>NW_023270642.1:2591007-2626121 GCF_011800145.1 Mirounga leonina
CTTTCTTTCTTTCTTTCTTTCTTTCTTTCTTTCTTTCTTTCTTTCTTAACTTTTGAGCCTTTCTTTTTCTTACTTTTTGCACAAGATAGGCCTTCTAGAAAAATGGAGAAGTGGTGAAGGTAAATGTCCCACCTTATTGTCAGCCTTAGGGTGAAAGCATTTGGTAGCTTCACCATTAGGTAGGTTTTATTTTAGAGTTTTTTTGGTTTTAGTTGTTGCTGGTTTTTTGTTTGTTTGTTTGGTAGATGTCTTTTATCAGGTCAAAAAAGTTTCTTTGAATTACTTGTTGATTAAGAAAGTGGCTTTGTGGGGCACCTGGGTGGCTCAGTCGGTTGTGTCTGCCTTTGGCTCAGGTCATGATCCCAGGGTCCTGGGATCAAGCCCCATGTCAGGCTCCTGGCTCAGCAGGGAACCTGTTTCTCCCTCTCCCTCTGCCTCTCCCCCTGCCCCTACTCTCTGCTCTCTCTCTCTGTATCTCTGTGTCTCAGATGAATTAAAAAAAAAAAAAAAGAAAATGGCTTTGTTTGTTTTTTTATACCATAAAATGATGCTACATTTTGTTTTGTTTTTCATGTATTGAGAAAATAAAATACAATTTTATTTTTATTTATTTTTCTCTTTTATTATGCTAATGTGAATTTCATTGACTTTCTAATAGATTTTTTCTTTTGCATAATGTCTCTATTGATATATAAATCACAAACCATGTAATTTTTCCATTTAAAGTGAATGATTCAGTGGTTTTTACTATGTTCTCAGAGTTGTACACACATCACCACAATCAGTTTTAGAACATTTCAACACTTCAAAAGGAAACTCCCATCCATAATCAGTCACTTCACATTTACCCTCAACTCTTCCAGCCTTAGACACACAATAATCTATTTTCTATCGCATAGATTTGACAGTTCTGGACATTTCATATAAATGGAATCATGCAAATTGTGGTCCTTTGAAGCTAGCTTCTTTTACTTAGACTAATGTTTTTAAGATTTTTCCAAGGTCTAGCATGTATTAGTGTAGCAATTCTTTTTTTGTATTGCCAAGTAATATTCCATTATACAGTTAGACTACCTTTTACTTAATCATTTAGCAGTTGCTGGTGTTGTTGCCATTTTTTTCTCTTATGAATAATACTACTATATCGTTTGTGTACAGCTTATTGTAGATGTAGGTTTTCATTTCTCTTAAGTATATATTAGGAGTAAATTGCAGGGTCATGCGATAACTCTATGTTTGATCTTGAGGAACTACTAGATTGCTTCTCAAAAAGGCTGTACCATTTTACATTCCCACTGGTAGTGTGGGAGGGTTCCAATTTCTCTACATTTGCACCATATTTGTTATTATCTGTAGGGTTATAGTCATCCTGTTGGGTGTGAGGTGGCATCTCATTGTGGTTTTGGTTTGCATTTTCCTAATAGCTGATGCACATTTGTACATCTTTGGAGAAATTCAATTTTTTGCTCCCCCCCCTTTTTTTTACTTAGGTTGTCTTTATATTACTCAGTTACAAGAGTTCTTTATATACTCTATATACAAGTCCCTTATCAGATATATGATTTGCAAAATTTCTCCATTTTGTGAATTGTCTTTTCATTTTCTTGATGGTATCCTTTGAAACACAAGAGTTTTAATTTATTTTTAAATTTTTTTGAAGCACAAGAGTTTTTAATTTTTATAATGTTCAATTTATTTTTTCTTTTGTTGTCCATGCTTTCAATGTCATATCTTTCAGAACCTTTTGCCTAACTTAAGATTATGAAGACTTACTCTATATTTTCCTTTAAGAGTTTTATAGTTATAGCTCTTACACTTATGTCTTTGATTCATTTGGGGTTAGTCTTTGTACATGGTATGAGGTAGAGGATTCAATTTATTCTTTTGCGTGTGAATATTGGTTGTCCCAGCGCCATTTGTTAAAAAGACTATACTTTCTCTCATTGAATTGTCTTGGCACTGTAGTAAAAAACCAATTCATTGTAAATGTGAAGGTATATTTATGGACTTTTTTTTTTTAAGATTTTATTTATTTATTTGAGAGAGAGAATGAGATAGAGACAGAGAGAGCATGAGATGGGGGAGCGTCAGAGGGAGAAGCAGACTTCCTGCTGAGCAGGGAGCCCGATGCGGGACTCAATCCCGGGACTCCAGGATCATGACCTGAGCTGAAGGCAGTTGCTTAACCAACTGAGCCACTCAGGCGCCCTATTTATGGACTTTCAATGTGGGTTATCATGTCAGGACCACATGGTCTTGACTACTTAGCTTTCTAATAAGTTTTGAAATTGGGAAGCGTGAGCTCTTTAAATTTGTTGTTTTTCAAGATTGTTTTGTATCCTGGGTCCCTTAAATTTCCATATGAATTTTAGGATCATCTTGTCAATTTCTGCCAAGAAATCAGCTGGAATTCTGGTAAATACATTGAACCTATAGTTCAATTTGTGAGTATTGCCATCTTAACAATATTAAGTCTTCCAGTCCATGTACATGGGTTGTTTTTCCATTTGTTTAGATCATCTTTAATTTTTCAACAATGTTTTATTGTTTTTAAAGTATAAGTTTTGCATTTGTTTTATTAAAATTTATTTCTCAGTATTTTATTTCTTTGCATGCTATTGTAAATGGAATTGTTTTCTTAGTTTCATTTTCAGGTTGATCATTGGAAACATATATACATACAGTTGAGTTTTGTATATTGATCTATCCTTCCATCTTGCTGAACTCATTTACTAGTTTTAATCTTTTTCTAGTAAGTTCTTTAGAATTTCTACATATAAATAATTTCATCTGCTAACCAGATTATTTTACTTCTTTTTTCCCAATCTGGATGCCTTTTATATCTTTATCTTGACTAATTGCCCTGACTAGAACCTCCAGTACAATATTGAATAGCAGTGGTAGGAGGAGACATCTTTGTCCTGGTCTTAGGGTGAAAGTCATTAATCTTTTACCATTAAGTATGATGCTAGCTGTGCATTTTTTGGAGATGCCATTTATCAGATTAAGGATGTTCCCTTCTATTTCTTGTTGAGTGTTTTGGGTTTTTTTAATCATGAAAGGTTGTTAAATTTTGTCAGATGCTTTTTCTGCATCTATTGAGATGACCATATGGTTTTTGTTCTTTATTGTATTGATATGATGTATTAGATTAAGTGATTTTCAGAAGTTAAGCCACCTTTGCATTTCTGGGATAAATTCCACTTGATGATGGTGCATAATTCTTTTAAAATGTTGCTAGTTTCAGCTAGTGTTTTGTTGCAGAATTTTGCATCTGTTTTCAGAAAAGATACTGGTCTTCAGTTTTCCTTTCTAGTGAGGTCTTTTTCTGGTTTTGGTATCAGTGTAATATTGGCATGATAGAATGATTTGGAAAGTGTTTTATCCTCTCATTTTTTTTGGAAGAGTCTGTGAAGAATTGGTTTGTTGTTTTGGTTTTTTTTAGATTTTATTTAAATTCAAACTAGGTAACATACAGTGTATCAGTTTTAGAGGTAGAATTTAGTGATTCATTTTTGCATATAACACCCAATGCTAATGACAACAAGTGCCCTCCTTAAGGCTCATCACCATTTACCCCAGCCCCCTACCCTCCAGCAACCCTGTTTGTTCCCTATAGTTAAGTTATGGTTTACCTCCCTCTCTGTTTTCCTCTTATTTTATTTTTTTCTTCCCTTTCCCTATGTTCATCAGTTTTGTTTCTTCAATTCCACATATGAGTGAAATCATATGGTATTTATCTTTCTCTGACTTATTTCCCTTAGCGTAATACACTCTAGTTCTATCCATGTTGTTGCAAATGGCAAGATTTCTTTTTTTTTTTGATGGCTAAGTAATATTCCGTTGTATATATATGGAATAATTCTCACTTAAATGTTTGGTAAAATTCATCAGTGAAGATATCTGGGTCTGGAATTTTTATTTTGGTAGTTTTCTAGTTATGTTCAATCTCTTTACTTATTACAAGTCTATTCGAGTTTTTCTTGATTCAATTTCAGTAGTCAATTTCAGTATCTCTTTAAGGCATTTGTCTATTTCTTCTCCGTTATTTAATTTATTGGCATACAGTTATTCATAGTATTCCTTATAATCTTTTAAAATTTCTGTCAGTAGGGATGCCTGAGTGGCTCATTCAGTTAAGTGTCTGCCTTTGGCTCAGGTCATGATCCCAGGGTCCTGGGATCGAGTCTAGCATTGGGATGGGGAGCCTGCTTCTCCCTCTGCCTGCTGCCTCCCCTGCTTGTGCTTTCTCTCTTTATCTCTCTCTCTGTGTGACAAATAAATAAAATCTTTTTAAAAAATAAAAAATAAATAAAATTTCTGCCAGTAGTATTACCCCTCCTTTCATTTTTTATTATATTAATCTGAGTCTTTTTTCTTCTTCTTTTTGCTTTTTGTGTGGTCAGACTAGCTAAACATTTGTCAGTTTTGTTTTCTTTTCAAAGAACCAAATTGGTCTTTTAAATTTTTCTGTGTTTTTTATTTTCTATTTTGTTTATCTATGCTCTAATCTCTGTTATTTCCTTCCTTTTGTTTGCTTTAGGTTCAGTTTGCCTTTTTCCCCCACTGTCCTCAGGTGGAAGTTTAGGTTATCAACTTACGATATTTTTTCTTTTTAAATTTGGTGTTTTATAAGTTTCCCTCTAAATACCATTTTAGCTGCATTACTTAAGTTTTTGTAAATTGTGTCTTCATTTTGATTCATCTCAAAGTATTTTCTGATCTTCCTTGTGATTTCTATTTTGATCCATTAGTTGTTTAGGAATATATTATTTAATTTCCACATATTTGTGAGTCCCCAATTTCTTTTTGCTATTGATTTCCCTTTTCACTCCATTATGTTTGTAGAACATACTTTATATAATTTAAATTTTAAAAATCATTGATACTTGTTTTATATTCTAGCAATGATCTATCTGGGTGAATGTACACTTGAGAAGAATATGTAATCTGCCATTGTTTGGTGGTGGTCTATAAAAGTCTTTTAAGTATAGTTGGTTTATGAATGTTGAAATCTGTTTCCTTGTTTATCTTCTTTCTAGTTGTTTTATTATTAGAAGTGGAATATTAAAGTCTCTATTATTGTCAAATTGTCTGCTTTTCCCTTCAATTTTGTCAGTTTTTGCATTTTGATGGCTCTGTTGTTAGGTGCATATATGTTTATAATTGTTGTATATTCCTGATAGATTGAGGCTTTTATCATTATAAAATGTTCCTTTTTATCTCTAATAACATTCTTTGCTTTTTAGGTGATGGTAGTATTGCCACTCCAGCTTTTTTTACGATTGCTGTTTGCAAAATATATCTGTCCTCCATCCTTTTACTTTCAATCTATTTGTATCCTTGAATAAAAAATGTATCTCTGGGGACACCTGGTGGCTCAGTTGGTTAAGTGTCCGACTCTTGATTTCTGCTCAGATCATGATCTCAGGGTTGTGAGATAGAGCCCCACATTGGAGTCTGCACTGGGTGTGGAGCCAGCTTAAGGTTCTCTCTCTCTCTCTCTTCCTCTGTCCCCCCAGGTGCTCTCTCTCTCAAAACAAAATAAAATATTATAAACTGTATCTCTGGTAGACAATATATAATTGAATTTTTTTCCCAGTCTGACAGTTTTGGCTATGTGATTGATTAGTACACTAATTTATTATGGATATAATTGAACTTACATATACTAATTTACATTTTGTTTTCTATATGTCTCATCTTTTTTGTTCCTCTGTTCTTCCTTTACTACTTTCTTTGTTTTAAATAAATATTTTCTAGTGGAACACTTACCTTTAATGATATTTTTCATTTTTTTTGTTATTTTCTTAGTGGTTACTCTAGGGTTTATCAAATACATCTTAACTTATTAGAACCTACTTTAGACTTATACGACTTAGTTCCAGTAAGATATAGATATGACTATAGCTCTGTTCCCTTTTCTTTTTTTGGTGCTTTTATTAGTATATGTATTGTATCTATAGATGTTACATATCCAACAATACAATGCATAATTATTCCTTTATGTACTTTTAGGTCTATAAGAGGAGCTGAGAAAAGATAAAAAGAGCAAGTATATATTTATAGCATTTGGTATATTAACCTTAATATTTACCATTTCTGGTTCTCTTCACTTGCTCCTGTGGATATGAGTTGCCATCTGGTATCATTTCCTTACTGCAATAGCTTTTCTCCCACCTATCTTCTTTGTGCTGTTATTGGAAAATATATTTCTATTTCTATATGTTATGGGTCCAACAATACATTAATACATATTATTCATACAATTGCTATTTAATCAGTTAAGAGAAGAAAAGCATAGAAATATATATTTATACTGTCTTTTATAATTACATAATTACCTTTTCCAGTACTCTTTGTCTTTTCATGTGGATATGAAGTACTGTTTTGAGTCATTTGCTTTTAGCCTGAAGAAGTTTCTTTAATAACTTAGTATTTATTGTAAAGCAGCTCTGCAAGCAGTTTTTCATTTACCTGGACATTACAATGAAATTTTTATTTCATTTTCATTTTGAAAGATGTTTTTTCTGGATAGAAGATTTTTGGTTGAATTTGGTTTTCTTTGTACACTTGTATTGTCACTCCACTGACTTCTGGTCTCCATTATTTCTGAAGAGTAATAATTTGTTAATCTTATTGGGGTACCTTTCTTTGTAAGTGACAAGTCATTTTACTCTTCCTGCTTTAGAAATTTTCTCCTTGTCTTTGGCTTTCAGGACTTTTACAATGATGTTTCCAGATGTGACTCTCTGCATTTATTTGAGTTTTTTGAGCTTCTTAGGTGTGTAGATTTTTAAAAATCAAATTTGGGATGTTTTCCAGTCATTATTTCATCTAATTTTTTCCCTGCTCCTTTCCCCTCTCCTTCTGGTACTTCCATTATTAATGGTATCCCACAAAAAAGGGGAACACTCTTGCACTGTTGGTGGGATTGCAAACTGGTGCAGCCACTTTCAAAACCGTATGGAGGTTCCTCAAAAAGTTAAAAATAGAATTACCCTATGATCTAACAGTCACACTATTAAGTATTTACCCAAAGAATACAAAAACATGAATTCAAAGGGACACATGCACTTCTCTGTTTATAGCAGCATTATTTACAATAGCCAAGTTATGGAAACAGCCCAAGTGTCCATCGATTGATGAATGAATAAAGAAGATGTGGTATATATCTATATACACAATGAAATATTAATCAGCCATAAAAAAGAATGAAATCTTTCCATTTGCAATGACATGGATGGAGCTAGAGAGTATTATGCTAAGTGAAATAAGTCAGCCAGAGGAAGACAAATACCATATAATTTCACTCATATGTGTAATTTAAGAAACAAAACAAATGAGCAAAGGGAAAAAAGAGAAAGAGAGAGGCAAATTGAGAAAAGGACTCTTAACTATAGTGGACAAACTGATGGTTCCCAGAAGGGAAGTGGGTTGGGGGATGAGGGAAATAGGTGCTGGAGATTAAGGAGTGCACTTGTGATGAGCACCACGTGATCTATGGAAGTGTTGAATCACTATATTGTACACCTGGAACTAATATTACACTATATGTTAGCTAACTGGAATTTGAATAAAAACTTTTTAAAAAGTGAAAGAAGTGCTATCTCACTTTTCTCTGTTCATTATTCTTCATTCTGTTTTCTTTTATTCCTTGAACTTCATAATATATCTTCCTATCTTCAAGTTCATTAATTCTTTCTTCTGCCATTTCAAATCTACTATTCAGTTTCTCAAGTGAATTGTTCATTGTATTACTGTATTTTTAACTCTAAAATTTCCATTTGCTTTAAAAAATAATTTCCATATCTTTATAAATATTTTCTATTTGGTGTGACATTGTAATCATAGCTTCTTTGTTAAACTGTCTGCTTCATTTGGTATTACACACAAATGTTAGGCTTCACTAACTGCTAGTCAATTGCTCTATTGTTCTACACAATGTCCAGGGGAGGTAAAAGGCCATGGCTCAACTGCCACAGATTCTTCTGTTCTTATAGAGATTTAATAAATGTTTCTTCATGTGATATATTCCATTAGGAAAATTATAATTTTTACAGTTATGGTTGTTTCACTGGGGAACAGGTACATGGAGCTCCTCATGTCACCATTCCAGAAACATTTTTTGCTTTTTTTTTTTTTTTTGAGAGAGAGAGAGAGAAAGAGCGAGCATGAGCTGGGGGGAGGGAGAGAAAGAGAGAGAAACTCAAGCAGGCTGCATGCTCAGCACAGAGCCAGATGTAGGGCTCGATCCCAGGACCCTGAGATCATGACCTGAGCCAAAGGCAGATGCTTAACCAACTGAGCCACCCAGGTACCCCCAGAATCTCTTTTCTTTTTATCCCTGAATAATATTCCATTGTATTTATATACCAAATTTGTACCACATTTTGTTTATTCATTCATTTGTTGATGGACCTTTAGGTTGCTTCCATCTTTTGGCTCTTGTGAACAATGCTGAATAACAAGTGTGTACAAATATGTGTTTTAGTCTCTGCTTTCAATTCTTTGGAATATAAACCCTGAAGTGGAATTGCTGAATTATTACGGTAATCATGTTTATTTTTTAAAGAACTGTTTCCATAGTGGTTGTACTATTTTACATTCCGACCAGCAGTGCTCAAGTGTTCTAATTTCTCTACATCCTCGCCAACACTTGGTTGGGTATTTTTTGTTTGTTTATGATAATAGCCATCATTATCGGTGTGAGATGACATCTTACTGTGGTTTTGATTTGCATTTCCCTAATGATTAGTGATGTTGAGCATCTTTGCGCGTGTTTATTGTATATTTGCATATCTTTTTTAGAATAACATCTTCTCAAGTCCTTTGCCCATTTTCAAAATCATTCTTTTTTTTTTTTTTAACTGTTGGAGCTCTTTATATATATTCTGGATATTAATCCCTTACTAGATATATGATTTACAAGTGTTTTCTCCTATTCTGTGGGTTGCATTTTCACTGTGTTGATCATGTTCTTTGATGCACAAAAGTTTTTAATTTTGATGTAGTACAATTTATCTATTTTTTATTTTGTTGCCTGGGTTTTGGTGTCATATCCAAGAAATCATTGCCCTTGATTCACTTTGAGTTAAATTTTATGTATGGTATAAGGGAAGTGTCCAACTTCATTCTCTTGCATGTGAAAGTGTTGGGTTAAATTGGTGTCATTTCTTCCTCAAATGTTTGATTGAATTTTGTAATGAAGCCATCTGAGCCTGGAGTTCTTTGTGGAAATTTAAAATTAAGAATTCCATTTCTTGGGGCGCCTGGGTGGCTCAGTCATTAAGCGTCTGCCTTCTGCTCAGGTCATGGTCCCAGGGTCCTGGGATCGAACCCCACATTGGGCTCCCGGCTCAGTGGGGAGCCTGCTTCTCCCTCTGACCCTTTCCCCTCTCATGCTGTTTCTCTCTCGCTTGCTCTCCAATAAATAAATAAATAAATAAAATCTTTCAAAAAAAAAAAAAGAATTCCATTTCTTCAGAAGATAGGAATATTCAGATTTTTTGTTTCTTTCTGTGTCAATTTGGTAATCTCTATCTTTCATGGAATTGTGTATCTAAATAGTCTATCATAAATACTATCTAAATTGTTAAATATAGGGCGCCTGGGTGGCTCAGTCATTAAGCGTCTGCCTTCGGCTCAGGTCATGATCCCAGGGTCCTGGGATCGAGTCCCACATCGGGCTCCTTGCTTGGCAGGAAGCCTGCTTCTCCCTCTCCCACTCCCCCTGTTTGTGTTCCTGCTCTCGCTATCTCTCTCTCTGTCAAATAAATAAATAAAAATCTTTAAAAAAAAATAAAAATAAAAAATAAATTGTTAAATATATTGATATAATATTAATAATATTTATTTTAATTCTGGAAAATCTGTGATGGTGCTGCCTCTTTAATTCTTGGTATTAACAGTTTCTTTCTCATTTTTTTTTTGACTAATCTAGCTAGAGGTTTATCAAATTTATCAATCTTTTCAAAGAATCAATTATTTTCATTGATTTTCTCTATTGTTTGTCTGTTTTTGGCTTCACTGATTTCCAATAGAATCTTTATTATTTCTTCCTTTTACATACTGTGGCTTTATCTATTTTTCTAAGATGGGATCTAAGGTAATTAATTTCAGATCTTCTTTTTTATTTCTTTATTTTTAAAATATTTTATTTATTTATGTTAGAGAGATTGTGAGCGAGCAGGGGGAGCAGCAGAGGGGGAGGGAATGAGAATCTGAAGCAGACTCCATACTAAGCAAGGAGCCTCACATGGGGCTTGATCACGCAACTGTGAGATCATGACCTGAGCTGAAACCAAGAGTCAGACATTTAGCCAGCTGAGCCACCCAGGTGTCCCTAGATCTTTTTCTTTAATATAAGCACCTAATGTTTAAAATTTTTCTCTAAAGCACAGCTTTAGCTAAGTACATCCCACAAATTTTGTAAAAATATTTTCTCATTTCTCTTACAATTTCTTTTTTGACTATGGCTTATTTAATTTCCAAAGATTTTGTGCTTTGGAGATATCTTTCAGTTATTGATTTCTAGTTAAAATGCATTTTGTAAGGCTCCATGTGATTTCCATCCTGTTGAATTTATTTAGACTAATTTTATGGCTTAGGATATGACAAATATTCCACTGGGTACTGATAACACTGCAAAGTCTGCCATTGCTGGGTGAAGTGTTCTATTAGTGTCAGTTAGATCCACTTATTTGAAAGGATTATTCAAGTTTTCTATATTCATATCTATTTTCTGTCTACTATTTCTATTGATTATGGAGGTGTTGAAATATCCAACTTTAATTGTGGATTTGTCTTTTTCCCCTTTCATTTTTGTCATTTTTTTCCTCATTATTTTGGGGGGTTTTGTTTGGTTTTTTATTTCAAGTTTTTATTTAAATTCTAGTTAGTTAACATATATAGTAAAATTGGTTTCAGGTATAAAATTTAGTGATTCATCACTTGCATATAACACCCGGTCCTCATGACAACAAGTGCCCTCCTTAATACCCGGCACCCATTTAGCCCATTCCCCCACCCACCTCCCTCCATCAACCCTCAGTTTATTCTCTATTGTTAAGAGTCTCTTACGGTTTGTTTCCTTCTCTCTTTTTTTTCTTCTCATATGTTAATCTGTTTTATTTCTTAAATTCCACATATGACTGAGATTATATGGTATTTGTCTTCCTCTGGCTGACTTATTTTGCTTAGAATAATACACTGAGCTCCATCCATGTCATTGCAAATGGCAAAAGTTCATTCCTTTTAATGGCTGAGTAATATTACTTTGTATATATGTATACTGCTTCTTCTTTATCAATTCATCAGTCGATGGGCATTTGGGCTCCTTCCATAGTTTGATTATTGTTGATAATGCTCCTATAAGCATCAGGGTGCATGTGTCCCTTCAAATCTGTATTTTTGTATCCTTTGGGTAAATACCTAGTAGTACAATTGCTGGAGGGTAGTTCTATTTTTAACTTTTTGAGGAACCTTCATACTGTTCGCCAGAGTGGCTGCACCAGTTTGCATTCCCACCAATAGTGTAACAGGGTTCACCTTCCTCTGTATCCTTGCTAACATCTGTTGTTTCCTGTGTTGTTAGTTTTAGCCATTCTGACAGGTATGAAGTGGTATCTCTATGGTTTTGATTTGTATTTCCCTGATATTAGTAATGTTGAACATCTTTTATTATTATTTTTTTAGATTTATTTATTTATTAGAGAGAGAGAGAAAATGGGGAGGTGGGCCAAGGGAGAGAGAGAGAGAGAGAACCTCAAGCAGACTCCCCACCGAGCACAGAGCTCAATTCAGGGCTTGGTCTCACAACCCTGAGATCATGACCTGAGTCGAAATCAGGAGTCAGGCACTTAACTGACTGAGCCTCCCAGGCCGCCCAGTGATGTTAAGCATCTTTTCATGTGTCTGTTCGGCATCTGTATGTCTTCTTCGGAAAAATGTCTGTTCATGTCTTCTGCCCACTTAACTGGATTATTTATTTTTTGGGTGTTGAGTTCGATAAGTTCTTTATAGATTTTTGAAACTAACCCTTTATCAAATATGTCATTTGCAATATATCTTCTCCCATCCCATAGGCTGGCTTTAGTTTTGTTGATGGTTTTCTTCACTGTGCAGAAGTTTTTACTTGACGTGGTCCCAATAGTTGATTTTTGCTTTTGTTTCCCTTGCCTCCAGTGACGTGTCTAGTAAGAAGTTGCTGCGGCTGAGATCAAAGAGGTTGCAGTCTGTGTTTCCTCTAGGATTTTGATGGTTTCTTATCTTACATTTAGATCTTTCATCCATTTTAAATTTATTTTTGTGTATGGTATAAGAAAGTGGTCCAGTTTCATTCTTCTGCATGTTGTTGTCCAGTTTTCCCAACACCATTTGTTGAAGAGACTGTCATGTTTCCACTGGATATTCTTTCCTGCTTTGTTGAAGATTAGTTGACCATATAGTTGTGGGTCCATTTCTGAGTTCCCTATTCTGTTCCATTGATCTATATGTATGTTTTTGTACCAGTACCATAACTTGGTAACTACAGCTTTGTAATATAGCCCGAGGGCAGGAATTGTGATGCCTCCAGCTTTGCTTTTTTCTTTTCTTTTCTTTTCTTTTCAAGATTGCTTTGGTTATTTGGGGTCTTTTGTGGTTCCATACAAATTTTAGGATTGCTTGTTTGAGCCCTGTGAAAAACGCTGGTAGTATTTTGATAAGGATTGCTTTGGGTAGTATAGAGATTTTAACAATATTTGATCTTCCAATCCATGAACATGGAATGTTTTTCCATTTCTTTGTGTCCTCTTCAGTTTCTTTCATAAGTGTTCTATAGTTTTCAGCATACAGATCTTTTACTTCTTTGCATAGGCTTATTCCTAAGTATCTTCTGGTTTTTGGTGCAATTGTAAATCAGATTGATTCCTTGACTTTTCTTTCAGTTGCTTCATTATTGGTGTGTAGAAACGCAACAGATTTCTGCACATTGATTTTATATCTTGTGACTGCTTAATTCATGTGTCAATTTTAGTAATTTTTTGGTGGAGTCTTTCAGGTTTCCTACATAGAGTATCCTGTCATCTGTGAATAGTGAAAGTTTGACTTCTTCCTTACCAATTTGGATGTCTTTTATTTCTTTTTGTTGTCTGATTGCTGAAGCTAGGACTTCCTGTACTATGTTAAATAACAATGGAGAGAGTGGACATCTCTGTCTTGTCCCTGACCTTAGAGGAAAAGGTCTCAGGTTTTCCCCCTTTAAGGATGATATTAGCTGTGTGTTTTTTACATATGGCTTTTATGATGTTGAGGTATGCTCCCTCTATCCCTACTTTGTTGAGGGTTTTTATCAAGAATGCACTCTATATTTTGTCAAATGCTTTTTCTGCTTCTATTGAGAGGATTATATGGTTCTTACCCTTTCTTTTATTAATATGTATCATGTTGATTGATTTGTGAATATTGAAGCACCCCTGCAGCCCAGGAATAAATCTCATTTTGTCATGGAGAGTAATCCTTTTAATGTTGGATCCTATTAGCTAGTGTCTTGTTGAGAATTTTTGCATCCATGTTCAGGGATATTGGCCTGTAATTCTCCCCTTTTTAGTGGGGTCTTAGTCTGGTTTTGGAATCAAGGTAATGCTGGCCTCATAGAATGCATTTAGAAGTTTTCTTTCCTTTCTATTTTTTGGAACAGTTTGAGAAGAATAAGTATTAACTCTTCTTTAAATGTCGGATAGAATTCCCCTGTGAAGCCATTTGGCCATGGACTTTTGTTTGTTAAGAGATATTTGATTGATTCAACTTTTCTGCTGGTTATGGATCTGTTCAAATTTTCTATTTCTTCCTGTTTCAGCTTTGGTAGTTTGTATGTTTCTAGAAATTTATCCATTTCTTCCAGATTGCCCAGTTTGTTAGCATATAATTTTTCATAATATTCTCTTATAATTATATTTCTGTGGTGTTGGTTGTGATCTCTTTTCTTTCATTCATGATTTTATTTATTTGAGTCCTTTCTCTTTTCTTTTTGATAAGTCTGGCTAGGGGTTTAAGAATTTTATTAATTCTTTCAAAGAAGCAGCTCTTAGTTTCATTGATCTGTTGTACTGGGTCTTTTTTTTTTTTTTTTTTTTTTAAGATTTTATTTATTTGTTTGTCAGAGAGAGGCAGAGAGAGAACACAAGCAGGGGGAGAGGCAAGCAGAGGGGGAAGCACTGGGCAAGGAGCCTGATGCAGGACTTGATCCCAGGACCCTAGGATCATGACCTGAGCTGAAGGCAGCCAGTTAACCAACCGAGGCACCCAGGCGTCCCTACTGGGTCTTTGTTTGCTTGTTTCTATATTGTTTATTTCTGCTCTAATCTTTATTATTTCCTTTATTCTGCTGGCTTTATGTTTTATTTGCTGTTCCTCTGCTAACTCCTTTAGGTGTAAGGTTAAATTTTGTATTTGAGACTTTTCTCAATTCTTGAGGTAGGCCTGTATTGCTATATATTTGCCTCTTATGACCTCCTTTGCTGCATCCCAAAGGGTTTGGACTGTCGTGTTTTCATTTTCATTTGCTTCCATGTATTTTTTAATTCTTTCTTTAATTTCCTCATTAACCTCTTCTTTCCTTAGTAGGATGTTCTTTAATCTCCATGTTTCCAAATTTTTTCTTGTGGTTGATTTCAAGTTTCATAGCTTTGTAGTCTGAAAATATGCATGGTATGATCTCAATCTTTTTGTACTTGTTGAGGCTTGGTTTGTGACCCAGTATGTGATCTATTCTGGAGAATGCTCCATGTGCACTCAAAAAGAATATGTATTCTGCTGCTTTCAGATGAAATGGGTGTATATCTGCTAAATCCATCTGGTCCAGTGTGTCATTCAAAGCCATTGTTTCCTTTTTTTTTTTTAAGTTAAAAATAAAAGCCATTGTTTCCTTACTGATTTTCTGCTTTGATGATCTGTCTATTGCTGTAAGTGGGGTGATAAATCTCCTACTATTATACTATTATAATAATAGTATTATTATCAATGAGTTTCTTTATGTTTGTTATTAATTGATTTATATATTTGGGTGCTCCCAAGTTGGGATATAAATATTTACCATTGTTAGATCTTGTTGGATAGACCCCTTTATTATGATATAATTATGATATAGTGTCCTCCTTTACCACTTGTTACAGTTTTTGGTTTAAAATCTAGTTTGTCTGATAAAAGTATGGTTACTCCAGCTTTCTTTTGATGACCATTAGCATGATAAATGGTTCTCCATCCCCTCACTTTCAATCTGCAGGTGTCTTTAATCTAAAATGAGTCTCTTGGGGTGCCTGGGTGGCTCAGACGTTAAGGGTCTGCCCTCGGCTCAGGTCATGATCCCAGAGTCCTGGGATTGAGTCCCACATCGGGCTCCCTGCTCGGCGGGAAGCCTGCTTGTCCCTCTCCCACTCCCCCTGCTTGTGTTCCCTCTCTCGCTCTGTCTCTCTCTGTCAAATAAATAAAATCTTTAAAAAATAAATAAAATAAAATAAAATAAAATAAAATAAGAGTCTCTTGTAGGCAGCATATAGATGGGTCTTGTTTTTTTATCCATTCTGATAACCTATGTCTTTTGATTGGAACATTTAGTCCATTTACATTCAGTGTGATTATTGGTAGATATGAATTTAGTGCCATTGTATTACCTGTAAAGTTGGTGTTTCTGGAGATTTCCTCTGTTCCTTTCTAGTCTTTGTCACTTTTGGTCTTTCTTTTCCACCCAAAGAGTCTCATTTAATATTTCTTGCAGGGCTGGTTTAGTGGTCACAAACTTCTTTAGTTTTTGTTGTCTGGGAAACCATTTATCTATCCTCCTATTCTGAATGACAGCCTTGCTGGATTAAGTATTCTTGGCTGCATATTTTTTTCCACTGAGCACATTGAATATATCATGCCATTTTCTTCTGGTCTGCCAAGTTTCTGTGGAGAGATCTGCTGCAAACCTTATTTGTCTTCCCTTGCAGGTTAAAGACATTTTTTTTCTCCTTGCTGCTTTCAGGATTATTTCCTTGTCTGTGTATTTGCAAATTTTACTATGATATGTCTTGGTGTTGGCTGACTTTTGTTGATTTTTGATGGCAGTTCTCTGCCTCCTGGATTTCAGTGTCTGTTTCCTTCCCCATATTAGGGAGGTTTTCATCTCTAATTTGCTCAAATAAAACTTCTCCCCCCTTTTCCTTCTCTTCTTCTTCTGGGACTCCTATGATATGAATGTTATTACACTTTATGGAGTCACTGAGTTCCCTAAGTCTACATTCATTATCCAGTATTTTTCTTTCCCTCTTTTCTGCTTCATTATCTTCCATAATATTATATTCTATATGACTGATTCGGTCCTCTGCTTCTTCCATCTTTGCTGTCAAAACATCCAGTTTTGCATCTCCATTATAGCATTTTTTACTTCAGCCTGACTAATTTTTAGGTCTTTTCTCTCTGTGGTAGGGACTCCCTGGTGTCTTCTATGATTTTCTCAAGCCCAGACAGTATCCTTATGATTGTTGTTTTAAATTCTGGTTCAGGCATATTACTTATATCTGTTTTGATTAGATCCCTGGCCGTGACCGCTTCTTGTTCTTTCTTTTGGAGTGAATTCCTCTGTCTTGACATTTTGTCTAGGTTTCTGTCTTCTGTGTGTTAGGGAAGCCTGTTATGTTTTCTGCTGGCTATATTAAAAATAAGCCATATACTGTCCAGGGCCTGGTGCTTCAGGAAGTTTTTTTGGTGTATGCTGTGTGTACTCTGCTGTTGTGTTTGGCTGTTCTTTCCCTCAGATCAGTCCTCTGCAGAGTTTCTCTTTGCCTGCAGGGGAGAGTGTTTGGACCTGGTCCAGTGTGTGGCAAGTTTTAACTAGGTGTGTTTTGGTCTACTTGTTAGAAAAAGCTAGATCCTATTTCCCCTAGAGCTGAAGGTTTGCAGCACTCTATGATCAGACTCGGTGCATGTGGGGGGTTTGTGCTGGTCTTCTGGGGGAGGGGCCTGCTGCACTGATTCTCAGGCCGACTTACCCTAGTGGAAATGCACCTGTAGGGCACAGTGGGGCAGGGCTTAGTGTAAGTGGCTTGAGTCTCCACTGGAGGCACTGTGTTGCTCACTGAAGTATGTCTGTGCTGTGGGCCGGGGGTGGGGATCAGATGGCATCACCCCACTCTCTTGTCCCCAGAGAGGGGAGTTCTTGCCTGCCATTGTTCAGGGACCCCTAACAAAAAATTGAACAATCTCCCCTCTTGTGTCCCTGGCTCCATTAGAACGC
The DNA here is from genome assembly GCF_011800145.1 of Mirounga leonina. Lineage (NCBI taxonomy): Eukaryota > Metazoa > Chordata > Mammalia > Carnivora > Phocidae > Mirounga > Mirounga leonina. Next base: position 2,608,265 of record NW_023270642.1, read on the forward strand.
TGCTTTCACCCTGTCTGTGTCCGAGGCATCTCTCTGCCTGAGGGCACGTGCTCCTGTGTTTTATCTCAGGCACACCAGCTGGGTTTCAACATTCCAAATTTTAGGGACCAGGCAGGGCAAGGACTTTCACTGATCCTCTCAGGGAGGGTCTCACTGCACTGGGGCTCATGCTGGTTTGTCCCAGAAAAGCAGTCCCATGACTGTGCAGGGGCTAGGAGTATAGGGTAAAACAGCCAAACATGCTTCCAGGTTAGCTGCCTTCAGCAGGTGCCTCTGCTGCTATACTAATTAACGGGGCCACTCAATGATGCCCATGGTGGCTTTTGTCCCCTGAGAGACAGTGCCACCTCTCCCAAATGCACTCCAAGGAGGGGAGCTGTCTCCCTCTATACCTCAGGGGATCCTCAGGCCATACTGCCTGCTCCATGACCGCTTTCGTCCTTCCCCACAGAAGCACTGTTAAGCCCACCAGACTCAATCCCGGCTATGGAGAAGACTTCTAAAACTTCAGACTTTGAGTTCCGCTTCTTGTAAAAACTTGCAAAATCAGCCCCTGTCCTTTTCCTAGTCAATGGTTTTGGACAAGAGTTTTTCTTGTGTAATTCCTTTTGTGCTGCTTTCTCTCTCTCTCTCTCTCTCTCTCTCTCTCCTCTCTTGTGATCAGGGCTTCCTCTCCTTCCCAGCACCTGCAATTCTTTTACCCCTAAATCAACTCTCCGCAGCTCTTACCTTCCACAATGTGGGCTTTTTTCACCCTTTAGATGTGCTGTTTGTTCTCTCGTCCTCAGATCGATTTCTTGGGTGTTCAGAATGATTTCATATTTTTCTAGCTGTGTTCCAGGGACAAGGCAAGCATAAGGTTCCCCTTCTACTCCCTGCTTCATGTATTTTGAAGCAGTTGGGCATATTCACATTTAGGAATGTCATTTCTTCTTAGTAACTTGACATTTTATTGTTATAAAACATCCCTCTTTATCTCTGGGAGTATTCCTTGTTCTAAAGTCTACTTTGTCCAATATGAAGATAGTCATTCCACTTTTCTTATGTTTCATATTTACATGGTATATCTTTTTCCATCCTTCTACTTTTATCCTTCCTGTGTCTGTATGTTTATTTATCTACTTTTAAAGATTTTATTTATTTATTTGAGAGAGAGAGAGAGAGAGTGCATGAGTGGGGGGAGGGGCAGAGGGAGAATAAAAGGGAGAAGCAGACTCCCTGCTGAGAAGGGAGCCCAGCGTGGGGCTCAATCCCAGGACCTGAGCTGAAGTCAGACACTTAACCAACTGAGCCACCCACATGCCCCGTGTCTGTATATTTAAAGTGAATTTCTTATGGAAAGCATATAGTAAGGCTTGACTTTATTATCCAGTTGGACAATCTCTGACTTTTAATGGGAATATTTAGTCCATATGCATTACATGTAATTATTGATATGGTTAGGTTTAAATCTACTGTTTTGCTATTTGTTTTCTATTTGCCCCATATACTTTCTTTTTTCTTCTTTTCCTATCTTTTGGATTAATTGAGTATTTTAGTACACCATTTTATGTCCTCCATCTAATTTATTTTTTATTATACTACCTCTTTTTAATGATTGATATAAAATTTATGGCATTCATCTTTATTGTTTTTCTTTCTTTTTTTTTTTAAGATTTTATTTATTTATTTGACAGAGAGAGAGAGACATGGTGAGAGACAGAACACAAGCAGGGGGAGTGGGAAAGGGAGAAGCAGGCTTCCCGCCAAGCAGGGAGCCCGATGCGGGGCTTGATCCCAGGACCCTGAGATCAGGACCTGAGCCAAAGGCAGTTGCTTAACCAACTGAGCCACTCAGGCGCCTCTATGGTATGCATCGTTAATAATTAGTGTACCTTAAATGGTATTATGCCACTTCTACAATAATGTAAGAATTTTCATCAATATGTAGTTGATCCTTGAACAGTGTGGCAGTAGGAGCACTGACTCCCCTCACAATGGAGTCAAAAATCCGCATATAACTTTTGACTCCCCAAACTTAACTACTAATAGCCTACTGTTGACTGGAAGACTTACCAATAACATAAACAATTGACTAACACATATTTTGTATGTTGTATGTATGATATACTGTATTCTTACAATAAAGTAAGCTAGAGAAAAGAAAATATTAAGAAAATCACAAGGAAGAGAAAAGGTATTTACAGTACTGTATTGTATTTATCAAAAATAAATCCACGTGTGTAAGGGCACCCATGCAATTCAAACCCACGTTGTTAAAGGGTCAACTGTACTTCCAAGGTCTCTCTGCTTTGTCTGGCCAGAACTCAAACAACTCACAGATCTCTGTGAGCTATGGGGGTTCATTTTGGAGCTCCCTTACTAAGGTCCTCTGCCTGGCCTCACTAGAGTCTCACTCTACGCATTAGCCGAAGATGCAAGGGGGATCCTCTTCAGATGTCTAGTGCTTGCTCTGCCTAGCTTACTCATTTCTGGTACCATCATAGGCCTTACTTTGTTTCACTTCTCTCAGTGGTTTTACAGTTCTGCTTCCTCTGTTATTCACTGTCTGAAAACAATTGTTTTATGTATCTTCTCTGGTGTCCTGTTGTTCATTATAGTAGGACAAATCCAGTACCAGTTACTGCTTCATGGCCAGAAGCAGTTGTTTCCCCTTTGGATATATTTGTATTTCTTGTAACTTTATTTTTGCATTTGTCTATATGATCTATTTTTAATTTATCACTACCATATGGTTCTTTGAAATTATGTTTATTCCTTTCTATTACTCAGTGATTACTCAGTGGGAAATATGTATTTGCAGATATACTGCTTGAAAGCATTTTTAGGCTAAATATGAGGTTTTTCTCAGACCAGTGATATAAGGTCTATTATTTATTCAAGCTAGTATTCTAGTTTCACCTCATTTTTATTATTAATTAACATTTAGTGTATACAATTCCAGAGGTGTGCTCCTAAATGGAATAAAAATGTGACTTAAGGAATAGAAAAACCACAATCTCAGAGTGACTTAGGTATTGGAGAGAAGTTTTACAGTCCTGTTTCTTGTTGTGGGAAAGAACTAGATTCATGCCACCTTCATGCAACTAGTGAGCTAAGCCTTTCTTAAGAATTTACAGTAAAAAGAACATGATTCATGTATGTTCTCTTCATAATGGGAAATTCTAATATGTGTCTAGCCTAAATTTATCCTCTTTTTTTTTTTTAAGATTTCTACTTATTTTATTTATTTGAGAGAGAGAGAGAGTGAGCATGAGCGTGAGTAGGAGCAGAGGGAGAGGGAGAAGCAGACTCCCCACTGAGCAGGGAGGCCAACATGGGGCTCTATCCTGGGACTCTGAGATCATGACCCAAGCTGAAGGCAGTGACCTAACCAACTGAACCACCCAGGAGCCCTAAATTTATCCTCTTATAATGCAAGTTTATCTTCTCTTTTCCTATCCTTACTCTCCAGTAAGATTAAATAGACTTCATTTGCCCAAGTTTCAAATTATTGATAAAGCAATGGTATTTTATATAACAGTAGGAAGCATCAAATACCTATTTGGGGGCTTTGTATATATATATATATATATATTTTTTTTTTTTTTTTTAAAGATTTTATTTATTTATTTGACAGAGAGAGACGCAGTGAGAGAGGGAACACAAGCAGGGGGAGTGGGAGAGAGAGAAGCAGGCTTCCCGCTGAGCAGGGAGCCTGATGCGGGGCTCGATCCCAGGACCCTGGGATCATGACCTGAGCTGAAGGCAGACGCTTAACAACTGAGCCACCCAGGTGCCCCTGGGGGCTTTATATTTTTAAAAAATTGTTTCTCAGTCACTGCTGGCAAAAATAAGATCCTATTCTTATTGATAAAAGTCAGTTTATGTAATTCTCTCTGAGTAGTTGACTTGTAGTGACTCCCTGTTTTTCTTACCTCAGTGAATTCCAATATCTGTGAAATTAAAAATAACTACCATTTTGCTAAGAAGAACTAGAGATTACTATATTATACAAATACCAAAATATGTTATAAAATCAGTATAATTAAAACAGTGTGGTATTGAGGCAGGAATAGATTGATAGATTAATGGAAGAGAATAGAGTCTAGAAATAGACTCTTTTATATATAAGAATTTAGTATATGTTAAAATCAGCATTTCAAATCATTGAGGGAAGGAAGGAATTATTTAATAATTGGTGTTAAGACAATAGGATAACCATATGAGAAAATTGCATTCTTATTTCATAGTACTTACAAAAATAAAGTCCATAAGGATTAGAGTTAAACATAAAAATCAAATCATTGAGGAGAAGATATTCATAATTTTAAAGGAGAAGAAACCAAAGCCAGAAACCTGAGAGAAAAATATTAGCTCATGTACATGGGTATGAATATGTAAGTGCGTGTGTGTGTGTGTGTGTGTGTATGAATGAGTTGATGCATAAAAATGTCTGAAAAGATCAACCCCAAACTCTTCACAGTGGTTATTTTTAAGGGGAAGGGTCAGAAGGGACTTTTACTTTCTTCTTTATTCATATCTGTTTATGTCATTACTATTTTTTGCAATTAGCATATGTAACAGATAAAATCAGGAAAGTTTTTCATTTTGAAGTATGAGGTCATAATGAAAGGATATCGCCCATGCACACATGATGAAGTAACAATCGCTACCATTTATTGAATGCTTATTATGTGCTAGCCCATTCTATAACTGACTTAGGGCCTACCACAGCCCCATGAGACAGGTCCCACTTTTATCCTCCTTTATAGGTATTGAGGTAGGAATAGATTGACAGACTGGTGTTAGGACAATTGGAGGAAGGATGGCTTAGAAAGGTCACATGGCGAAGTGGATTCAAACTCAGACAATCTGGCCTCAGAGCTAAGGTCTTGATTACAACACTATATTAGCTTTCAGAAATATTGCTGCCTGTACACAGGCATAATATCCCGTTTAACACATTTATGGCCACTATGCTTAGACATGATGGAAGCCCAACTATGAATATAGATTGAAAAGTAAATATGTTTCCGTCAACACTAGAAAGAGATGTCTGAGAGAGGATATAAAGACTTCCCTGGAAATATCTGATAGTGGAATCATTTATGTCCTACCCGGGAGAATGAAGGTAAAGTGAAGCACCTTCTCTTCCATGTAGTCTATGGCAGATTGTAATCATCATTTTGCAGATATCCTTGGCTGCACAGAGCTTTTATGCATTGAACATCTCTTCTCATTTCTTGAACACCTGAGATATGTGAGCTTGACATAGAACGTCTTCTCTTCTTTTGTCCAGAAGCAAGTTTTCATTGCTATCTTTCTATCAAAACAGGTTAATACTTTGACATGTTAATATTTTAAAATCAAGAACAAAGCTGTCAATCTGAGACAAACAATTTGCAGGCACCCAAGGGCATCTTGGGATGAACAGTCTATGGTTGACAAATTCAATCTAGATCACAGCCATTGACAACAATATTAATTCCTCAATTAGCAGTAAGAGCAGAGTGACTGTGTGCACTGACGGATAGTCAAGTCTGAGTAGAAAATTGCATTTTGAGAAGTTCAAATATCAATGCTTCTTATAGATATTGTATATTTTTCAGTATAACCAAAAGAATAATTTATTAGGAATTAAAGAGACAAGAGAGAAAGAGAAAATGAAAACCATGAGTTTATAGTGTACCATAGTCCTCTCCCATATAACAAATGCATGTTGGATTTACATATAGGTTGTTTTCTTTTTTTCCTGGGGATTTTGATCAATCGAGGGCTTAGAGATATAGGTTTAAATATACTGATCTCAATTCCCAAGTGTTTGTTGGTTTGCGCTGTTCTATGCTGCCGCACACACACCTTTAACTCTTGCCGGCTGCTTACAGATCCTCGAGCAGGGCTAGGAAGGAGTGGAGAAAACTTCATGCACAGTCACCCCTCACTGAGAAATCCAAGTGTTGTGCCCTGATCCACGGTATCTTATCTTTGCAAAAGAGAGCCAAGAGCAGGATTTTTGTGGGGAATAGTGGGAGGCAAGCTTCCGTTGCTCTCTACATGGCACTCATCACGGTCTGCCTGGGATGAGAGTTAATCAGGAGCAGGAGACAGACCATTCCTGTTACCTACTGAACATGCTGTCAGTGATCTGTCTCCTGCATCAGAGCTTGAGCTTCTAGAAGGCACCAACCTCTCAATCTTCTGGTATCTTTGCAGTTCTTGCACATGATAGTTCATCAGATAATTATTTAGTTATGGTTAAAAGTTCTATGTTAAGAGTTGTTGAAAGTAAGGCTCAGGAGGTTGATATCTATAAGCTAATAAATAAGGATCCATTGCAGGTTCTTAAGAAGGTTTTTTATTTTGTTTTAATGTTTTGGTTAGGTTATTGCAGGGTTTCTCAACCTGCATTTGAGGCCAGATAATTTTTTTGTTGCTGGGGCCTGTCCTGTGCATTGTGAAATGTTTAGCAAAATCCCTGGCTTTTACCCATTAGGTACCAGTAGCACCCCATAGAGGCAACAACCAAAAATGTCTCCAGACATTACCAGATGTCTCCTGGGGTTGCAAAACCACTGGGCTGTTAGGGGGAGTAGTGAGGTTAGAGGCTAGGAAGATCAGATGCTCAGATGCTCAGATCAGAGGAAGGGGAGCCAAAGAAAGGAGGTGGATGCAAGATAATTCAAGTGTAATTTGATCTAAGGGTAGTGGCTCATTACTGGTGATATTACAACTATATGTAGTATTTTGGAACCTACTACAGAAGTGTTGTGTGGTACTGAACTAAAAATCTAAGGAACAATTCATGAGGCATTCCCTTTTGTTTCTTCTGGGAAAATATGAAACTTTATGTTGCTTGGAGAAAACTGTAGCCAGAGTTGTCAGGGAAAGGTTATGGCCAGTTGTCCTTTTGCTTGAATAAATTTACCCTTTAGGTAACTAAAAATACCAAAAGTAAACCTGTACCTTTTAATGCAAATTGTTATTTTATGTTTATAAAGCTTTCATTTTATTGTGCAAGAGAAAAAATGTTCTTTCAGGTTATGCTGTAATTCCCTCCTGCTAAGAAGTATATTATAAAAATCCATGCTGTTGCCCTTTGAAATGTGAAGCAACCCTCCTTAAAGTGTAGTGGATGTTATCAAATCCATTTCAGGAGAGGCTTGCAGGGAGTAGGAACATGAAATACATATTAGATGCAAAACAATTTGGTTTTGAAAAATCTGCACATTTGTTGTTTATTCCAGTGACAGGAGCTAAGAGTGAGTTCGCTGTAACCAATAATGTTGCGGCCCCATCAGGTGTCATATAAATGTAACCGAGCTGCTGTTTGCCGGTTAAAGGAGGCAGAGATTAGGTGAGGTTTAGGCTGCCCATGGTTTGCTGCCATGCTCCATTTTTCGTAATCCTCCTTATTTTCTGCTCCTGCAAGAACTAAAGAGCAGTCCTACTATCTTCCTATATTTGAGTATTGATAACTGGGATATGGGGATGCTTCCAGGAAATGTCCATATGCAAAAGATATTTGCTTGGTGGCCTTCACACTGATGACAGCGAAATTCCCAGGGATCCAGCTCTTGACACGTGATCCTTAGAAGTAAAGACCGTCAGGATGATGGTGCCAATCTGGCCCCTTATTAAAGTCCAGAGGTATGCTTGGGATCATTTACACCGTTTCATTTCTGCCAAAAAACTGGTTGGTACAAGGTGCATGAAATCCACTCCCATTTTTCAAAGTGAGTTTCTAGTGTTGTAAAACACAGAGGCAGTGGGTTAGTTTGCACTTTACATTCTTGTTTTACGTGCCATCTTGAATCTGTCATCAGGTACAGTGTAAATATGGGCACCAAACATTGTGCAAGATGCTGCATTCCCCCAGGACAGTTCCGGCGGGGCAGAGGTCTCCTTGGTGGGGCATTAATGCTGCTGGCCTCTCTTCTGTGTTCCCAGCAGCCTCTTCCCCAGCTTTGGTTCCATCCATTCCAGCACCTCAGAGTAGAACTCTCCCCCTCGCCTGGGGGAACCGAGCAAGGGCAAGTGCAAAGCCAGCCACACATAGAGGAAGGTGGTTGGTCATCAGAATGAGACACTCATACTGGTGGAGGCTATTTGAGAAGATCTGGCCTCTCCGGCGTCCTTGTTTTTCTGTTCGCTATTCCTACTACTGGAGCCATATGCTCGCATTTCCTTTCTCCCTTTTCTTCTCTCTCTTTTTCTTTCTTCCTTCATTTCTTAGTCTGTTTCGGCTGTTGCAATCAAATACGATAGGGCTGAGTTGCTTATAAACAACCAAAATTTATTTCTCACAGTGCTGGAGGCTAAGTCCAAGATCAGGGTGCCAGCATGGTGGGGTGAGACTTCTTGTGTCCTCACCTGGTGCAAGGGGCAGGGGAGCTCTCTTGGGCCTCTTATAAGGGCACTAATGCGATTCTGGAGGTCTCACCTCCTGGCCCCACTTCCTAACATCAGCACTTTGGGCATTAGGGTCTAACATAGTAATTTGGGAGGGGACACAAACATTGATAGCACAGCAATTTCCCACATGATAAGACAAGCTTCAGGGAGCAAAGCACCCAACAGTAGTAATCTTGGCTTTTGTGTGAATTCTGATTCCTTTTAGGATGTTCTTTAAAGGACAGGTTAGTCTTCAGGGGGGCAGAAAGGTGTCAGTAGTGCTCACTCACATGGGTTTGTGGTTTTTATTCCTCTCAAATAGCTTTTTTTTAAGTAACATCTAAGCCCAGTGTGGGCCTCGAACTCACAACCCCGAGATCAAGAGGCATAGCGCTATGGACTGAGCCAGCCGGGCGCCCCTCCTTCCCAGAAGTTTTAAAGCAACACGTCTGCTATGAGAGAACTTGTACCAAATCCTGAGCGCTCGCATACCTACCACTGTGGGTGGGATCCCATGCCTGGGGAGCAGTAGCCGGGAGCGCGCCTGGTCCCTGGGCCACACTGCAGAGTCTCCGCTCTGCTGCTCACAAGCATCCTCGATTCCCTGCCTTCTGTTCCCGGATTCCTAACACAGGGATGACCCCAGCAAGCTGTCATTGGGTTGTCATGAGGGCTAAGTGAGTTTATCAATGTCAAGTGCTAGTTCACTCTCGAGGAATGCCAGGTGTAATAATATCACCATCCTTGCCCTCGAGGAACTTGGAAACTAGTTAGGGAGGTGGGACAACAGACATGAAACAGTTCAAAAGAGAGTCTGTCAGAAAGTTTTACACGGTAGGTTTAAGTGTCCCAGGAGTTAAAAGAAGAATGAAAATTTTCAGGGTCTGTGGTCAAGTAATGTTAATAGAGGCTGAAGGTCATTTAGGCCAACATACCTTAAGTGTTTACTCCTCCTATTAAGCAGTCACCCAACTGAGTGTTCACCATAAGACATTCACTTTGCTAATCACGTTTTCTACCCCAGGGAAGAGGTACAGTTCTGATCCCCGTGCTGGGTCCTGGGCTAAAGAACCCTTCCATACGTTGTGCCATTCACCCTTTCAACCCCCCGGAATTAGGTGGTACTAAGTCCATTTCACATGTGAAGCCACTGAAGTTCAGAGTTTAGTTTCTGAGTTCTGTTAGTTTCTCTAAGGTGACAGTGGTAATAAGTGGCAGAGTGGGGACTGGACAGGTCATCTGATGGCGGAGCACGCGAAAGAGCGGTATATAAGGTGCAAAAGGCTGACAGCATATAGGTGCAGAGGGCAGGAAACTGATGAGGCTGACACTCCAGTGGGACAGAACATCAACTGGGAGTCAGAGATAAAATGGGATTCCCAGGAGCGGTCTCCTTAGAAAGACACCATGGGGCAAGCAAAGGTGCTTGGACTTGACCCGGTGGTAGTGGGAAACCCACTGGCCCCTGAGCCCTGGAGAGAGTGACATCATGAAACAAGCTATTACGGAGTTTAGCCTGGCTCCAGCCTCATGCGCTAGTGGCAGATTAAAAGGGCTTGAGAAAGCAGCCAGGCAAAAGGACGTAGGGGAGATGCAGGGGTGAGTTGATGTGGGCCCAGAGCCGGGTGTGCCAAAGAGAACAAAGAGGAAACATCAAATCTACAGGTCTCCTTAAAGGCAAATTGCCAGGTCTCTGTGCCTGCTTGGATGAGGATGATAAATGAGAGAGGGAGGATCAGAATGTTCCAGAATTTCTTGCCCTAGCAGTCCTGAAAATAGTGATGCTTCTGACAAGGCAATGAAAATCAGGAAGATATGTGGAGGAGGATTCGTTTTGTTTTACATACATTGAGCTTGAGGCGGCCCGTGGGAATCCTGTAAACATTTGGGCAAATGGAGACAAAAATTTGAGAATCAGCCACGTGGAGGAAAAAGGATATCCCTCCAAGGCAGTGATAATGCATAGGGTTAGGTGCCAAAATAAGGAAAAGAGACTGCCAAGGGAAAAAGAGTGATTGGTTTTGATAGTTACAGGAAAATCAAGAAAATAGAAGAAATAATGGCACCCACATTAGACAGGTCAGAATGTAATCACTTGGGCCATGTGAGGAAGTGAGCTCATGGGCTCAGTAGACATGAGGCTGCAGGCCACGCAGAAAGAAGCAGGTGGGGGAGGAAGAGAGGGGAGTGAGCAGAGATGCTGGAGAATCTACAGGCTGATGGGAGGAGAGGATTAGGATAGGGCTACCCTGGAAAGGGGAGGGGACACAGGGCCAAAGGAAGGTTGTCTTGGTTTTATTATAGAATTAAGTGGCAGTAGCCCTGTCAGCCTCCCTGTTCAGCAGGAAGCCCTATGTGGGACTGGATCCCAGGACCCTGAGATTGTGACCTGAGCCCAAGGCAGCCGCTTAACCATCTGAGCCACCCAGGCTCCACGAAGTGGAGATTTTTCAAAGCTTTATCTCTGTGCCTCCAAGCTGTTTTTTTTTTTTTTTAAGATTTTATTTATTTATTTATTTGACAGAGAGAGAGAGATAGCAAGAGAGGGAACACAAGCAGGGGGAGTGGGAGAGGGAGAAGCAGGCTTCCCGCTGAGCAGGGAGCCCAATGCGGGGCTGGATCCCAGGACCCTGGGATCATGACCTGTGCCGAAGGCAGACGTTTTAACGACTGAGCCACCCAGGTGCCCCTCCAAGCTATTTTTTGATTATTTACATCTAGTAGTACAATTTTTTTGAGCATTCAGTTTCAATATGTGCATATTTAATTTCAAATAATATATATGTACTACTACAATTAGCTAATATATATATATTTTTTTAAATATTTTATTTATTTGACAGAGAGAGACACAGCGAGAGAGGGAACACAAGCAGGGGGAGTGGGAGAGGGAGAAGCAGGCTCTCCGTGGAGCAGGGAGCCCGATGTGGGGCTCGATCCCAGGACCCTGGGATCATGACCTGAGCCGAAGGCAGACGCTTAACGACTGAGCCACCCAGGTGCCCCAATTAGCTAATATCTTAAGGTACATCATTCACTAGGGTGAGTTCACAACTAAAAATAGTTGATATAATTTTATAATTTAAATGTTGTTCTTGATAATTTAGAATTATTTTGGGGTGACTTCCTGTTAGAATTGATTATATTGTCATTGTTTTTACCTTGTACTTGGCTGAGGGTTTGTTTAGCAAAGCTATGTAACATAATCCATATTAAGTAGATCCTTAGAAACTCCCATTTATACAAACTCATGCTCATGAGCCCCACACCCCCTTCAGAGCACCACACATCCCATTCCCAACCCATGGCCATCTGATGTAGGACTATGTGAGTGTACCAGCGTCAGTCTATATATTGAATATCTGTAATGCCTAATTCTCCCCTCCCTCCTTCCCCCCTGCCTTCCTTCCTTGCTACAAAATGAGCATCCATCGATGCTCTAATATTTTCTTTTACCTCCCAGTAAATCATCTTACCCTGGGGTATGTGCCCCCGCCCCTGCCTTGGAGAACACAACTTAGAATGCAAAATGGAGGAAATGGGAGAATCACACTTAATCATTACTCCACGACAGCACTTCCTTTTTCTTTAGTAGGTTTCATGCCTTAGATTGGGAATCAAGAACTTGTGCCTTCGCTTTCTCTTTACCTCCAACTTGTGTACTATGCCCTAGGGCAAGCTCCTCTATCTTCCCTGTGCCTCAATTTCCTAATCCACAGAGCGCGCATAAAAACACCTTTTATACTTTCCTTAAATGGCTGCACAGGTTCTTCTGGACTGGTGTATGTGAAAGTGTGACAAAAACGAGAAAATGCCAAATGCATGTTTATGATAACCGTCTTTCCAGTTTCATCTCTAGAAAATAGAAAGTCCACATGGTACACCACTTTTTTTCCAATCCGTTACAATGTAGCAAATCCTTTGATCATTAAGGATTTCTTTCTATTATTCCAAGTCACTGAAGTATGATGTATATAGGTAGAATTATGCCTCTTGTTAGCTAGCAACGCTTATAGATTCCTTTCTGGCGTCTTTGCCCACATAACTGCCACTTCCCTGAGGTCCCTTCTGGCTTACAAAAGCCTTGTTTTTATTGTCAACAAACTCTCCAGGCACCTGGGTGGCTCAGTCGTTAAGCGTCTGCCTTCGGCTCAGGTCATGATCCCAGGGTCCTGGGATCCAGCCCCGCATTGGGCTCCCTGCTCCGCGAGAAGCCTGCTTCTCCCTCTCCCACTCCCCCTGCTTATGTTCCCTCTCTTGCTTTGTCTCTCTCTGTCAAATAAATAAAATCTTTAAAAAAAAAAAAACCACCAACAACAAATTCTCAAGCCTGAACTTAACTGCCTGTTTGAGGGGCAAGTGACTCCGGATGGTTCACCTTAGTATGGACGCTGCCAGGCACACCCAAGGCCCAATCTACACACCACTCAAACAGTTCAGAGCAGAGAAAGACACCACACAACTTGCTTTGCTTAAATTGCCAAGATTAAAGTAAAACAATTTTTTTGTGTGTGGGGCTGGAATAATTTTGGGTAACCTTTTTCTGACTGTTAAACATTCATGGTAGAAAATTTAGAAAAGAGAGATAAACAGAAAAAGAAAATAAAAATGACCTGCCTCTTTGAACATTTTGGTGTAAATGGTCCCATTTTCCCCTTCTGTTAAAAGGAATAAAATCACACGGCTTAGTAATATTATTTTAAAATATGTAATAGCATACATATTTTATTTAAATATTCTCTTCTGATATGATTTTCTAAAAAGATTTTATTTATTTATTTGAGAGAGAGAGTGTGCACAAGCAGGGGGTTGGGGCAGAGGGGGAAGGAGAGGGAGATGCAGACTCCCCGCTGAGCAGGAAGCCCCCAGGACCCCAAGATCCTGACCTGGGGAGCTGAAGGTAGATGCTTACACCGACTGAGCTACCCAGGTGCCCCTCTGATTCACTTTTTAATGGTGCCTTCTATTCCACTGGATGGATCATAATTTATTTAACAATAGGCTATTGTTGAACACATGGAGATATTTTGGCTGCAGAGTAGCAGAGCTGGCCAGTGGGCAGGGCTGGGAAGTGAGAGACACAGAGTGTGTGTTTCCCCTGAGCTCGTGCTCCAAAGAAGATACTTAGGTGAACCTTTCTCTTGTGTTCTTTTTCACTCATCTCCTTGATGGTAGAATTTTTACCACTGCAATGTATATCCCATACAACTTTATCTTTAAAGGTATCAGTGATTACGTCTTTTTTTTTTTTTTAAAGATTTTATTTATTTATTTGACAGAGAAAGACACAGCGAGAGAGGGAACACAAACGGGAAGTGGGAGAGGGAGAAGCAGACTCCCTGCCGAGCAGGGAGCCCGATGCGGGACTCGATCCCGGGACTCCAGGATCATGACCTGAGCCGAAGGCAGTCGCTTAACCAACTGAGCCACCCAGGCACCCAGTTCTTTTGGATGAATTCACAGAAATGGAAATTGGGGATTAACTGGTTTATAATATTCCAAGGCTTTTGATGAGTATTGATTGCAAAATTGTCATTTGGAAAGTTTGAACCAATTTATATTTCCTGGAGTAATGTAAAAGGCTCCTTATTTCCTCAGTGTTATTGCCAACACTGGTGTAATGTTTTTTAAACATATTTTTGAGTGGGAATAGTTTTGACTCTTTATGTTTACTGAATTAAGTTGTTCTGTGGACATCCTGCCAAAAAAAGTTCTTGGTTTCTGAGCCTTTCTTAGATGGTTGTGAAACTGTTATAGTTTCTTGTTTGTTTTTAAGGCAATAACTACAGCAATAAGGAATGAAAGCAGAACATACCAAGATAGTGTATTACAATCACAATTGAGTAGTACGATGTGCTGCTAAAGCATTCTGACAGGCAATGATTGAGGTATTGGTTAGAGGATGTTTTACATTACAAAGTTACAAAGTTTATCTGGAGATAAACCATGCCAGTTACCCAATTCTTTTTGTAATAGATTATGGGGTGACTCCTAGATTTTAGGGAAATAGCTTCTTGATGTTTGAATAGAATTTAATGTCTATATGATGAGCTTCCACCAACCATGATTCTGGCTGCCAACAGTATTTGATATCACAGGTCAAGTTTGCCAAGGCGCTCTAGTGACTCAAAATCTGTTAACAGTAACAAGTTAATATCTGGCGTATTGCAGTATTATCTTCTCTGTGATCTCCTGGGCTGATTTGTGTCTTCACCCCTCTGTAACAATACCTATGTGCAGTTGTTGGCTTCGTCAATTGAGAACTGGGTAGCAGATTTTAATTGAGTCCTATGTCTAACAATGAAGAAGACATATATGCTACTAGATCTACCGAAGAGAGGAAAGATCAGTTTCACTAGGTCTGACCTTATTTTTCTTTACATGAAATTTAAGAGGCTCTATAGAAAAGTAAATGATTCTCTTATTTTTGAAGCGTTGGATAGATGCTTTATGCTACTATACTGTAAAATAAAATGTGGAAGAAGCTGAACCACAATGCAATTTTCTTGAAGTTCTGACTGTATATTTCCCTTTGGTAATAACAGAAAGCATGGATTTGCTTTTGTTTTTCGTTTTCTTCAGGCATCTGTTGATATATGGGTCACTCAGCAGCAGTAATGTAGTAATGCAAGTGCTGGAATAATAATGACAACCCAGGAAATTCCCATTTAACTAGAGAGATTGGGCAGTGCTGTTTTTGAATTTATTGAATATTTTGGCTAATCAATGACTGAAGTAGGCGTTTGGCAAATATTTACCTGCCTGCCTCGCCTATCGTACTCTGTTAGGTTGGGGGGCAGTGTAGAGGGAAGGTGGTGGAAAGAAATATAAGAAATGATCCCTCCATTCAGGAACTGACAAACCAGTTAAGTAGACATCTTTACATATATGAAACCAGGAATACTACCAAACAGTGCCCAGTTGCTAAGTATGAAGCAGAAAATAAATATAACTATAGGAATTTGGGTTGGAGGGAAGGGCAATGAAGCACTGGAGCAGTGAGGAAAGCTTCATGGAGGAGGTGGCCTGGGCCTGGTAACACAGTCAGCATTTATGCAGGAAGTGAGGAGGACGAGGGGTTCCATGAAAGTGAACTGACTGGAGGAGATTATGAGTGGGCTTAAGGTAGGGCTTGCTGAGATAACCAAATGAAGAGAAAAGGAAGCAGAGTAGGAAAGGGTAGTGGCTGGAAAAACTCAAGTTATGGTAAAAGATCATCCTGAGGAGTCCAGGGCACTGTGTTCAAAGATATGACAAACTAGCCTTGGGACTGTTGGGTTTGAATTCTGGGGCTGTGGGCTGGTTGGTCTAGTCCCGGAACACAGCACTGAAAGGAGTCCAGGGGGCAGGTAAGTCTTTAGGGAATCTGGCTGGATTAAAGTTTCAGGCCATGGATAAACGCATTGCTTATGGGGTACAAGGCCAGTTCTAGGGCAGTTCTGTCCAATGGAAATAGAGTAGGGGCGCCTGGGTGGCTCAGTCGTTGAGCGTCTGCCTTCAGCTCAGGTCATGGTCCCAGGGTCCTGGGATCGAGCCCTGCATCGGGCTCCCTGCTTGGTGGGAAGCCTGCTTCTCCCTCTCCCACCCCTGCTGCTTGTGTTCCTTCTCTCGCTGTGTCTCTGTCAAATAAATAAATAAAGTCTTTTAAAAAAAATAAAAGAAATAGAGTATATGTCACATAATTTAAAATTTTCTGGTAGCCACATTTTAAAAAAGTAAAAAGAAACAGGTGACATTAATTTTTATATTTTATTTAAACCCAGACACCCCAAATATGATCATTTCAACAGGTAATTAAGATAAAAAAGTATCTGTCAAGTATTTTACAATTTTTTGTTCCTAACTCTTTGAAATTCAGTGTGTATTTTATAACTGTAGCATATCTCAGTTGGACTGATCACACTGCAAGTACTAATAGCCACATGTGGCTAGTGGCTACAATATTGAAGAATATAGTTCTAGGGTTGAGTGCCAAGGATGCCAGTAAGAGTTAGAACTAGTGTGAGCATTATACAGGAAAACTGGGGAAATCAAATTATATTTTGGATTCAGTCAAAGCTTGTTATGAAGGAAAAGGGAGGAGAGAGAAAGGTAGAATTTAATGGAAAAAAAATTTTTTTTAAGATTTTATTTATTTATTTGACAGAGAGAGACAGTGAGAGAGGGAGCACAAGCAGGGGGGAGTGGGAGAGGGAGAAGCAGGCTTTCCGCCAAGCAGGGATCCTGATGCAGGGCTTGATTCCAGGACCCTGGGATCATGACCTGAGCTGAAGGCAGACACTCAATGACTGAGTCACCCAGGTGCCCCATAATGGAACAAATGTTTTAACTAGAGGGTAACCAGAAGTTCTCAAGGCTGATACTCAAGTCAAAGGGCTCCATTCCAAGCTCTCCCAAATAATCATAATTATGCAGAGAACCAGAGGTGGATATCAAGGACAGGTCTGGGTTCATGGGAGAACCATCAAGAGGAGATAGAAGCAGTTCAGAGGACAAAGGTGAAGAAATGACCCTCTCTGCAATAAGGGTCTACACTAGGGTGTGAAGGGGAGGAAATTAAGATTGTTTGGGTAGGTGGTAGAAGAGAAGACTATGATTGAGACTAGAGTTTCTCTGGAAGGTATAGATGAGGTAAGGATGTAGACTTGGGAGGCAGGCTAGACCTAACCATGAGGTAGGACCTCATTATGTAGGAGGACTTCACCATGTGGGAAAACTCAATTATATAAGATGTCTACACCACTGCAGGGATCCTACCAATGAGGTAGGACCCACCATATGGGAAGATCTTACAAAGTGGGAGGACCCCACACAAAATAGGACCTTCTCATGAACGAGGACCCCACCATGAAATAGGACTTCACCATGTGGAAGGAATCTACAATGAGACAAGAGTTCACCATATGGGAGAACACAGAAACTCTTCATGTGGGAGGAACCATGAAATAAAAAGACAACTCATAGAGTGGGAGAAAATATTTGTAAATGATATATCTGATAAATGACTTGTTTCCAGAATATGTAGAGAACTCTTATAACTCAATAACATAAAGATAAATAACCCAGTTTTAAAAGTAGGCAAAGGATATGAATCGACGTTTCTCCAAAAAAGATACACAAATGCCCAACAAGCACATGAAAAGATACTGAACATCATGCAAATCAAAATCACAGTAAGATGCCACTTCATACCCACCGTATGGCTAGAGTGAAAAACAGGCAATAACAAATGTTGAGAACAATGTGGAGAAACTGGAACCTTCATTCATTGCTGGTGAGAACTGTAAAATGGTGCAGCCATATTGAAAAACAGTTTTGCCATTCCTTGAAATGTTAAACTAGGAGATACTATATGACCCAGCAATTCCACTGTTAGGTATCTACCCCAGGAAAAATAAAAACATATGTCCATACTTCTATGGACATATAATTCTCACAGCAGAATTACTCATAATAGGGCGCCTGGGTGGCTCAGATGGTTAAG
>NW_023270642.1:2626131-2919769 GCF_011800145.1 Mirounga leonina
AAGAAGGTAGGAAAAGAAACAGGAACAATGCAGATTTGGAAATTCATAAAAAAGACAGAAAAATCCTAAAGTTGTATGCACCCAAAACAGAGCTTCAAAATATATGAAGGAAAAACTGATAGAAGTGCAAATGGAAACAGACAAATGCATAGCTGGAGACTTCAGTTGCCCTGTCTTAGTATTTGATAGAAAAAATAGAAAATCAGTAATTATACAGGTGATTTGAACCATCTTATTGAACAACTGGATCTAAACAACAATAAAACACATTTTAAGTGTGCATGAAACATTTACTAAGATAGATCCAAATGGTGGGTCATACAACATGCTTCATCATATTTAAAAGAATTGAAATAATTACAGATTGCATTTTCTGAAAAAAATGGAATTATCTGAAATTATTTAGAAAATCCTAAAATATTTTAAAACTAAACAAACAAAACATTTAAATTAAATAGCCCAAGGGTAGAAGAAGAAATCACAAATTAGACAATACTTTGACCTGAATGAAAATTTAAAAATATATCAAAATTTGTAGGATATGAAGAATACTTAGAAGAAAATGTATAGTTTTATTTTATTTTTTTTAAAGATTTTACTTATTTATTTGAGAGAGAGAGACTGAGAGAGAGAGCACATGAGAGGGGGGAGGGTTGGGAGGGTCAGAGAGAGAAGCAGACTCCCCGCCGAGCAGGGAGCCTGATGCGGGACTCGATTCTGGGACTCCAGGATCATGACCTGAGCTGAAGGCAGTCGCTTTAACCAACTGAGCCACCCAAGCGCCCGAAAATGTATAGTTTTAAATGCTCAATTATAAAAGAAGTGCTAAAATCAATCTAAGCATCCATATCAAGAAGCGAGAGAAGAGCAAATTAAATCAAAGTAAAAGGAAGGAAAGAATATATAGAGGAATTAAAGTGATGATGTAGGAAATAAAATAATAGTAACATAGAATAGGAAATTATGTATTAGAATATTACTAAAACCTAATAAAATCTCTTCGGAAAATGACAAACTTGATAAACTTCTAGTGAGACCAGTTATGTGAGGGGGAAGAGATAAGAAAAAATTACCATCAGTAGAAAAAAAAGAGATGACATTACCACAGATCTTGCAACCATTAAAAAAATAAAGGAATGTTACAACTATGCAAATAAGTACAACAACCCAGATGACAAGGACAAATAGGACAATGGTCTGCATTTTGGAGATGTGCCTTTTAGAATGTTTTAATAATTAAATGGTACAGATAGATTCAACATACAGAGATCCCTCTACTCTGCTACTCAGAGTACAGCCCTGAGGTGAGGGGAGGGGGGTGGGGCAGTGAGGGGGAATAGCCCTCAAAAAGACAGAAGCTAACTGACTGGCCAGAAGATAGCTTTAAGTAGCAGCATAGCTAATACCATTTTATAGTAAGTTAAATACAATGGAGGATAACATGCTCAGCGCCCAAAGGCAAGAAACGGTAACAATCGATGCCTGTTAGTCTAAGAGCTAGAATTCTATACGGAATGCCAAATATCCAGGTTGCACTTTCCTGCATTAGAACCACCACTTCCATTTGTCTCCTGATCTCACAGCCATGGATGAGATGTCCTCCAGTGTGGATGCCACTCTGTTCACGCGCACGGATACTACTTCACAATCCTTGCTTATTTTAGCTGGCAGTGGTTTTAGTCAAAGACTAGCAGGGGAAGAAAAGCATTCTGAGGTAAAAGGATTCAGCGAGGAAATGTATTATGACTTTTGGAAAAGATACAGATTTAAAGTAAAAACAAAAAAATAACAGAGGAAAAACAAAATGAACTAAGTTTTGATTCTAATGGTTATCGTTGTTAACACCGTCTATTTGTGAATATCTCTAAACACATCCCTTTGCATGTATATTCATAGGGAAATATCATTTTTCATGATATTTCATGAAATATCTGTATTCATAGATTCTGTTGTATGTAGCAGAATTTAACTAGTTATTGCTTCAAAGGCATTTAGGTTGCATTCAGTTTTTCACTATTATAAATCAAGTGGAAATAATTAGCATATTTTGCCCAAATAACTTAATATCTATGGGTGTTAATATTCCTTTCAAATATTTTTTAATCAGTTCTACAGATTTGTAAGTGGAGAAAACTGTTAACAAGAGTGAAAGTGTTTTTCATTTCCTGAGAAGGAAAGCCTTTTCTACTCCATTCACAATACTAGCATGTGCATATTAAGATTATGGGAGATGGGGAACCTAAATCTTGTTCCCCTCTTCTGTTTTGCACTTATATACAGAAGTGTCCCAAAGCAAAGTTGTGACCTATACATTCTGGGAGCAGGTTAAGGTTGTGGGAGTCCTATGTCCGAGTCTTCTCTGCACTGATTATGTTGTTTTTCACATGATCCGCTGTCACCTGGGTGTGCCCCCCATCCCCATGTTTTCCTCTGAGTAACCCCAGGCCCTCTCCACAGTGGCTTCTGGCTGCGCCCCTCCTAAGAGTGGATCTTGTTTGTTCTTTAGCTTCTCAGAGTTTTATGAATGAAGATACAGCCTTGTTCTACCATTCCTTTTGTGCCTTTAGAAGTGATCCTTCTGGCTAATCAGATATACTAACTGGTACTGCGCTGTTAGAGAACAGTAATATTTTAATGTGTGACTATTCCAAATACCACTTATCAAAGGCAAAATCAGATTTTAAGGCCTTATTCCCGAGGAAGGCCAGCTGGGAATTTCAAGCATCCTGTTAGGCAGTGGGGGCATTATCACCAAGCGAAGGGGGCCTGTGCATCTTCAGGCCACACTACTGAGGGAGGTGCCTGCTTTGAACAGCTTCTCTCCAGCCCAGGATCACAGCAAGAGTTCTTCAGAAGTTATGAACTGATCTCATTTTCAAACAGAAGACCCCAATCCTTGGGGCTGATGATAAAACGTGTAGATGTGGAGCTGGGATAAAGGCAGAAGGTACAGATTTTCACTTCTTTCTTTGTATCACTTATTGTTTTTCTTGGCATTTACCATACAGTGACTGTTTGACATTCATTAAAACTTAGCATCATATACCGTGCCAAGGTAAGGTCCCCAGGAAATGCAGAAGGATAAAAGCTAAGCAAAAGGAAGAAATTTCTAGGAGGTTTCTAATAGTCACGTAGTCATTTTGTAGGCTCTTGAAGGTCTTGGGGTAAGGTGATATTATCATGAGGAAACATTGCAGGTTATATCAACTGTAAGTTCACCTGCTGGACAGAAGGAAAAGTAGAAATAACAGGATACACTGAAGAAATTTAGAACTTAGAAAAACAACATGCTGAAGAATTGTCAGGGCTGGATTTAGAATACAGCTCTCTAATTGTATGCAGCTTCCCTTTGTTAGGTGTGCAAAACTGTTGTGGTCCATCACAGGGAAACTAAGATTGAGAAAATTACTGCTTCTTGGGATTTACCCGACAGTGCCTTGATGCCTGTCAGGTGTTGCTGTTCTCAGAAGTGGAGGGTCTGTTAGGCATTACTGTTCACAGTACTCGGGCTACAAAAAGTAAGACAAGTTCTGCTTTCCACTTCAGAGTTTACTTGGAGAAATGTGGGTAAAAAATGATAGATATTAATAAATTCTGTGATATTGGTGTGTTTAAAATGTTGTTAGAGGCAATGGAAACTCATCCAATTACAGATCATAGAATGGCCAGAAGTTCCTTTCTGAGCTTATTGTTTCAGTAAGGAAACAATTATTTGTGCAAAATGGTATGAACTCTCTAAAATATTATATGGCAACACTTATCAAGAGATTTTAAGATGTTCCTATCTGGTCAAAATGACTGAGACTAATTCCTTTTATGGAAATAAGCAGATGCAAAAAAAAAGATCAATATATAAAAATGCACACCTCAGAATTGTTTTTTATTATATTGAAAAGAAACAAATGAAATGTCCAATGATTGTGGAATGTTAAATAAATTATGGCACATCTATAGGATATATTTTGCAGTTGTGATATTTTTTTTTTAAGATTTATTTATTTTAGAGAGAGAGTGTGTGTGTGTTGGCGGTGGGGGGAGTGGCAGAGGGAGAGAGAATCTCAAGCAGACTTCACACTGAATGTGGAGACTGATGCGGGCCTTGATCCCAGGGCGCTTGAGATCATGACATGAACCAAAACCGAGTCGGATGCTTAACTGTGCCACCCAGGAACTCCCAGTTGTGATAGTTTTTAAAAAATGTTCACTGGTTTGGGAAAGTACTTCAGACAGTAGAAAAAAAATGGAGGCTATCAAATTTTATATATAGTATGATAACATTACTGTAAAAGAAAAAAATATGGGAGATGATTGAATGGTCAAAGGAAATCCTGTCTCTTTCAATAAAGGGAAAAATATTAACAAAATATTGAATGAGGGCTAATATGAAGGAAATGTCACCACCTCTGACTTTAGAATAAATTCAGTGGTGTTTTCTGTGCCTTGCACTTCAACTCAACAGTGTTCTCAAAGGCTCTTTTAGCTTTTAAGCTCTTAGATTTTTTTCTCATTTAAGAAAAAAAAATCTGTTACAGGCCTGCTTATTTGCAACTGGGCAGACTTCCAGGCTTACTCACATATATGCATTTCTAGAGTGATGTGGGAAAACTGGAACCAGAATGACTGTTTAAAAGCCCTCTTATAGAAGTTAATCTTAAGGAGTGTTTTGAAATTAACTGTCTTTGTCTTTTGAAAACAAGTATTACTTTTTCCTTTTAAACAGTTTTTGGTGGGAAGCTAAACTAGGTAACGAATTGTTATTTTCTTTCAGATGCTATGAAAAGTATAAGGATGTGTACCTCCTAATGGAAAGAATCAGTAACATTTGTGCAGTGACTGACTGGCCAATTTGGACAGGATTCTGCAGCCTTGGCACTACTGCCGTTTTGGGCTACAGTTTTTGCTGTGGGGGCTGTCCTGTGTACTATAGGATGTTCAGCAGCATCTCTGGCTCCTACCACTAGACATAGGAGCATTCCCTCCCCAGTGGTGGCAATAAAAAACATCTCCAGGGTGCCTGGGTGGCTCAGTTGGTTAAGCGACTGCCTTCGGCTCAGGTCATGATCCTGGAGTCCCGGGATCGAGTCCCGCATCGGGCTCCCTGCTTGGCAGGTAGTCTGCTTCTCCCTCCTACCCTCCTCCCTCCCTCTCATGCTCTCTGTCTCTCATTCTCTGTCTCGCAAATAAAATCTAAAAAAAAAAAAAAAAAAAAATCTCCAGACATGGGCAATCTGTCCCTTCACTGACTTGGACAAATTGGCAAAATTTGTCACCTGAATGAATGTGGCTTTTGGGTATGTACGCATTGCACATGCACACACATACTGCATATTACCTTTTTTCTTCTGGGATTGGGTGCTTTCAGATTTAAAAAAAAACATGAAGCATGGCAACCTAAGCTCTGGGATTCCAACTTCTCTTTTTGAAGTAAACAAGTTAATGAATGATACTTTCTCTCTAATGTTTCTTTCTAATACAGTCAGAGCAAGGCTCTGAAAAGCACAACTCCATTTCATAAGGGCTGTTTTCCTGGTTAATTAATTCACAAGAAGGCATAAAAGGTAATGAATACTTTATTGCTTATAGATCTCTATGAATCTCAAAAGCTTCACAATGCAAGACATATTTCCTCAAATATTTCAACATATAATAAAAGGGAATTATCAGTGAAGACTTTGTACAGTCATCACCAATAACTCCCTTCCCCTGCCCCTGTTCAGTCTGTTCTTCTCCTGCTGAGAATAAAGAATGTAGAGAAACCGGGATTAAAAAGGGAGGGAGCATGTTTAGGTACTTGCCACAACTCTTACTCAGGTAACAAATAGTCTTTGAGCTCATCCTATATGCCAGGCACTGTGGCAAAGGGCCACAAAGAACAATCAGGGAAGCAAACACGGGTGCCCTTTCAGAGTTAGAGTTTAGTAGGCAAGATAAAACAAATTAATTCATAAAAACAAGTAGGAAGAGATGAGTGGTTTTAGATAAAATCTATGTGAGTTTATGATTTCCAGCAGAGGGACTAAGAAAAAACAGTGCTTGTGCTGGGCCTTGAAGGCTGAGGATTAAAAACGTGGAGCTGGGCAGTGGAGGAAGAAGGGTGTTTAGGTGATGGGGTCACACAAGTAAAGCGGGACGGGAATGGCATGGCAGGCCGGATAGTGCATTCTGAGCAGTTTTGACCAGCTGGAGAAAAGGTGGGCTTGAATGCCAGGTAGAGTGGAATTTTTATTCTATAGGCAGTGAGAGGCTATTGACAAATCTTAAGCAGGGGAGTGACAGGATTGTCTGCTTCAGTAGGATCTACGTGGCTGCTCCTGGGGACCCCAGAGCCATTTGAATGTTGAATTATAGCTGCAGAGTGTTTGGAGTACCTTGGAGGTTAAAAATGCAAGGTAGAGGCAATAAATTAACACAATTCATCAACTATCCTTATTTTACTTTTAAAATGCTGCTGGGTTTTGTCATGTTGGGAATAGGGTCTGAACTGAAGTCAGTTAACTAACATAAAGGTATGTGAAAGTACCTGGCTCACGGGAGACATTCAATAAATCCCCCACCAATGCCCCCAATGCCAACTATTTTAGACTAGAAAGACTTTTTGCCTGTGTTCAGAAGAATGCAAGGTGACAGAAACCAACTTTCTACCCTTTTTCCAAATAGTCAATGGAGGAGTCATGAAGAGAGGTCCAGAAAACAAAACAAAACAAAACAAAACACCTTTTTGACAGGAAAGAATCAATGTCCTAGGTCAGGTGGATATTCAGCATAAATACCACGGTGTGTTCATAGTTTCCTGCTCATAGGAAGCTTTGGTTCTAGTTCTGGGAATACTGAAGGAGTGCTATATTAAAATAATGCATCAGGCATTTACTTTTTTCTTTTTTTTTTTTAAAGATTTTATTTATTTGACAGAGAGAAAGAGACAGCGAGAGAGGGCACACAAGCAGGGGGAGTGGGAGAGGGAGAAGCAGGCTTCCTGCCAAGCAGGGAGCCCGATGCAGGGCTCAATCCCAGGACCCTGGGATCATGACCTGAGCCGAAGGCAGACGCTAAATGGCTGAGCCACCCAGGCACCCCAGGCATTTACTTCTTTTAATTTCCATGGGGACTAATCTGTCTTTTGGAGAAACCACTTCTTTTTGCCACAAAATCCAATCTTGACTCCAGAACCTGCCTACTGCATTTTCCTATTCCAGCCTGGATTTTGCTGGAATAGCAAAATACCTGGGGAGCCAAGTATATAAGATGACTGCACAGTTCTAGGTCAGAGTCCCCATTATCTCAGGGCGAATCAGTAAAAACTGTTGACAGAGACATAAGACTCTATCAAAGGATAATATAAAATCCTGGCCAAATCAGGATCAGATTTGGCTGCATATTACTTGGGAACTCAAAATAACAGTGGCTTATACAACGTAGTTTATTTCTTTCATGTAAAACAAGCATACAAGGACATGGCTGTAGATGGCTTTCATCTTCAAGGTCAGCTGGTATTCCAAAGTGCACATTAGAATTCCAGCCATCATGTCCACATTCCAAGAAGCAGAGAAGAGGAAATACCTTCAGAGAGCTTTCCTGTAAGACTCCACTCACATATCATTGGCTAAACTTAAGTCACATGGCCAGCTGTCACCTCCGAGGCAGGCGTACTGCTGGTCCCCACAAAATGGAGGGCTCCATTAAAAGGAAGATGGGAGGACTGACACTGGGTAGAGAAGTAACAGCCTCTCCCAGTCTGACCCTGTGAGATGCTGGGATTTGCCTTATCAAAAGCACATCCTAGTTCTCAGAGACTGCACATACCTTTACCATTTCTATTGTTGGTGAGCATGGAGGGATAAAGCAGGTAAGTTTGGCAAGGGCAAGAGAGAGATTAGACTTCTTAAGGCTGATTAGCCTGGGGACAGGTGGTGAATTCTCAGTCGCATGGTAGATAAATCAGCTTCTAAGTGGACCTTCGCCCAGAAACCCAGAGACTATGGCTATCCCTGGCTTCAGTATTTATTCCAGAAACAAAAGTTTTACTCATGGATAGGAAATACATGGCACCAGTGCTATCTTCTCCACTTCCTCCTTTCCTTATGGCAGCATTCAATTTCCCTGTTGGGCTGGAATATGACCTCAGAATCCTTCTCAACACATTGTTTCTGGCAGTTACTCTAGTCCAAGGGACTTGGCATCAGTGTTTAAATCTACTAGCCATCATCTTTAATTGCTTGGGGGAATTTTCATTCTGACAATCTCTGGATATAATTCTTTACTTCATAGGAGTAAATTTCCCATAGTGGAATTTTAGATGTATCCACAGGCAAGAAAGGTTTTTAATTATAGGTAGTAGTCTTGATAGTCTTCAGATTTTACCAGTAAGTGACTACAATCATTCACATTACTGGACATACTCTACACCGGATCTTTTGACTGTTTACCTTACCGGATGATGAGCTTCTCAAGGGTGAGAACTAAATCTTACCCATTTTTGTATCCCTAAGGTGCCTGGCTCGGTACACTTTTAAGAAATGTTTTATCAATAAATGAATCAATTACATTGGTCAAGGTCAAGTGGCTATCAAAGTAAATACTTCCCCAATAGCTGGTCACATTTTGGACTGCCTAGCTTCAAGTACTAGATGGAGGCCTTATCTGGAGGGGAGGTCATTGGAAAATAAAATGGTGACAGGAAGAGTGTTGGTGGTACAACAAAGCGTCTTGGTTTTTCCATTACTGCCTTACAAATGTTGACTAACACAGGAAACCGGTTACCAGGTGATAAGAAAAGGGCAGCTATACTCTGGGAAGGTTTTTTTCCCCCAGACTCTATCCATTTTCCTTCTTTGGACCAAAAGTCCAGGCCCTGCATTAACTGGACTCAGTGTTTTCTGTATTCTAGGGAGTGATTCATATTTCATGGATATAAATGTGACTGAAGTAAGACTATAATTATGATCTACCTGATTCAATTAAGGTAGCTTATTCTCAATAGTTTGTTTTTCATAAGTAGATCTTAAAGGTTAATACTAATATCGATCATATGTTTTAAATATTGTGGGTCCATTGAAAATGTTGTTAAAAAAAAGCTACTGCTGCTAAAAAAATTTTGAAGAGCAATGACTTAGGTCGTTCACCTGAGTTTCCATATTCACCTCTTCACAATGAACAAAAAAATTTTTTTTTTTTTTAAGATTTTATTTATTTATTTGACAGAGAAAGAGAGACAGCTAGAGAGGGAACACAAGCAGGGGGAGTGGGAGAGGGAGAAGCAGGCTTCCCGCCGGGCAGGGAGCCCGATGCGGGGCTCGATCCCAGGACCCTGGGATCATGACCTGAGCTGAAGGCAGACGCTTAACGACTGAGCCATCCAGGTGCCCCAAGAACAAAAAATTTTTTATAGATTTACTTATTTATTTATATGCCAGAGAGAGAGAGAGAGAGAGAGAGAGCACAAGCAGGTGGAGTGGCAGAGGGAGAAGCAGGCTCCCTGCTCAGCAGGGAAACCGATGTGGGGCTTGATTCCAGGACCCTGGGATCATGACCTGAGCTTAAGGCAGACGCTTAACCGACTGAGCCACCCAGGCGTTCCACAATGACCAAAATCTTAATTACAGAGAAAGGCGAAGGAAAAAAGTACCCAAATGATTCTTTCTACTTAAAGAGCAGAGTAGGTTATGGGTATATCCAGGTTGATGTTCTCTCAAAAGGCTGAAGGATTTGAGAATGCGGGCCTTGGGTTGCAGTGCTCACCTTCTCTCTCTCCCTCTGGCCCCAATCCTGGGCTAGATTTACTCTATTTACGAAGTGTCCTTGAATTTAGATTCCCAAGTGATGCAATGTCAAAGACACTGTGGCTAAATGCACATTTCTGCATATGCTTCTCTTCAACCTTCTTGCCTGTCTACTTACTCTGGTCAGAAGGGTGGGGCCCAAAGAAATAAGGATCCCCTCTCTTCTTCAAGTCTAGAACTAGGCCTAACCAGTACTGCCAGCTTCCTTCAAAAAGAGATAGAAAAAAGGAGAGAAGAAACACTAGACTCTTTCCCACTCAAAACTTTTGCAGATTTCTTCTCTCATTATTCTAATCTGCTTCTTTGTTCCCTTCTTGTTCAGTGAAATCTGGAGGTGTTTGGATGATACAGCTGGGAGGGGACCTTACGGACTTAGCAGTCAGAACCAAAGTTAATATCTCCACTTAGGCCTTTTCTCAGTAGGCTGATCTTAGGTTTAATTATCAGAATTAAAGTGTCTTTATTTGTAAAATGTGGGAAACAGCATAGGCTTAAATGTAAAAAATACTTAGTACAGAGCATGGCTTCTAGCAAGTGTTTAATAAATAATACATTTCATTTTCATCTTGGCATCGCTTTGCTTCTGCAACCTCTCCTAAAGTGTCACTATGTTTCAAGGAGCAGGTGTCCTTGCCTGGAGGAGTTTGAAGTGTGTGCGTGTGTGTCTGGTGGTGGTGGTGCACGAAGGCTGGCAGGGGGGCATGGCACTCAGCAAAGTCACTGATGAGGCTTTAGCACTAGTCCTGGCCCTGTGGAGTAAAAGTCACATGTCAGGAATGTCTAAGAGGGGATGGGGAAGGTGGGGGACAGAAAAGCCCCTGCCGACCAATGGCTGTCCATCCTTTGGCAAGAGTCTGTGGCTACCCTGACCCCCAGTCTTGTCTTCCCTCACCTCCAGACGCTCTTTTCAGTTAACACTGCCGGATGACCCGCCAGCACACAAAGCTTGCAGACAGCTATTCTGCCTCTCCTCTTAAACCCTTCAGAGCGTATCACTGATATAAATATTTAATTCTACAATTAATTCTACAATTTAATATGCCTAAGTGGATATGCCATACACCTATGGTTCAGTATTTGGATGCTCATAGTACCCCAACTGCAAAACAGCAATCAGAACAGACAATATGATAACCCCTGTCCCAATTTTCATCCATCTTACCCACACACTGTAGCCCCGAAAATGTGAATATACACATTCACTGATTTGCAGTTATGTCCCATTCAAACTTTCCTGGGAAGCAAGAGAGTCAGAACTGTCTTAATAAATGAGGATTATTTTGTCTTGTTGCTATTTACCCACCTTTGGAGGGCTGCAATTCTTTGGAACTTCCCTTTTACATTTCCTTTCTCATCTGGTCAACATCAGCACTTTGCTGCCATTTGTTTTCCAAGGACATTTGCCACTTACTGCAACAAATGGCATTAATCCAGTTCAGAGCATGAGGCTTTTTTGATTATTGACTAATAAGTGTACTCATGTTTATGAGTGCAAGACAGAGAGACAGCACAGGTTGTAAAAAAGGCTAGGTATCAAGAATTAAAAGAAATAAGTGTTTATAAAGCCTCAGGCAAGATGTCCACATGTTGCTGATGCTATGTAAGTATTGAGTTTCCTTACTCCTTTTCTTCTCTTTCAGTATTTGCATCTGTCACTAACTAGTACTGGGACCTTGGACAAA
Source organism: Mirounga leonina (assembly GCF_011800145.1). Classification (NCBI taxonomy): domain Eukaryota; kingdom Metazoa; phylum Chordata; class Mammalia; order Carnivora; family Phocidae; genus Mirounga; species Mirounga leonina. Next base: position 2,637,590 of record NW_023270642.1, read on the forward strand.
TCAAGGCACTTCATCTTTCTCGACTTCAGTTTCCTCAGATATAAAATTAGGAGGGTTGCACCATATTTTTTGTGTTCAAAGCCATTTTTTCCCTGAGTCTTCTCATGACTCCATTGACTATTTGGAAAGAGTGGGAAGGTTATTTCTGCCGCGTTAGGCAAGAAGGTCTTTCTGGGGTGCCAGGAGGGAATGGAACCCACGATTTACTGAACATCTCTCGTGAGCCAGGCACTTTCACATACCTTTATCTTAGCTAACATGCTTCAGATCAGGCTGATCTCAGCAAGACAAAACCCCACAGAACTGAAAAGTAAAGGATTGCTGATGTTATCTGTCTCTACTTCACATTAATTTCCCAGAAACTCAAAACACTGCAGCTAATTCCACATTAATGTAGCCCAGGGGTCCCCCAGATTTATCTTACGGCTTAAAACAAGTTCACCATTAAGTCCTGGCAAAACTCAAAACAGAAGCGAGAAGTCCCAAATCAGGACCAGTTTTCTTTTAAATACTTTCAAAATAAAAGAACCCCCTCTCCCCGCGGTGTGGGAGAAACACAGCCTCCGCGCACCCTAGGGAGGCGGCCGCATCCCCACCCTTTCTCCACCGTGTGCCCCCAGCCCTCCTTCAGGCTCCTCGGCTGCGCCCCCGCCCCGGGGGACCGCGCTGGCCCCAGCGCGGCGTAGGTCCGCCACACACACCTCTCGTCCCAGCGTTAGGCCCGGGGGAGGTGGAGGACGCGGAGAGCGGGAAAGAAAGGGCCTCGCGACGCCGACCTTCCAACCGCGGGGTCTGTGGCTCCTACGCCTGCCGGCGTGCGGCGCAGTCCCGGGCCCCGACCCCACACTCTGCGCGGGGCCGCGCCGGCACGGGACCTCCCTCTTCGGCCGCCGATCTGCTTCCAGGGCAGAGGGAAGAGGCGGTGACGGGGCGGGGCGGGGGCTGCGACGGGGCGGGGCGGGGGCTGCGGCGGGGACGGGCGCCGACGGCGGGGGAGGGCTCCCGAGCATCCTCGCGGGCAGCGCCTGGCTTCGCAGCGCCGGGCCCCAGAGCCGTGCCCACGCCCGCCTGCCGTTCCGCCCCGCACGGACACGCGGCTCCCCCGCTTGAACCGGAACCTCTTGCGGAGGCCGCCGCCGCCGCCGCAGGGGACCCGGGCGCCGTCCGGGAAGCGCGGGGAGGGGGGAGGCGGCCTGCGCGGCGCCGCCCGCCATGGCCGCGGCGGGGTGAGCTAGGCTCGGCGGCCGCAGTCGCGCGGACCCGAGCGCTCCTCCGCCGCGGACAGGCCCGCCGAACGGAGGCGGGCGAGCGCGGAGGCCGAGGGGGAACAGGGGGAGCCGGGGCCGCCGCCCGCTCGTCGCCGCCGCCCATGGCGAGGCCCCGCCGCCGCCGCCGCTGCTGACCCGGGGCCGGCCGCGGCTTCCGCCCCCTCCCGCGGCGGCGGGCGGGCGGGCGAGCCTCCCCTCCACGCCCGCGCCCCGCGCCCGCCCGCGCCCCGCTCCGGGGGACGGGGAGGAAGGCGAGAGCAGCAGGAGTCTGGGGGCCACCGAAGATGGGGAACACTACCTCGTGCTGCGTGTCGTCCAGCCCCAAGCTCCGGAGGAATGCCCATTCCCGGCTGGAGTCCTACCGGCCCGACACGGACCTGAGCCGCGAGGACACGGGCTGCAACCTGCAGCACATCAGCGACCGGGAGAACATCGACGGTGAGCGCGGGCGAGTCCGGGTCGCGGGGCGGCGGCCTCGCCGAGCCCGCTCCTGACGTCCCCACACCCCTCCTGCATCCGCGGTGCTCTGTCTGCACCCCCAGCGTCTGTATGGCCGAGGCTGCTTTGGCTTTCTCAGCCTGCTTCTGTAATCAGGGCAGGACCGGGTCTTCGTCCCGGTAACCCCGGGAGCTCCGGGGTCCCGGAGACCCCGAGAGGCCCCCTGGCTTGTGCCCCCGAGCGAGCGGCGGGGAAACTTTGCCGGTGGACGGCTCGGGAGTACCGCGGGGGCGGAGGGGTGCAGGTCGAGAGGTGACAAGAGCTGGCCCTTGTCCAGACTTGAGCGGCCAGTGCTGGGGCGGGGGCGGCCCGAGAGCCTGCGCTCCAGCCACTGTGTGAGCGTAGCCACAAGCCAAGTTATTCACGGGAAGGGTGAGCTCGTTTGTCCTTTAGAAGGCGAAGGGAATGGATGATCCTTGGCGTAAATGAGGAGTGAATCCCATTTTGGAATCAGTCTCTACCTGGAGTTGGGGGAACAGGGTTGGCGGGTATCAGCTTTCCCGGAAACTTACAAATTGATCCCAATTGGCAGTTTCCTATTTCCGTTAACAATTTTAAAAAGGATTTTTTTTGGGTGTGTGTGTGTGTGCAGGATTGGAATCAAATAGCTTCACCTGAATACTTAAAAAAAACACAACGAAACAACAAACTCTATTATCAAAATGGTTTGGAGACATCTTTGGGTTGTCACCCAGTTTTTGCTTGGGGCAGAATTACAGTCCTGTGGATTTCTGATTGAGCTGAGTGATGTTTGGACTAGTGTTTGTAAAGTTAAAGGACTGATCACTGCACCTCGTAATGTGTATTTATTAATTTTGTCTCGCAGTATATTCGTTAGTACTAATTTATCCTTAAGCTATGTGGCTTAATATGGGTAGGTAGTTTATACATCATGCTTGAAACAGTTTGCATAATTTCAACTTAAAAAATGTGAAATTGGAAATATATTCTTATGACAACGTGATTTTTCTTTTTTTAACCCCCAAGTCTTCTCACAGTTGATGTAGTTGAACTAAGATGAAAAAATTTCTTGTGTGAATGAATTGACACAACTCTGTCATAAGTCATTCTTGACAGCTTTAGGATGGAGAATTCCCTCTAGGGTGGAAAGCCAAATTTAAACTGCTAAAGGAAAGAGTTTTCTCATTGTTTGGCCTCTTGTAATTTCTTTTAAATAGTACTGTCGTCTCTGCAGGACAGCAACTTTATTAAATGAGTACCACATATTAAAGGGACTAATATAACATCTGGTTTTAGTAAACACTTAGTAAATTAGGGTTCCACATGAATTTCGGATTTTTTTTTTTTTTTTTAAGATTTTATTTATTTGCGAGAGAGAGTGAGAGACAGAGAGCATGAGAGGGAAGAGGGTCAGAGGGAGAAGCAGACTCCCCGCTGAGCAGGAAGCCCGATGTGGGACTCGATCCTGGGACTCCAGGATCATGACCTGAGCCGAAGGCAGTCGCTTAACCAACTGAGCCACCCAGGCGCCCTCACATGAATTTCTAGTGTAGAAATTATCTTAATCTCTTTAGATGTCTTTGAACTACAGTTATACTTTAAATTCATGCATTTAAAGGCATCTAGAAGGATATTAAGGTCTGGTCTGTCTTGATCACTGGTATGATCCAAGCAGCTGAAGGAAATGTCTAGCATATAGTAAAGATTTATTTACTTTTTATTTTTTTAAGATTTTTAAATTTATTCATTTGAGACACAGAGATACAGAGAGAGAGCATGAGCAGGGGGAGAGGCAGAGGGAGAGGGAGAAGCAGGCTCCCTGCTGAGCCAGGAGCCGGATTCAGGGCTCGATCCCAGAACCCTGGGATCATGACCTGAGCCAAAGGCAGATGCTTAACCATCGGAGCCACCCAGGCACCCCTATAGTAAAGATTTAATAAGTATTATATATATATATATATATTTTAAAGATTTTATTTATTTATTTGAGAGAGAGAGAATGAGAGAGAGCACATGAGAGGGGGGAGGGTCAGAGGGAGAAGCAGACTCCCTGCCGAGCAGGGAGCCCGATGTGGGACTTGATCCAGGGACTCCAGGATCATGACCTGAGCCGAAGGCAGTCGCTTAACCAACTGAGCCACCCAGGCGCCCAATAAGTATTATATTTTAAAGGAATGAATGAGTTTATTATAGAAAGCCATTACCCAGTCTTATACAATGCTGATAGGCAAAAACATTTGGAAGTAATTTCTCCATGTTGTGCACTTATATTGGGGAGAGACTTTATGTTTTATATAATGAATTAGAAAAATACAGACAAAAGGAAGATTCATGTTTCTTAGGGCCAAGCTGCATACTATTATTGACTATAGCAAGGAATCTGGGGCGGGGGGGGGGGGGGGAGTAATTATTACCAGGTATTTGGCACTAAGTCTTAGAAGGATTTTGCTGGAGGAAAATAGAATAGTATTGTGTGTTATTTCATTTGAAAGAAATCTCAGTTTTGGTCATCAAGTCAGCTTTGAGAAAACATTTGGAAGACCACCAACTCTTGTTTTGGAAGTTCAGGATAGCTTAAGAGACTCTAGGGCAGGTTAAAAAGGTTTCTAATCTAGGTTCCTAGTGTCTTCTTATCCCAGAACTCAGTTCATACAATGATGCTAGTTTAAACCCAGAAATGCTCATTCACTATTTAAACAATATTCTCTCTGTCTCCCAAAATTCAATAAATAATACTGCTAGGATTTACCTATCTGTGGTTCTTAATATTGGTTTCAATTACACCAGAAATCTAGGACTGGGCCTTGGCATTAATATGTTTAAAGTTCTCCAGGTAATTCGAAGATGCAGGTAGGGTTGAGAATCCCTGCCTGGTTAAGTCTGTTGTTCAGGGGCATTTCTGTAGAAATTCGTTCAGTATCAGAAGCTGGGAGAAGGGAACAGACTTGTTTAAGTTAAATAGCATATAGAAATAGGTATAGATTTTAACTTCTGAATTATATTGGTAGATGATTAGTAAACCTTTGTTATTATTTTTTTAAAGATTTTATTTATTTATTTGAGAGAGAGAATGAAAGAGAGCACAAGAGCTGGGGGGGGGGGTGGTCAGAGGGAGAAGCAGACTCCCTGCTGAGCAGGGAGCCCAATGCGGGACTCGATTCTGGGACTCCAGGATCATGACCTGAGCCGAAGGCAGTCGCTTAACCAACTGAGCCACCCAGGCGCCTGATTAGTAAACATTTAAAAACTATAGCTGAAGCATCCTTGAGTATATCACAAAAGCCGAAGTGGTCAAGTACCATCTTTATCCTTAGAGACAGCTCAGACAACTAGAATTGAAAGGTTCAGAGAAGTTCATGGGGCTTCTGTGATAGGTCAATTTCTTAAAATCACAGAGATAGGAGGTTTGAATCCATGTTTTCCCTGCCCAGCACATACAGTGGGTAATATTTGCCCTGTAGTGTTTCAGTGACTGAGTTAGGGCAGTTAGGCGTCCATGACACTACCAGCAACTTGCCCTTTGTACTCAGTGTACCTTAGTGTTAGGTTATTCACGTTTTTGGAAATGTATATTAGACTCAGCTCCCTAGGTATTATTTCTCGTACAATTATTCTGAGGTTGAGAATTAACAAAAAGACTTAACGACAATGATAGTAATACTTGCAACCCTTACGTGTTGTTTACTCTGTGCTAAATGCCGCTCTGACTGCTGGATACCCGTTCGCTCACTTGGTATTCACAGTAGCCCTTGGACGATATTATCCTTACTGTAACACAAAAGAATGAGGCAGAGAGAGGAAAAATGACTTGCCTAAAGTCATACAGCCAGTAATTGACACATGGAAACTTTCCCTTGTCGCTTGACTAGCCATCACACATTTACTAGTCCTGGGGTTGCTTTCTGGAAGAGGGTGTCTGTCTTTACAGTCATAGCCACAGTTTCTCTGAGAAGCATCATCATGTATTTTTAATAGACTGGCCTTCCCTGATTAGGTTATTGCTTGGGAGGAGAGAAAGAGGGGTGGACTTAAAGAAAAGTTAAGATTTGATGAGACCAAGTAAATCAGGATAGAATGCCTGTAACATCTGTACTGAAGTGCCACTTTAGGGTTTTGCCTCAGAATAGTTGCTAGCAATTTCATTCTTTGTAGCTCAGCTGTCTTTGACAACCCAATTTTTCCATCATCCTATATCCAGTCTGCTAGGAAAGAGTGGCTGTCAACCTTCAAAATATATCCAGAATCCAACCACTTCTCAAAACCTCTCCTGCTGCTTGTCTCAGCTAAGCCACCTAACTGATATCCCTGCTTCCACCTTTGTCTATTACAGTCTGTTCTCAAACAAACATAGCGGGCGCCTGGGTGGCTCAGATGGTTAAGTGTCTGCCTTTGGCTCAGGTCATGATCTCAGGGTCCTGGGATCGAGTCCCGCATCGGGCTCCCTGCTCCTTGGGAGCCTGCTTCTCCCTCTGCCTTTCTCTCTCCCTCTGTCTCTCATGAATTAAAAAAAAAAAAAAAATCTTTAAAAAAAAAAAACAAAACAAACATAGCAGCCATGGTGAGATCCTTTTAAAAACTTTAACATGTGACTCCTTATTTCATATTAAGTAAAAGCTTTACAATGGATTTCAGGGCCCTGTGTGATCTGCCTGCCTTCCCTACTCACCTTGCTAGCTCACTCTAGCCATACTGGCCTCCTTCAGTGCTCTTCCTTGAATACACCTGACATGCTCTCACCCCAGGACCTTTGCTCTGTCCCTCTGCCTGGAATGTTTTTCTCTGTGTTTCCTCTTGGGTAACTCTTTCAACTACCTTCAGTCTTGGTTCATGCCTCATCTTTTCAGTGACGCCTTCTTGACGGCCCTCTTTAACATCTCTCCTACTACCCCATCAGCAGTCCTAGTATACATTCTCTGAATTACTGTTTCTTCCATTTCACCTATATGTTATAAGTATATACATATATAGTAATTGCGATTTTTACCTACTAGTATGTAAATTTCAATAGAACGTTTTCGTTTTGTTTGCTGATGTAACCTAAGTGCCTTTTACCCTGAATTACAGCCAGTAGTTGACACATGGAAACTTTCCATTGTTGCTTGACTAGCCATCACACATTTACTAGTCTTGGGGTTGCACTCTATCTTTGTCTGAATGAATGAGTGAAGCCAGCAATTTAAGGACGTTGGAGTCAGAGTACATCATGTGTATTTATTGCATGAGAAGAACAGAAAGGAAGTAGAGAAAGACCAAGACTTGTAATAATGAAAGTAGAGTGGATATGAAACTTGGTTTTGTTTGTGTTTTAACTTGAGAGGTAGCAGGTAGGGTGAAATCCTGAAAATGAAACTTAAGAAAGGTTTTAAGGCATAACAAAAGAAAGAAAAAAACCTAAACCAAAATAAATCATGGCTAATTATAGTCTGTTTAACAATGTGATATATTGGGGCGCCTGGGTGGCTCAGTTGGTTAAGCGGCTGCCTTCGGCTCAGGTCATGATCCCAGAGTCCTGGGATCGAGCCCCGCATCGGGCTCCCTGCTCAGCGGGAAGTCTGCTTCTCCCTCTCCCACTCCCCCTGCTTGTGTTCCTGCTCTTGCTATCTCTCTCTTTGTCAAATAAATAAATAAAATCTTAAAAACAAAAACAAAAACAACAACAAAAAAAATCAATGTGATGTATTTAGTCTTTTTCCTTATCTCTTAAGATGAATGGCTTTAGCTGTGGCCTTATATCCTTAAAGATCAAAATGAGGCCAAAATGCTTAATAATCCAAAAAGTACTACATGAATATATGCAATTATGAACTTAGCCATTCCTGGTGATTTTCTTTATTAAGTGTGAAGTGTTCTAGGATATACAGCAAATGGTGTTTTAACTTTCCATAGTCAGAGAAACTAGAAGCCTAAGGGGCTCATCCTAGGTCTGGGAAGGAAAACTGGAAAAAATGCACTCACTGTTACAAGGGTGGGGAGACAAAGGAGCAATTTATAATCTAAGCTGTTACCTGTCACAGTATTAGCTTAAATTACTGCTCTTGATTTCTTTGGATATCTGCAACCTCATCTCTTTGGATTTCTTCTTCTTGTGTCTCAGACCCAATTACCATTTCCAGCCTGATGGACAAAACCCATACCTGTGGACTTTCATTCCAGACTAAGATTTATTAGCTGCACTGCCTGTAAGATTTTGAAGACACCCTGACCAAGCATGGACTGAGGCATATTAGGCAGTATGGAGAGGTGCACTTTAAAGGTTTGTGGAGAGGGCCATTCTCCAAAGCACCAATGAAGATTCCACGACCTTTACTTAGTTTCCTCTCTAGTTTAGAATCGTGGAGTCATTTGCTCCCCGTCTTCATTTTACAGATAAGGAAACTGAATCTTGGAGAGGTGCAGTCTTTTGCCCAGGTCATGCAGATCATGGACAAGGGTAGTTACTGTGTGTTAACTTTGGGCCAAGTGCTGTGCTAATTACTTGACTTGTATTATCTTTTTAAATCTTTATATCATTCTTCCTATTTTACAGGAGAAGAAATTGAGACTGAAAGGTTAAGAAATTTGCTCAAGGTTTCATAGCTGGTTAGTGTCAGAGTTGGGATTCAATCTGCTATCACTTGCTGAGGTCCACGTCTCAACTACCCTGTGACAGCTAATTAGGGACTGACCTGGGTCTAGAAACTGACCCCCTGCCCTCACACCTGGCCCATGCCCACTTTGTTTTAAGACATTCATTCATTGTCTGTATGCTTTGAGCTAGCAATACTTTGTGATTAGGATTTTTACTTTTCTGCCTACTTTTTGAGAGGAGTGAAGATTAATTTTATAGAATGGTAGATTTTCTCACTCTTTTCTACAAAGCTGATTGTCTTTATCATCTTAAGAGATTACTTACTTTCACATTTCTGGCTGGATGAAACTAATACAAAGATTAAATTCATTCCTATCTAGGAAAGGGTAGAACCAAAAGAAAGAAAAATGACAAGATGCAAGACGTGTGAGTAGCTTTGAAATTCTGTTTTAGTCACACAGGGTCAGAGATTTAGCTCCAAGCATGTCATATTGGGCTTACTTGAAGGAAGCAGCACTTGATATTTTCACAAGAGTGCTACTGACTGTATCATGCCTGTCATACTTCAAAGTACGAATCCTTTTCATGAGTCAACAAAAAGGCAGCCGGGGTGAGTCCATAGCAGTGATATCATGCATTCAGTATCATTTTCAGCTTGTACCTGCAAGGAGGGAGAGAGTTCACTTTCCCTGCCGCATTTTACATCAGCTTGAAACATTGAATAGTTTGTTGCTGGGAATCTTGATCAGGACACTGTTTCTTCTCTGTGCTCTGAGACTCAACATTATTCTATCCTACCTTTCCTGAAGAATGAGGCAGGGCTCAAGAAGGATAAATCCAGGACAGGCTTTTCCTGGGGGTTTACAGGATGTGCCTCTAGCTCTGTGAAGTGTGGTGGAGGGCAAAGAGCAGGAGCCTAATAATCAGGAGACCCATATTCTAGACATGGCTCTGCCTTTACTGTAGGACCTCCATCTTGCTGAGCCTCACTTTTCTTTCTGCTTAAAGAGAATGTGCTTTTAAAAATCCTGCCTACTTCCCTGGTGTGATTCCATCCTGCGCGGCTGTTGTGTGGAACAGTATTCGTTTATCTCCGTCCGCCTTCTCTTCCACCTAAGTGCGTGCCACCACCCCATGGAAGATTTGATGGACATGGACATGAGCCCCCTGAGGCCCCAGAACTATCTTTTCGGTTGTGAACTAAAGGCTGACAAGGATTATCACTTTAAGGTGGATAATGATGAAAATGAGCACCAGTTATCTTTAAGAACGGTCAGTTTAGGAGCTGGTGCAAAGGATGAATTGCGCATTGTTGAAGCCGAGGCACTGAATTATGAAGGCAGTCCAGTTAAAGTCACACTGGCAACTTTGAAAATGTCTGTACAGCCAACAGTTTCTCTTGGGGGCTTTGAAATAACACCACCTGTGGTCTTAACGGTTGAAATGTGGTTCAGGGCCTGTGTATATTAGTGGACAGCACTTAGTAGCTGTGGAGGAAGATGCAGAGTCAGAAGATGAAGAGGAAGAGGACGTGAAACTCCTTAGTATATCTGGAAAGCATTTTGCCCCTGGAAGTGGTAGCAAGGTTCCACAGAAAAAAGTAAAACTTGCTGCTGATGAAGATGATGATGAAGAAGATGATGATGATTTTGATGATGAGGAAGCTGAAGAAAAGGCTCCAGTAAAGAAATCTATGTGAGATACTCTAGCCAAAAATGCACAAAAATCAAACCAGCATGGAAAAGACTCAAAACCATCAACACCAAGAACAAAAGGTCAGGAATCTTTTAAAAAAGAGGAAAAGACGCCCAAAACACCGAAAGGACCTAGTTCTGTAGAAGACATTAAAGCAAAAATGCAAGCAAGTATAGAAAAAGGTGGTTCTCTTCCCAAAGTGGAAGCCAAGTTCATCAGTTATGTGAAGAATTGCTTCCGGATGACTGACCAAGAGGCTATTCAAGATCTCTGGCAGTGGAGGAGGTCTTTTTAAGAAAATAGTTTAAATAGTTTGTTAAAATTTTCCGTCTTATTTCATTTCTGTAACAGTTGATATCTGGCTGTCCTTTTTATTTATTTATTTATATATATATATTTAAAGATTTTATTTATTTACTCGTTAGAGACAGAGAGGCAGAGGGAGAAGCAGGCTTCCCGCGGAGCAGGGAGCCCGATGCGGGACTCGATCCCAGGACCCTGAGATCATGACCCGAGCCGAAGGCAGACGCTTAACCATCTGAGCCACCCAGGCGCCCCTGGCTGTCCTTTTTATAATGCAGAGTGAGAACTTTCCCTACCGTGTCTGATAAATGTTGTTCAGGTTCCATTGCCAGGAATGTGTTGTCCAAAATGCCTGTTTAGTTTTTAAAGATAGAACTCCACCCTTTGCTTGGTTTTAAGAATGTATGGAATGTTGTGATAGGACAGAGTAGTAGTGGTGGTCAGACAAATGGAAATGGTGGGGAGACAAAAATATACATGTGAAATAAACTTAGTATTTTAATAAAGTAAAAAAAAAAACCTGCTTAGCCTTATGCCCTGAGGTACCTAAAATGAGAATCAAAATGGGGCTAAAATGCTTCCAGAGAGTACTTGATGAATGTATGTTATTATGAACATGGTACTCATGTTGATTTTCTTGCATTAAATATTAAGTGTGTTGCAAGATCTACAACAAACTGCGTTTGAACTTTCCATAACCAGAGAAGCTAGAAGCCTGAGGGGCTCATCCTAACAAAGACATCACTGCAGTCCATGTTCTTAAGTTGGTGCCAGAAGGATAACTGGAATTTTAGAACTGGGTAGGATGAGATTATACAGAGCTGTATGACCTTTGAATGGGAAGCTTGCTGGCAGTAGAACTTGGTATAGCTATACTACTCTTTCTAACATTTATTGGTCTTCTGGGTTGCATCTCTCCAGAGTCACACTGTGATGCATGTGGTGAGCAGTGGTACCCCTGGAAATAATAGAGCCCACCCAGGCGGTCCGCTGTGTCATAGGAAAGACGTTCCTAGGAATGTTAATATGGACTCTTGGATGGAGGCTGAAGCCGGGTTTTTGTTGTTGTTTTTTTAATCAGAGAAGGCTTTAAAGCATATATATGCATAAATTTATTATATTAAAATACTCCTTTAAGTAAAGGGGAATTGATGGGCTGAAAAATGAGCTCAAGCAGCCCAAAACAAGTTATTAGGGGCTGTTTGTGGCCATTTCTTTCCAGAAAGTCTAGCTAGAGCCACAATTGCAGAGACTGAAGAAGATACCTAACTCACTTTTCCTTTCCTTTCCTCTGCCATTTACTTTGTACCTGTTTCCTATGGCTGTCTTCCTTTACTTCTTCTAGGGGCTCTTTTTGCTGTCTGCCTCTTGGAGGGAAGGGGTGTTTCAAAGCTCCAACTGAGTGTCGTCATCTGACAACACACAAATTGACATACCTCAAGTCAGCAAGATTTTACCTGGAAAGTTGGTGAATCTGAGACAAGAGAGCATCTCAGGGGTTGGTTAGCTACAAACTGCTTGCTACACTCTGGACATCTCTGTTGCTTTTAAATACATGATTGGAAAACTTTGAAATCTTTTTTTCTTCACCTTTGTCAGAATATTGACATTTTATACATTAATTTTGACTTTGTAAAGAAACTTTTATTTTATTTTATTTTTTTTTTAAAGATTTTATTTATTTGAGGGAGAGAGCACAAGAGGGGGGAGCAGGAGAGGGAGAAGCAGACTCCCCGCTGAGCAGGTAGCCCGATGCGGGACTCGATCCCGGGACTCCAGGACCATGACCTGAGCCGAAGGCAGTCGCTCAACCAACTGAGCCACCCAGGCGCCCAGAAACTTTTATTTTTAATTTGTTTTTTAGTATGGCTGAAAAATTGAACTGAAAGGCTGTTCTGAAAAAGGAGTTCTAAAATGTTTGAGTGCTGGTAACATTTTTGGGCTAAGTGTCTTGTTTCCCATGGTTATAGGACTTCAATAAAAAATTGTTGTAACCTGGTTTTGTTACTCTCTAGCCACATTACCTAGTACATGTAATTTTAATTCCTGGGTCATTATTTCCTGATCTTCACTCCCTACTTGGGATGTATAGTGGGGCTTCATTGGGTATGATAGTTGTGAGTGCCATGCTCAGCGGAGATGCACTAGCATCTGTAGAACTGTCAGCTGGCTTTTGGCACTGAGAAAAGTACAGCTGGAGTACACTAAAGATAATTGTTAGCAACTGCAGTTGCATCCTTGACAGTTTCTTTGTGAGCCTTGTAGAAATCTTAGTTGGACGGTGAAATGTAAGTCACTTCTATTTTGGACACCTCTGATTATAGACCTTCTGGCTTTAAGGAGGAAGAATAGGAAGTACCCTCTGTGGAGGTTCATATGTAATATAGCTGAGTGTTGCAAAACCATGAATGTAGTGTTTAAAGCATTTTATAAGCAAATTCTTTCCCGTTGATGGTTGCTTCTGTTCTTGGTAGGCAAAAAGGGAGAAAAGTTATTAAATGTATTTTGATTATATTTGGTAAACTCCTTGTCTTATTGCACATTTACCATTAATCAGAGGAATTAGGGAATGGATGGATGGGTTAAGACATCTGTTCTTTGCCTTTCAAGAAAAGATTTCACTCTAAATTTAGTATTCTGTCCATTAATGAATCTGTGTTCTTTTAGTATATTAATTCATTATAGCTGTTCCATTAAGTGTAATCATAATTATCCTTTAAACTATCTCTGGTTTTTAGGTATGGATCCAGACTTTGTATAGTTGCTTAAAAGTCCAGGTTTTAGGGCTTTTTTTTTTTTTTAGGGTTTTTTTTCGGGGTTTTTAGGGCTTCTTTGTACCCTAAAACCTAGTCCAGGTTGAGAAATGAAGTCATGATGCTGTGTTTAGTTCAGTTTCAAAAATTTCAGATTCACAGATTCATCAAGTATTACTTCATTTACAGTGAGGATTACTTTTGAAAGTTTATATGGGTAATTTTATTTTCCCACAGCCTCCAGCTGTGTGTAAGCAATGGGCTGTTATTTTAATGTGTATTTTTACTTGAAAAGCATGGGTAAACAGGGTTTATATAGCATTAGAGATTGCCTTCTGTCTCCTGAAAGCTAAAGTTGGTGTTACTGAAGAGATACAAATTGTTTATTCACTTTAATTTTAGCAAATCTTTTCTATAAAATAAATCTAATGTCTGATTTTTCCATTTCTTATATTTTGTAGGAAGTGCGGAGGAAGCCTGGCAAAGCCGGTATTCAAAAGTGTGACTTTAAGTATTAAGCACTCAGGGATAAGTTTAAGGGGTAGGGAACATACTCTTGCTTTGCAAACCATTTGCTTCTGTGGAAGATGTTTTTTCCTGACAGGCCATGTATCTTAAGCACTGTGCAAGCCATGTGAGCACACTTGGCTGTTTGTAGAGCTTTCTTCTGCAGTAGGAGGGTTACTTGGTAACTCAAGTTAAGAAGCTGTTGGCAGCCTCTGGGTGTTGGAAGTGAAGTATATGAAGAGGGGAGGTGAGGAGGAGCTGTGGCAGCATTGTTAAGGTAGGACAAGTCAGGGAGGACCCAAATATAAGACAGCACAGCATGCATTGCAACAGCCCAGCAAGGCCCTGAGTGGTAAGAAATAGGCCTCAGGCCTCAGAAGTGGATTGGTTGCTTTTATATTGGGAGATGTTTGGGTGCCTCTGCATCCTTGAGAATGATTTGGGATGGGTAGCAAGCATGGCAATGACTTTCAGAGTTGATGGAGATGTTCTGCTGGGAGAGGCCCTGTGGCATTCTGACATGAAACCGGGAGACTGGCTATCTAGACAATATTTTCTTCTCTCATTTAACTAGTAAATATCCTGACAGGAACATTTGTTGGGTTTTTTGAAAATGAATTTATTCTTGTGCCGGGGTATTTGTAAGACAACACTGTGACAGGACTAGAAGGGAAGAATGAAGGGGATTGTGGGAAGGAGTGTTTGGCCGAAATGAAAAAAGAGCAAAGGGCTCATGTTGGTAGGTGAGTGTGGACATTAGCCTGCTAGGTGGCAGCCAGTTAACCGCCACTTAGGCATGGCTTAATGCAACCTTGTCCTTGCCCCCCAGTCTCCTATGTCCTCAGACTAGATCTATGTATTCACTTTGGGCATGGAAGGTTGATAGTTCAAGGCATCAAATGAGTGCTTTTCCCTTTCCTCTCAGTATCTGGTTTTGATTAACGTGGTTTGAAATGTGATGTCAAACCACAATATTGGTATCCAGTCGAGAAGGACAGTCTGTAAATTGCCCATATACTTTTTAGTTTTTTATTCCTCAGAGTAACATTCATAAATGGGTGTTTGTCTTGTTTAGCCACAGTGAAAGTATATTCACTTGAGCCTAGCTTCTTAGCATACAATTCAGGAACCCTTTCAGTAAAGTAGAAGTTCTTAAGCTGTGCCAGGGTTTCTCAACCTTGGCATTACTGATATTTTGGGCAGGATAATTTTTGTTGGTGGTGGGGGCTGCCCTGTCCACGTAGGATGTTTAGCAGTATCCCTACCTCTACTCAATAGATGCTGGTAGTGTCTTCCCACCCCCAGTTAGGACACCAAAAATGTCTCCATACGTTGCCAAATATAATCTCCCCAAGGGGGCAACTCTCCTACTTCTCTCCAGAACCGTTGAGCTATAGGCTCTAGGATTCAAGGTGTAAAAGAAACAGTAGAGTAACTTCCTAATGGTTTGACTTTGACACATTCAAGGCCCGGGGGTAGAACTTCATAGACTCTAGGCTGCACAGCTCTAGGGGGTGCCATTAACTTCAGACTTGATGTGAGTGATGCCCTGCCCCTCCTCTACCAGTTTTGCAAAGGGATGCATTGTTCGTTTGAGCTCATTAGAACTAGCGTCACATTCTAAGATGGTGCTCCTAATGGTATTATTGACAAAGATACTGCTTGCAATTCTGACAATGGGTGGTAGGATAGCTTTCTGTGTGTACCAGGAAGGTGTGTAATCTTTACTTAAATTCAAAAATCACTTAATTTTCTTCCCTTATTGCTTCTCCTTTTTTGTTTTGTTTCTTTCTTTCCTTTTTCCTTTTCTTTTTCTTTCTTTCCTTTTTGGTGTAATATACTGAAAGGTGTGGTAAGTTTTTGCTGGTTTTCAGCACCCTTGTTACAGAACACAGAGGAAAACTGGGTTGCTGGAGCCATTACTCGGAGACTGAAAAGGCTCCTGGTAGAAAGATGGGAAGACCAATTCATCAGTGCTGTGACTAGTTCTGGGGCTGTCAGTATCTGCACAACCATTTAATAGCATTATTTGGAGTCATAGAAGGAGCCGCTCTTTGTTCATGTGGCTCATCTGGAAGGGATATGGAAGATAAACTCATCAGATCAAGTCAAGTCATGCAGAAACAGCTAGACCTTGGTTATTTCCTCCCTCTTCTTTTTGTATTCTCTGAAGTGACATTAAGAATTGTTTTGTCTGTTTGTTTTTTAAAGATTTTATTTATTTGAGAGAGAGAGAGAGCGAGCGAGCACAGAGGGAGAGTGAGAGGGAGAAGCGGACTCCCTGCTGAGCAGAGAGCCTGATGTGGGGCTCCATCCCAGAAGCCTGAGATCATGACCTGAGCCCCAAGGCAGACGCTTAACCAGTTGAGCCACCGCCCTCATTAAGTGTTGTTTTAAGGGTGAATCTAAAGTTTAACCAACCCCAGTATATGCCTATTTCCATTAAATAAGTTCTCTCAGAGAAGGTCTAGCCTTACCCAAGTTAAATGTATTGAGTTCTTTGAGTTGGTTTTCAAATGCAAATGATACACAAAGCCTGTTTGTACAAAATGAAAATATGACAAAACATATTTTGTACTACTTACATAAGGGTTCTTAGCAGTTTGTGGGGACCAGGGACATAATTCTGAAGCAGAAAATTATAATTATAGAATATTTAAGATATTTTCATTCTAAGCATACAAAAGCATTGGAACAAGATGAACAAAAGTGCTTCTTATTAGGTGCCCTTACAGGACCTCTTTTGGTGAACAGGTAACTAGCTCATTATTAGGGTATTGTATACAAAGGGGTATTTATGGTGAATGAAAATCATAGTCTCTTAATAAAGGCCAATGCTACTCTTGAGTGTCTTTAGCCTAACAGTCTATGGAGCCATTTTTCGTTGAACAACTTGGTGGCTCAGTTTAGCCAGCCCGTGATGGGAGTGATCCCTGAGATCTAAGTTAGCTGTGTTGTTTGTTTCTGACTGTGTTTCTGACTAATTTTCAGGTATTATTATAAGATGCTTGATATATGATGTTTTGGCCTTCATTTCACTTTTTTTTATTCCACTGAGGTTTATCTAGAATACTGTCTCTTGTTATTTTTTATTTGAAAATAACTGTTGATGCTGAGGGTGGCATCAGTGTGTGAAGTGGCTGAAAACTGATCACAAAATTATTATTATTTTCCCGAGTTCAAAAATGGTGACGGGTTTTCAGTTTGGAATTCTCCCTATAGATGGATGAAGAGACTGTATTAAGCAGAATGTTAATACTGTAAGGAACTAGGCAAGCAGAGAAATTAGGGAGTTCCTTTCTTTTTAAACTAACATTTTAGCAAGTGGTAAATCCCCTGTGTGGTAGTGATTGTAGAATGTGTTCTCTTCAACCACAGAGAAGAAGTTGGAGAGAAAGTGGAATTCAGTAGGCAAGTGTTGGCTGAGAGATGCTTATTCTCCAACAGTTTAGGGGGGAATTTGGTGCATGCAACGACGAGGCTCAGAGTCACGACTACTATGGCCAGTCCACACATGCTGGCCTGAGAAGGGGGCATTTTTCTTTTTTTTAAAGATTGTATTTATTTATTTCAGAGAGACAGAGCATGAGCGGAGAGAGAGAGATGCAGACTCCCCATTGAGCAGGGAGCCTGATGTGGGGCTTGATCCCAGGATCCTGAGATCATGACCTGAGCCAAAGGCAGACGCTTTTTTTTTTTTTAGTGTATTTTTTTTTTTTTTTTAAAGATTTTATTTATTTGTCAGAGAGAGTGCACAAGCCGGGGGAGTGGCAGGAGAGGGAGAAACAGTTTCCCCGCTGAGCAAGGAGGCAGATGTGGGACTCAGTCCCAGGACCCTGGGATCATGACCTGAGCCGAAGGCAGACACTCAACAGACTGAGCCACCCAGGCACCCCAGGAGTGGGCATTTTTAAGAAGTGTGATAATTTTATTCCCCCCCCCCCCCCCCCCCCCCCGGGGAGTTTAAGGTTCAATTTTTCAGTAGGTCAACAAACATTAGTTCTTCCAGGTACTAAGTTCCATGTTCCCAACTGGGTGCTGGTAATGCAAGGTCAATGTAACTTGGACCTTGTCCTTAAGGACCTAATGGTCTGTTAAGGAAGACAGATATGCAAATGGATGATTGCTATATACAGAGTTAGAAGGGAGGTCAGAGTGATTACCTCTGCCCTGGTTGATGAGGGGATGTGGTCAGGAAAGGCTTTGCCAAGACAATCTTTTGGCAAGAGCAAGAGGGTGGGAGTGGGGAAGAGCTAGGAAGTGTGCTACAGGCAGAAGGAAGCTCTGTTTCTGAAAGATCCAGGGTGGATTGGCACATAGGTTCATTCTGAAGTCAGTAAGTAATATGGAACTTCTTGGTGGCTTAATCTCCAAACCTCTTATATAATGAATTATGCTCATTAGGAGGACATTTGTTCTGAAAGATTTCATAATGGATGGATGTGCATTGGTGACCAGTTTTGTGTATTTTGCATATATTCTGGATTTTGTAAAATGATTACTCAGAGTTGTAACGTGGGAGACAGAATAGATGTCTTCAGACCTGTGGAAGCAATGTTGCATATGAGAAAATAGCCTTGATAGAATCCTAGAACATTCATATGATCAAGTACTGTAGAGATCCTCACTTTCCAGATATGGCAACTGTGCTAAGAGGGATTTAGTGATCTTAGCATCACACAACTAGTTTATAGTGGTTTGTGGCCTGAGAGCCAAGTCTCCTGTTGGGGGTTGGGGGAAGGTCAGAGCCTTTTCACTCAGCACAACGATTCTCACAAGGTTAAATATTCCCAAGAAGAAATTAATCTTGACCCATCTTATTTTATTTTTATTTTTATTTTTTTTTAAAGATTTTATTTATTTATTTGAGACAGAGAGAATGAGAGACAGAGAGCATGAGAGGGAGGAGGGTCAGAGGGAGAAGCAGACTCCCCGCTGAGCAGAGAGCCCGATCCCGGGACTCCAGGATCATGACCTGAGCCGAAGGCAGTCGTTTAACCAACTGAGCCACCCAGGCGCCCCCCATCTTATTTTTTTATGTGATGTTAATCTGAGTGAGAATTATGTCTTAGGGGATTGTATTAGTTATTGAGCTGTAACAAATTATCCCCAAATGTAGTAGCTTAGAGCAACAGTATTATCTCTCAGTTTCTGTGGGTCAGCACTTCAGGCAGAGCTAGGCTGGGAGCCCTTGGCTTAGGGTGTCTTAGGAGATTGCAGTCCAGCTGTCTGCAATCTCCAAGGTGCAACTTGGAGACATTCTGCTTCCAGACTCACGCAAATGGCTGTTCATGGCATCAGGTGCTCGTTGGTTGTTGGCTATAGTCATCAGTTCCTTGCTATATTGGCCTTTCCTTAAGCTGACAGCATGGTAGCTGCCTCCCCCATCCCAGAGGCAGTGATCTGAAAGAGAGCGTGAGAGACCTGCAAGATGGAAGCCACTGCCTTTTTATAATCTAAGTTTGGAAGTAACATTCCATCATTGCTGTTACATCAAGTCCCTAAAATCCAACCTGCATTCAAGGGGATGGTATTATACAAGAGTGTGACTACCTAGAAGTACTTTAGGGGCTATATTGGAGGCTGCTTACCACAAGCATTAATTAAGATTCTTTTGGTTGTAACAGAAGTCCTCTAAAACTGATTTGGGTGGGGAGTGGGGGAGGGAAGAATTACCGGAAGTACATGAGGATATTTTATGGAAGCCAGTATAACTGAGTCTTACAAGGACTTGGAATAGGGAGTTGGATAGCTTGTAGGAACTGAGGCGATTATTTCTTTAAGTATTTTACTTTTAAATTCCCTTGTCAGTTTTAGTTGATCTGATCTTTCTCTATGTCTCATATTTATTTTTCTCTAAATCTTTATTATAAAATAGCTTTTTTTTCTTTCTCTATGGTAGCAAATGGCTACCCTAATGTCTTCAATTCTAGGTCCACAAAAGACTGACTAGACTCTGCTCCAATTCCCCAGGAGAAAGGATTGAGTTCACTTAGATAAGTTAATAGGAAAGGTGTCCAGTCATCTATGGCATGGTGAAGGTCAAGGCTGAGGGTATGGACAGGAAGCCTTACCACTGTTTGTTGTTGGGAATGGATACAAGGGGTAATGTTGGGAGGGGGATAGTGAATGGTTGAGGAAGGCCCAGAGAAGGGCAGTTAGAAATAATTTTCTTATATATTTGTTTTTAAAATCCATGTTTTAGTTTTCCTAAGGCATTTCCAATACACTCCCAAAAGAGTAGACCTAAAATGAATTAATTTGGGTAAAACTCAGGTTGGGGATAAATTAGCACCCATTTTGCAAAGATAGACCTTAGCAGAAAAGCATGATTATTTATATTAAGAAATTAACAGAAATGTCTTTGAGACTTTTGGTAACTTAAAAGCTAGAAAATCGATAAGTTTTGGATAAAATTACAAATAAAATTTAAATAAAATTACAATTTATTTCTCTCTCTGAACTTGCCCCTCATAAATTCCAGGTTTATCCACTTTTTAGAAAACATTCTTATGCTGCGAACATCTGTCAGTTTTCTCATCGTAGCTTTTTTTTTTTTTTTTTTTTTAGCAGTTGATGTAACTTAAAATGAAATTAGCATTTCTGTTCTTTCTAAAACTGCCCATTTAGGGTCTTCACATACACTATGCTTTTGGCTCTAATTGATTTAAATAAATTATAAAGCGGCAAAGAAGGTTTTTATTGACATTTTTGCATATTTACTTCCATAGCATTTTAAAATAATGCACACTTTGACATAGCTATAAAAACTTTTGTATTATGAAGATAGAAACTGAAAGCCTTTCCTGTAGTATTTTTCTTTTTGCTTTGTAGATTACTCAGATGATCAGTTTTGAGTCTTGTCTTTAGAGTGTGATTTGAGCAGTCCAATAGTAGCAGCAATTAAAGCAGATTAAGTATGTGGTAACTTTATACATGGTAAGACGTTTTGTTGTTTAAAAGTTGAGCCTGGCAGAGTAGTCTCTGGGAATTGCTGTGTGGTAGATAGGTCTCTTAACAGCCCTCAGAAGTCTGAGGGGAGTAACAGCCCTCAGAAGTCTGAGGGGAGAAGCTGGTGGTGTATACGGATGGGGGGAAGCAAAGGCAAGTGGTGTTGGGGCAGGACGGATGTGGAGACCAGAAGAGTGATTCTAATTATGGCAGGGTCCACTTGGTTTCAGTAAGGTTTGCTCGGTGGTGCTGCTTTGGAAAAATCTACTCCCATTATTTAACCTAATGTATTACTCACATAATACTCCATCATTGTAGATTTAGATTTGGTAATAGTGCTGCTATTTCCTGTTAGAATCTGGTAGAGAAAAAAGTCTCTGTATTGTAGTTGCAGAGATCTCTGGGAAGATGGAGCAGCAAATTTCTCTGGCTTCTTAATATTAATTGCTTCTTATGATTTACTCTTTTCAGGCTGTTCTTGTAATCCTGTTTCTCTCCCCTTAACAAATGTGGAGTTGATCATGTCACTGCCCTGTTCAAAACCTACTTGACTCCTGTTGTGGTTAAACACATACTTTCCCCGTGGCTCACAGTCATTAGTGTTCATCCCTGCCTGCCACACAGACCTCCCTTCTCAAACAGTGACATCAAGGGCTTCCTTGTCCAAGCTTGTCCTTGTCTGGGGTCTGTCCGTGCACTTGTTATTGCTTCTGCTTTGCAAGATCTTCCCAAAGATGATTACCTGGTTGACTCCTGGGCATCCTGTGTTACCTCCTCAGATGTTCTGTTCCTAGAAGCACAATCCAGAGAAAGGAACCCTCTCCCCACTGTGGCAGCTCCATCATTTTCTCGCTTCACTTTGTTTGCCTGTTTGTTGTATGTCTCCCCTTCCCCACCAGAATATAAACTCCATGAGGATAGCGACTATGTCTGTCTTGCCCATCATAATATTCCCATTACCTGGAGCAGTCCTTGGCACGTAGTAGGTGCTCAGTAAATACGTGAATGAATAGAGATACTGCATTTATTCAATATCTAATAAACATTTCTTTGTGTTTTATAATCTTGGCATTTTTAAAGGGCACAGGCCAGTTATTTTGTAAAATAATACTCAATTTGGGTTTGTCTGATGTTTTCTCTTGATTAGATTCAGGTTGTATATACATTTTTGGCAGGAATATTGCAAAAGTGATGTATCATATTAAGAGGCACATGCTATCTATTCATCTCAGCATTGGTGATGTTAATGTTGCTTGGTTAAGGGGTGGTACCATTCAGGTTTCTTCAGTGTAACGTAGCTTTAATTAATAATAGTAAGTAATTTGTGGGGAGATTGAAGCTATGTAAGTATTCTATTTCTTATCAAACTTTCACTCATTAGTTGTAATGTCCATTAATTTTTTAGCTCCTCTATTTTTTGGTAGGCATTGTAAGGAAGAGTTCTTTCTTCTCCCCATTTGTATAATTAGTACGGAGTCATGGATTCTTATTTTATTTGGTGAGTTGTAATCTCTTCTTATTTTTTGTTGCTTAAATTGTCCCAGGTTTGGTTGGTGGGAGCCTCTTCAAACTGGTTCCTTTCCAAACTGTATTCTTTAGATATGTCCTTATCATTCCTGAGCACTTCCTTAGTTTCTGGCAGGATATTTGCTTTGTAGAAATAATTTTTCTCTTGGTTTGGAAAAAAAGGTTTCTTCCCCCTTAAAAAAATATGGATGTAATGTTTTCCTTTACAGAACATCACAGTAACATCAAGTAGCAAATCATGATGCCTGAAAATGTGGCCTTAAATAAGTCTCTCTCTCTTTTCTTAAACTGTCATGATTTTGCTTGTTTCTATGAAGTCAAAGAGCAGCACCTTATCTGCTTGTGGCTCAGGGACAAAATAACAGTGTGTGAGATGGTCAGCAATACTTACAGTACTGCCAGTGCATAAAGCTATCTACCTGGAGCTGATAAAATCATATAGGTAAGTAGAAGAGAACATGTCTCTGCTTTTAAGGATGGGTTTCGTGGAGGAAGACAAGACTGTACTGCACATAAGAACAAGTGAAAAGGTGAATTTTGGCAACTGTCCGCTTTATCCTGCTCACATGTACAGATTACCATTTGGTTTGTAGCAGTAGTCTCAAGAACTTGGTGTCGTTTGTGACTACTTCTTGTTGAGCTCACGCACCCAAGACAAGGCAAGGCGAAGGCCTGACCGATTTGATCAGTAAAGATACAACAAATCACTTCTGGATTTAGGTGGTTGATTACCTACACACAGAGAAAAGAAGAATAAGCCAAAGGTGTCAGCTTCCTGTAATCTTTTCCCAACACAGCAGACAGGGTGACACTGAAGTAAGAGAGCCCAGTGACTGCCTGTGTCATGGGATACACTGCTGCCACGAAGCCAAGTCTAGATTGCAGTTAAGTGGGTTTATATTTTGGGTCTCTATTTGGTTGCAGTGTGGACGAGTGTGTAGAGAGCCCTATACTTCACCAGAACCCAGGACACACTGAGAACCTGTCTCATCACAGCCACCAGAGACAGGGAGGTTAATGGGAGATGGCCTCTGCTGTGGTCTGAATGTTGGCCTCCCACCCCATTCAAGTGTTGCAATCCTAATGCACAGTGTGATAGTATTGGAAGGTAGGGCCTTCGGGAGGAGCTTAAGTTAGGAGGATGGTGCTCTCAGGAATGGGATTAGTACCTTATAAAAGAGACTTCAAAGAGATCCCTAGCCCCTGCTACCATGTGAGGACACAGTGAGAAGTCTGCAACCCAGAAGAGGACCCTCGCCCAATCATGCTGGCACCCTGATCTTGGACTCCTAGCCTCCAGAACTGTGAGACATAAATTTCTGTTGTTTATAAGCTACACAGCTTGTGATATTTTGTTATAGCAGCCCAAATGGCCTAAGACAGTCTCTTAGCGGCTCGTCAGACCATCCTCCCTTCTTGTGATACAGGAAGATTATGAGATATTCCTCCAAGTCGTATCAACTGTGGTTCAGACCTTGCCTACATGGCCTATTTGGATAAATGCAGGGTGTCTGGGGCACCATGGCAGACCCATTCTTCTGCACCTCTTTCACTTTGTGGTGTAATTGATACCTCCATACAAAATAGTTATATTGCCTCTGATTGTCATTCACCAAGCTCTTGTCTTCCATTGTCCTGTCCCACCTGTGTACAGGTCAGTTCTGTAATAAGCTATTGTGTGAATGTGAATGAGGTTGTTCTCAGGGCCTTTTTTAAAAAAAAATTAATTAATTAATTTATTTGACAGAGAGACACAGCGAGAGAGGGAACACAAGCAGGGGGAGTGGGAGAGGGAGAAGCAGGCTTCCCGTGGAGCAGGGAGCCCGATGTGGGGCTCGATCCCAGGACCCTGGGATCATGACCTGAGCCGAAGGCAAACGCTTAATAACTGAGCCACCCAGGCGCCCCCCTCAGGGCCTTTTTTCTGTCTACCCTACTCTTTATATCCAGTCTGAATTCATAGATGCCGATTGTTTGAGAATCCTAGGTTAGGTTATCCTTGATATATCTGGAGCCACTGGACTTCAGCAAACATTGTCTCACTGTAAACAACTGTGTGTGTGTTTTTAATTGTGGCAAAATTATAGGTAACATAAAACTTACCATTTTTAAGTGTACAGTTCAGAACCATTTAGATACATTCACATTGTTGTACAGCCATCAGCACCATCCTTCCCCAGAACTTTTTCATTTTCCTAAACTGAAACTCTGTACTTATTAAATGATAACTCCCCATCTCCCCCTTCTCAGCCCCTGGCAACTACTTTTCTGCTTTCTGTCTCTCTGACTGACTACTCCAGGTACCTCATATATGTACCCCCATATACAGTATTTGTCTTTTGTGACTGGCTTATTTCACTTAGCATAATGTCTTCAAGGTTCATCCATGGTGTAGCATCTGTCAGAATTTCATTAAGGCCAAATATTCCATTATTATGTATATATCACATTTTGTTTATCCACACATCTGTTGATGGACGTTTGGGCAGCTTCTGTCTTTTGACTATTGTGAATAATGCTTCTGCAGACATGGGTGTATAAACATCTGCTTGAGTCTTTGCTTTTAATTCTTTTGGGTATATATATCCAGAAATGGAGCTGCTGGAAGGATCTGTGTTTCGAAACACAGATCCTTCCTTAAGTGACAACAATTGTGTTGTCACTTAATCTTTAATGTGATATGAATCAGATTGATCCAGAAGCTGGATTGCCATATCATATTTACCTTTATGAGACCAAAAGGGATGATTTTGTTTTAAAAGACAATATTTGTTATTTCCTTGATTATAGAAGCAATATATTCACTGTAGAAAATTTAGAGAAGTCTATAGAAAAATATTATCTATAATCCCACCATGCAGAGCAATGCTTGTTTTAAGTATTTTACACTATTATTTTATATTAATATGAACAAAAATACCCTAATGATGTGTTTAGAAACCTGTATCTTTTAAAAAAGAGAGAAATACAGGTCTGTGGATCAGAAGGCAAGTTTATGTGGTGGGAGATTACCAAAATGCAGGTATTTATTCATCCATTTATTCAGTGGTTTGTATTCTCTCGAATACACGTATTTTGCATACATAGATGTAGATGTATATTTCTTTCAAATTGGGGTCATGCTGTTACTATGACTTCCTAATTTTCTTTTTCTCTTATTATAAAATTCTAATAATTCTAAATAATCTTCTAACATGATATTACTATAGGTTGTACTTTGTTTTTTCTTTTTAAAGATTTTATTTATTTGAGAGAGAGGGGGGAAGGGAGGGAGAGAAAGAGTATGAGTAGGGGAGGGGCATAGGGAGAGGGAGAAGCAGACTGACTCCCCGTTGAACAGGGAGCCCGACAGTGGTCTCGATCGCAGGACCCTGAGCTGAAGGCAGACACTTAATCGACTGAGCCACCCAGGTACCCCAGGTATATCAGTTCTGTATTTAATCACGGCAGTACTAATGATGGTAGCATTGAATTCTTAGGTTTAGATTTTGTCCTTTAGGTTTTTCTTTCTTTTTAAAAACTCTCATTAATAATAATATATTTTATTCTAATGTCTTTGGAGGCATTTCCTTAGGAGACATTTCTAAAAGTCTTTTGCCTTTTTGAGTCAAAGGAATAAAACTTGACAGGTAGGCAGGAATTAAAAAAACTGCATGTTATTTTTCAGGTATATGTGGGTAATTTGTAATACAGGTTTGAGAATTGTCAGTTTGCTCACTGAAATCTTCATTAATTCATTAACAAGTAATATTGAACATCTGAGGACCACAATATTATATTAAGTACATAAGTATTACAAAGATACATGAGACATGGCCTCTGATTTCTAGGTCACTAAATTCAAATAGGTCATGAAATTCTAATCGTGAAAGATGAGAAGTATACACATTATCATTTAAGGCACTGTGTCATAAGAACCATGTTAGTTTTTACAAAAGTAGATGCTAAAGTCAAACCAAAAAAAATGTGCTATAAGATGTCAGAGGTGGAAAAGACAACTTTTGCCTCGTGTAATTTGAGATGGCTTCATGGAATAATGGGTTGGGCTGGGTCTTTTGGGTGGGTGGTTCTTGTGAATAGAAGAACATAAGACATTTCAGGTAGAAGGGGAATGACAATAGGAAAGGCCTAGAGGTGGGGAACTACAGGATTTATTTGGGTCATGGTGAATGGAGTCAGTTTATTCTCAGCAGGGAGGTAGAACAGTCTGGACCAGTCTTGGGTCTACAATAGAGTTCATGTGATGTAGGATCCTGAATTCCAAGTTAGGGAGTGTCAGGTTTTTTGGGGAGTAGGCTCACTTGCGCATAGTGGTCCTAGGAAGTTTAATACGTGGTGATAAGGGAACTTGGCAGGAACAGATCGGAACCATTGAGATCACTTGCGTTGGTTCACTGACAAAGTCTTGAGTGTGGGATAGTTGGAATGAAGGGGAAGTTATACCTAGAAGCTGTCCTGCTGCTGCCATACTCCCCTCCCCCCACTCTGACACTGCAAATGTGCTGAGTCAGAGGAAAGGCTTTTACAAAAGTCTTTGTATTCCCCACCCACCTGACACTGAGAAGTTATGAAATCATTGTTCAAAGAAGTGAGTGAGGCAGCAATGTAGTTTTGTGCCTAAAGGCGTAAGAGTGAGGGAGGATTCAGAGTTGACCCCGAAGCTTTGGAGATTGGATGAATGCTGTGTTAGTAAAGGGAGGTTGGAGAAGTAAGGAGGAAATACTGGCTTTGAGAAGGGAAAGGGTAAAATTTTTGAGTTTAAGCAGTTTTATACAGTCTTTTTCAATGGTAAGTGATAGGTTTTCCAAAATTCACTTTATAGATTCCTGTTAAGAATATAATTTTCAAATTTAAGTAATGTGGAAAGATCTGAATGTTCCCATCCCCAGATTGGTGTCAAAGAGATGATGGAAGGATCCAGATTTACTGGACGAGATGTGTGTTACAGCACTCTTAGTGGTTTGGGATCCCTTGATCTCATATCTCATATGATTTTTTGTCTTTTAACCCTTCCGCCCATAATTCCCCATCCTTCTGAACAAGAGAACAGACATGCAGGGGTGAAATTGAAGTATTCAGATTTAACAGTTTTTTTTTTAATTCCTATCTTTAGGTTATTCGATCTAGCATTGTTGTACATCAACACTAATAACAGCAAGTTGACTAAATTTTGCATCCTATTTGTCCTCTGTGTAATTAGATATACCAAAAAGCTGCTTTTTGACCACCAGATGTATGTTTTTAAATTGGTTAAAAATGTTAGGCATTTAACTAATTTAAAAATATGTTGTGGTGGGAGAGTCAGACCATTAGGATAATCTTTGAATTCATGTTCACAATAGTGTAAAATATTACAGATGACATTTCTAAAAAGTTTTGAATTCTTATGTGAAAGTCAGCTTTAGTGTGAACATTACCTCTGTGAATTTTGATTTTGTACTTCATTTTTTCTAGTTACTATTTTCGCTTTTTTTCCAAAAATATGGGTTCTTTATACATTAGCCTGTTAACTCTGTCTTGTAATTATTACAGTTTAAAAAAACTTTGTGGGGGCGCTTGGGTGGCTCAGTCTGTTAAGCCTCTGCCTTCAGCTCAGGTCATGATCTTGGGGTCCTGGGATGGAGCCCCACGTCTGGTTCCCTGTTCAGCAAGGGGTCTGCTTCTCTCTCTCCCTCTGCCCCTCCGCTCTGTTCCTGTGCGTGTGTGCTCTCTCTCACATAAATAAATACAATCTTTAAAAAATAATAAATAAAAAAACATTTTCTTTTACACATTGAGGTCTTTACCAAAGCCAAGGCTGCATAAATCTGGGGAATGGTTCTAAGTGACAATTGGGCCCTTGTTGAAATGTGGAAACATTTTTTTTTTTTTTTTAATTTTAGAGAGAGAAAAAGAGAGCACGTATGGGGACGGTGAGGGGAAGAGGGAGAGGGAGAGAGAGAATCTCAAGCAGGCTCCACATCTAGCTCTGAGCCCTACACAGAGCTCAGTCTCACGACCCTGAGCCGAAATCAGGAGTTAGATGCTTAGCTGACTGAGCAACCCAGGAACTCCAAAATGTGGACATTTTTTATTATGAGTTCTCCTAGTGCTGGTATAAGTTCCAGATACACCATGTATATGCTTGTGAGACTAGCCAGTTAGGATATGTTTAATAGTCAACTTAAATATATTTTGCATCATGTTGAAATTTGGACATTAATGCTTTGGAAGGTAGAAAATTCCAAATACAGGTGAAAGATGTTTATCACTGGGCTTCATACTGAAGAGTCAGTTCTGTCTTAAACTTACCTGGTAATGTTTATTGAGCTGGTGAGGTTTATGGAGTATAAATAAGATAGGTTATCTTTCCTGGAGGACATTGATTATTTTCTCTGGAGGGCATTTGAAATTGAAAGCAAGAGTAATATAAATTTGATACTCAGCTAGAAAAGAAAAAAAAATATTTACACACATATGTTTAACTGTCCTCATGGTATAAAGACTTAGGTAGAATAAGTGGTTGATTATTTTACTGCAGTGTTAACATCTTAAGGTAAGAAGAAACCTTAGATTTATTTCTTCTGTGCTTAACAAATAAGGAGACATTTCAGTGCTTCCTACTACCAATTGAATAAATTATAAACTTCACAAATTAAAAGCCACAGAAGAATAAATAACCAGAGCTAAAATGGTTTCTGATTTGTATGCTGTTACTGTCAGGATTACCTGCCACTGGGTTTACCTATTCCAAATTGAGATGTTTTTGATTAACTTCCTTGGGTTCTGAGTTGTCAGTTCTCTTTTGCCCCCATTAATCTTTGTATTTTAGAAATTTCCAGTTAAGTGTAATATTAGATAAAAAGAAAATAATTATTAATCTAAATAAAATCTTTAGCAGTAGTATCAGTATTAGTTAGAAAATTATATTTTGCCTGTATAAGGTATTAACCTTAGGAGAAGCTGAGTGAGAAGTATAATATGGGAATTTGAAAATTTTTACAGTTCTTCTGTAATCTGAAAATTCTCTCAAAATAAGTTAAAAGTGATTAGACTGATTTATCAGCTACAGAATTATTAGTGTATCACAAAACCAGATAGAAGACATTTGTTTGTCTGTTGTAGGGAATGGGAAGAGATTCTCTTCTCTTTAGATGGTTGAGTTCCTTGTTCATGTTCATTGACCTGAAAAATGAAGAGTTGATGTATCTCAGGAGGATGAAGACGCAGTGTTAGAGTGTTTAGTAAATGCATACCTGTTTTTTCTCATTTTCTGTGTCTATATGTGTAGATACATGCAAAGATATCAATTTGTGTACATACGTGCACTAAGTGCATCTCAGTGAGGTCACTGGCTTTCTAAAAATAGTAATTTCCTTTTAGCTTGTTACACATACGTTTTTCTTGATGGGATAGCAGTAATGATTTGCTTTTTGAGAATAAATTAGATTATTTTATTTTGCAAAAAGCAGCATGTGATTTGGGGCTTCATGTACAAGTTGAGTGATCAAATGCTTTAATACTGATTTGGATCTAAATTTAAGAAATGAGGGGTTTTTGTTTGTTTCTGCAATGAACGGGATTCATTCCCGAGAACAGTGCAGAAGTCTTTTTGTGCAGTGGACATATCATTGGACTAAGGTTAACATTTGTAGGTTTCAGCTTCAAAGGATTTCACTTAGATGTATACTTTATGTTTATTATCAGTTATTGCTGACATCTCTATTAACAGATGAGAGTTTGCGGTTTTACAGCACTTGCTATAGAGGCCAGGCTAAAGCTTCGTGTGTCACCAAACCTGGAAGCTTGGGCTGCATGCACTTCCATTCTTTATTAGTTAAACCCTATTTTGTCTTCTTTGAGCCTACTCTTTCCTTTTGTGCTAGGGCAGTGCCCTCCAGTAGAGTTTCTGTGAAGATGGAAGTGTTCCATATTTGTGCTGACTACTATGGTAGCCACCGGCCACATGTGGCTGTTGAGCACTTGAAATGTGGGTAGTGTGACTGAGGAACTGAATTTTAAAGAATCTAAATGTAGATAGCCATATATGGCTTATGGCTATTGTTGGATAGCACAGGTCCTGTGCTGTCTGTCATTGCTACTTCCTTGAGTGGTGTGCTTTGAAGGGAGTGGACAGAGATGTTCATAGGGTAACTGAACTGTCCGTTGTTCAACATAGAATCTCACTAAAAGGGTTTTAACTGCCTTGCTGTGGAAACAGTGTTACTTGTTTCCTTGCCCTTGTTTCCTTACGTTATGTGAGAGGTACCTTGTGGGTACCGTTATAAAACTTAGAATTTTTTCGCTTTAGCTTTTCCATGTCAATAAACATACTTCTGTCTCATCATTTTTAATCACTGTATGGTATTCTGTTTTATGACCCTGCCATCATTTACTTATCACCCTTTTTTATATTACGGACAATTTTTATATTTCATAAAATTCTTAGAAGACTAATCACATAGGTTTTGGGGCTACATCTTTGTTCCTTAGGAAATTCTTAAGATTAGCATTTCTAAGTCAGACGGTAGGTATATATTTAGATTTTTGTTTTGTTTAATGCACATTGCTAAAATGCTCCCTGTTGGCCACCTGCTCCCACCTTCCCCACAAGGTTGTGCCAATTTACCCTCTAAATTGGCATTTGTGAAAGGTGGTTCATCAGCATGAGAAACATTTTAGGGGTTTTATGTTTACACAAAGGCAGCTTTAAGGTAGCATCTACATATTCATAAATCTTTTGTCTATTTTTTCTGTTTCATTCAGGGCAAAAATAAAGTGACCCGGGTTGACATTGGGGTGATATCTTTAAAGGGGTCTCCGTGGAGGGAGGTTGTAGCTCATTTGGCTAGTCCGTTGGGAGCTCTTGCCAACATTCTCTCTGCCTGGGGTTCTGTACATGCTGCCTGTTGCGTCGCTTAATAGAGAATCCTGGTTCCTGGGACGGCAAGTCTGGAGCTCTTTCGCCCTCTTTTCTTGGGCTGAGGAACACTGCTCTGTGTTCTTGCCCTGGGCACCAGTGCTGCTGCCTTCTCTGATACAAAGGCCCACCTAAGCACAGTAGTGTGGTGTTTGTGAGGCTGGCACATCTTCTTCTGGACTTAGCCAACTGTCTGGTCATGGCTTCCAGATGCTTATTTTACATTTGGGACAAAAGGGGGCCTTTCTTCTTTCACACTTTTGGTTAGGATGCACTCTTATCTTTGTTTTGAGAAAGGTTTCAAGTTCAGAGGCTTCTTGAAAGAAAGTGGCCTGAATTATTTTCTATCTTTATTTTTAAGGACCGTTTTTTTTTCAGAGCAGTTTCAGGTTCACAGCAAAATTGAGAAGAAAGTACAGAGATTTCTCCTATATCCCTTGCCCCCCATACATAGCCTCCCCCATTATCAAAATCCCCCACCAGAGTGGTATATTTGTTAAAATTGATGAGCCTACAGTGACACATTATAATCACCCAAAGTCCATTGTTTACCTTAGAGTCCACTCTTGGTGTTCTATATCCTGTGGCTTTGGACAAATGTATGATGACAGGTATCCATCATTATCATATCATACAGAATATTTTCACGCCCTAAAATCCTCTGCGCACTTTGTTTGTTCCTCCCTTCCACCCCCACTCCTGGCTGCCACTCATCTTGTTACTGTTTCCAAACTTGGCCTTTTCCAGAATGTCATATAGTTGGAATCACACAGTATACAGCCTTTTCAGATTGGTTTGAAGGGAAGGAAAAATTCTTTTCTATCCATTAAGGTCTTCCAGCTGGACTGTGAATTAAATTTACATGAGACAGATTAACAGGAGAAATAAGCAAAGTTTTATTACGTGTGCACAGTGGCACAATAAGGAAATTGAGAAAGAAATGACCGAAGCAGGCAATTTTTATACTTTTCAGACAAAGGGACAATAAATCTGCAAGGAATTGACAGGACAAAGAAAACTTAACTTTGGGAGTGTCCATTAGTAAGGAATTCTAAACAGAATTTGGGCTGGGGTACTAAATTTGTAAAAAGTAACAAGGGTTGTTTATACAGCATTGTGGACTCTAAATTTCCTATCTCTGGTGATAAGGACATCTCTTTAGCTCCTGGTACAGGGAGGGTAGCTTTTTTTTTTTTAAGATTTTATTTATTTGCAAGAGAAAGAGAGCATGAGTGGAGGGGGAGGGGCAAAAGGAGAGGGAGAAGCAGACCACCCTGCTGAGCAGGGAGCCCGATGTGGGACTTGATGAGGGACTTGATGTGGGGCTTGATGTGGGGCTTGATCCCAGGACCCTGAGATCATGACCTGAGTGGAAGGCAGACACTTAACTGACTGAGCCATGCAGGTGCCCTGAGGGTAGCTTTTCCATGGGAGATTTAGTTCCTGCTTTTAGGGAGATGGAGGAGGGTCTGAATATTCTTCTTAGGTAGGATGTCTCTTAAGTACCTTTTGTTCAGAATAATCAGTATGCCAGAGTGGCACGTTTTGGAGCAACCTGCCCTTGGCCTGTATAGTTTCTTTCACTTAGTAATATGCATTCAAGGTTCTTCCATGTCTTTTCATGGCTGATGGCTCATTTTCTTTTGAGTGCTTAATAATAGTCCATCTTCTGAATGTATCACTGTTTATCCATTCACCTAGTGAGGGACATCTTGGTTGCTTCCAAGTTTTGGCAATTATGAATAGAAAGTGCTGTAAGCATCTGCAAGCAAGTTTTTGTGTGGACATAAGTTTTCAGTTCCTCAGAGTAAATACCAAGGAGCTGGATTATGGTAAAAATATCTTCAACTTTGTAAGAAACCATCAAATTGTCTTCCAGAGTACCAGTTTGTATTCCCACCATTCTGTTAATAATGAGAGTTCCTGGGGCACCTGGGTGGCTCAGTCGTTAAGCGTCTGCCTTCGACTTGGGTTGTGATCGCAGGGTCCTGGGATCGAGCCCCACTTCGGGCTCCCTGCTCTGCGGGAAGCCTGCTTCTCCCTCTCCCCCTGCTTGTGTTCCCTCTCTCGCTGTCTTTCTGTCAAATAAATAAAATCTTAAAAAAAAAAAAAAAAAGAGTTCCTGTTGTTCCACATCCTGGCCAGCATTTGATATTGTTATTATTTGTATTTTGGCCATTTTATTAGGTAATGTGTAGTGTGTAGTGGTATCTCGTTTTAATTTGCATTTCCCTGATGACATATGATGTGGAACATCTTTTCATATGCTTATTTACTTGCATTATTTTAAATAATAATTTTAAAGTTGTGGTGGAAATGGACCTATACTGAAACAGCCTGGGACAGTGCATGATTACTAGCAGGGAGATAAAATCCTCAAACTTTAGAATGGATGATGAAAGATCTTTTAATAAGTCCTGAACATACGAAGATGTAGGGCTGTATATGGATGGGAATAACAGTACTTGCTCATTAAAGAACAGAGAGTTTATGTGGGAAATAAGATTAACAGTGAAAAGTTACAAAATAAGAAATCATTATTTTATAAAAAAGTGGAAGAGACGAATGGATTAATGTTTATTGAGCACCTGTTGAGTGCCTGGCGCTGTGTCATGCTTCATGCTCGTTACCGAGTTTGATGTAGCTGTAGTTTCAGGAAAGTCAAGAGTACTGACGGGTAGTGTTGTGTGAGTGTTGCAGGCTACAAGACCCACGTGGGAGGAGGAAAACCATGGGTGTAATCAGAAGGAGGAGGAGACTCAGGCTGAACCTCGGAGCCTAGGTGGAATTTTGATGAAAAGGAGAGAATGAGCTTTCCGAGGCATGGAGTGTGGTATGAAGGCTTGCCTCTCAATTCTGTGAGGGCAGAGGTTATGCCCCTCCTGTTTACCATTGTACCCCAGAATCTAGCACAGGGCTGGCACTAGGAGATGCTCAACAGAAAGTAATGGAATAAGTGATACCAGTAGGTGCCAGGTAATTCTTTTTCGAATAAAGTGAATTTGAAGCAGGCGTTTCAGAGAGTAATTCTGGCACTGTGAAAAGTTCATATAGGAGTGAAGAGAGAAGACTGGAGAAGTCATCTGAGGCCCCATGGAAGGCTAGGGAATTTGAGCTTTATTCTTAGGCAGTGAGGAATGTTTTTCTTAGCAGGGGAGTGATGTGATGATTGAGTTGGAGTTTTTAGGGGATTCATTGGATATTAGTCAATAGATTATATTGGAGGGGGAGTTAAAAAAAGAGGCAAATTAGAAGTCCTGTCTGGAGACAGGGGTATTTCTCAGTGTCATTGGCTGTTCTTACCTTTAAAGTTATTGAGGGGCGCCTGGGTGGCTCAGTCATTAAGTGTCTGCCTTCGGCTCAGGTCATGATCCCAGGGTCCTGGGATCGAGCCCCGCATCGGGCTCCCTGCTTGGCGGGAGGCCTGCTTCTCCCTCTCCCACTCCCCCTGCTTGTGTTCCCTCTCTCGCTGTGTCTCTCTCTGTCAAATAAATAAAATCTTAAAAAAAAAAAAAGAAACAACAAACTTATTGAAAGGCAGGAAGACCCAGGGGTCAGGAGCTGGGTCTCTTCATTCGGGCTTCAGGTTGGCTAGCTGTGAGAAACCGGGGCCTGTTACTTAACTTTCTGCCGCCTCATCTTCTTTTTCTGTAAAATGGGGATAATAAAAATCTCTACATCATGGAATTGTTTTAGTGATAAAAATGAAAGAAAAGATAAAGTATTTGGTACAAAGGAAGCAATCAGTAAATACTAGTTATTAATAATATTGCTAGATACAGGTCATTTTTTATGAGATAACTTGGGCTTAAGTTTCATGGATTTTAAAGAGTAAAACAAGTACTTTAAAACTTGGGACAGTTTAGACATCTCTGGAATGCAGTTCTGAAAGAGGCTGGCTTCCCTGAGGTAGCCTCTTCTAGAGAAGTCATTCTGTTTGTTAGAGTGTATCTTCCCTCGTGAGCAGTATAATCCGGAGGTGGGCACGGTTGTCAGACATACCTGTATAAATGTATCTTTTCCCTGGACATTTTCACAGCTCTGCAGTTTAAACATCATTTTCCTAAACCAGAAAAAGGCATGTCTCAATTACCAGAAGTTAAAAATTCCATTGAACAAACCTACTCTCAGGGGACTTCTAATTTTATCTAATCCACATACACCTCACCCCCCCATGCCCTTTTTAAAACTTTAGAGTATAGATACTGGTTTAAAATGCTTGGTTAATACTTAGAAGGGCATTAGTTATTTATTTTTGTATCAATACGAGGAAATAGGTAAAATCATCAAGAGTGATTTAGGTGCACATGCTAAAGGAACTCTTGAAAGTACAAATGGATAGAATCCGGAATTGATCACAGATGAAGCTGCTGAGTCCTTAGCACTGCTTATTTGGGAAAGCAGCTCTATAGTGGAAAAATACCTAACCAGAAACTGGGAGACCTGGTACAGTGTTCATTCAGTCTTTAGCTGCATGACCTTGGGCGAGTCTTGTGGATTTTCTGGGGTTCAAGCTTTCATCCTCATCTCTAGCACTGATTTGCAGAAACTACTCTGCCACAAAAATGGAATAATCATAGTCTTTTCCTAATTTGCAGAAAAGAGCTTTTAAAATTGAATTGCTATGCTATTATTCTGAGTTTTTCTTAAATGAAATTGTCTTGAGTTTTTTTGCTTCTCTCCATCTGCTGCCAGGTGTTCATCTATATATACTTGTTATTTTCATGGATGTGGTAGACTAGGGTCATCATTTCATACTCTGTTCAACTGTCACAGGCATATCTCTGCCATTCCCAGGTTTGTGGTAGAACAATCTCAGGATATATCCTCATTTTATGGTGTTTTCAGAGTGCTCCCCAGAGGTGGAGCTGAGTGATGCCTTGAATGACTGCTCCACAGACTGGCATGGGGAGTGCCCTTCTCACTTGGCATTAAAGAAGATTTTTGATTGAGAGTCATAAGATCATAGATTTTTAGATCCTCTGAGGGGCCTCAGAGATCATCTTACTGGACTCTCCTTAATCAAGGCTCAGAGTTATCTGAGGTTGTAAGGCTGGGCTCAGTGAACAGATCTCCAGACTGCAAGCTCGTGTGCTTTCCACTACTGAATTCTGAGATCTTATCACCCTTTCATATTCAGAAATCATTCAGTGCTCTACTTTTCCAGTGTACAGGATGGAGTAGTGGTAGCTTGTCTGTTATCTTGAGGAACTTCCTGCTGATCGGACATCATGGAAATCTGTCCAGTTTGCTTTGTGGAAGTAGTCCACTGCTAAACTTATAAAAAGCAGTCTGGACTAATAAATTATCAGGCAGGAATGGCCTTGCAATGTATTGTAGACAAGACAGTAAGAGTAAGTACTGGTGACTGTGTGGGTGATGACTTCCATGTGGGTATCAGTGGGATAGAGGGACAAAGCAGGACAAATGAGCCTTGACAGAGATTTTACCTGTGATCTTGGACTCATCAGCACTGTATTTCATCCCTGCAGAAGCATTGGCCAAACTGTTAAGTGTATGAACATAATTTGGTGTCAGGGGTAGGTTTGTTGTTAATCATATTTGTGCAAAGCCAAGGGTAAAAGGCTCAACAGAATTTAGGAAAGCTGTGGTCTCTGGGAAGACTTAAATAGAACTGTATCAGTAATCACTGAAAACTTGGGATTCCTACTTTCAGAAAACACAAAAGAAATCAATTGTTTATGGGAAAGAATTATGAAAATATAAATTAAGAGGATAAGTTCTTGGCTTAACATATGCTTTTGAGGAAACTGCTCCATTGGGCTTTCCCTTGTTGGGTTTATTTTGCCTGAGATTTTCATCGGATTTTTATTGTGCTGAACTAACACTTAGGTGAGCTGAAGATATATAAACATTTGCAACTGAAATGTGTTCCCGAGACTAAGTCTACTAATGTACAATCACATATGTGACTATTTCATAAATTCGACCTCAGAGAATTCAGTATTTTTTTTTATTTTTTATTTATTTATTTATTTTTAAAGATTTTATTTATTTATTTGAGAGAGAGATAGCGAGAGCGGGAACACAAGCAGGGGGAGTGGGAGAGGGAGAAGCAGGCTTCCTGCCGAGCAGAGAGCCCGATACGGGACTCGATCCCAGGACCCTGGGATCATGACCTGAGCCGAAGGCAGACGCTTAACGACTGAGCCACCCAGGCGCCCAGAATTCAGTATTTTTTTTAAAAGATTTTATTTATTTGAGAGATTGAGTGAGTGAGAGAGAAAGAGAGAGCACGTGCACATGAGTCGGGGGAGGGGCAGAGGGAGAAGGAGAGGGAGAAGCAGAAGCGCTGAGCAGGGAGCCTGATGTGGGGCTAGATCTCAGGATTCCAGAATCGTGACCTGAGCTGAAGGCAGACGCTTAACCGACTGAGCCACCCAGAAGCCCCGAAATCAGTATTTTTATTAGGTTAGAGGTGACCAAATACCATAGAAACTGCATTTGAATTCCGACCTGTGTAACTTTAAATTTTGCAGACCACCTTCAAGAATGTTTTTAAGTGTGACCTGTACACTTTTATACATCAGAATTACCTAAAAATACAGATTTCTAAATCAGAATTTATAGGCATGGGACTGGGGAACATGTGTTTCAGTAAATTGCCCAGATGATTTGCCCTTTACCTTATACTCATTCAAGCCCCACAAATCAATCCCAGGATTTCACAGGTGAGGGTATAGAGGGGAGGTGAGTTTTGTTGCCCCACATATTCTTTGGGGATTTATATTTGCTGTGTGCCTGGAAGCAGGCTAGGTATGAAGGCTAAATTGAACACTGTAATTATAAACTTAGCTAATTATAGACCTTGGATGATAATGATTCAGAGTCTTCTGCTCTGTTTTTATTGCTGTGCAGTTATTCCAGAGACTTGGCCAGGTAATGTGAAGTACTTCATACTTTCCTTATTACTACTTTCCTATCTAATCTTGGATAGAAGTTCTGTTCATTGTTGATTGTCTCTTGGTAGCTTATTTCACTTACTGTTTTATGAGGTTTTAAAAAAGAGGCTGGATTTCGGGCGCCTGGGTGGCTCAGTTGGTTAAGCGACTGCTTTCGGCTCAGGTCATGATCCTGGAGTCCCGGGATCGAGTCCCGCATCGGGCTCCCTGCTCAGCAGGGAGTCTGCTTCTCCCTCTCCTGCTCCCCCCTCTTGTGCTCTTTCTCTCTCTCGCTCTCTCTCTCAAATAAATAAATAAAGTCTTTAAAAAAAAAAAAAAGAGGCTGGATTTCTTTTCCTGTCTTACTTGGCCTGTGTGTTCCTTCAAAACAGGGACCGCATATGGGCAATGGTGGTAGTCCCATTGCGCAGCTGCAGGCAAGGACACGGGAGGAAGGTGATACCTGTTAGGGACTGGCTGATTGATGACAAGAGACCTGGACAGCTGATGTTTCTTTGTTCATTCAATTCAGACTCTCACAGAACCTCCCCTTCCTATTTCCACTATTGTTACACTAGTTCCTGTTTTTATTTCCCAAGGCTTGACTGAGTAGTCTTCCTTGCCTTTGTTTCTGCTTTTAAATCCATCCGTCACAGTCTTGCCAGGCTAACTTTCTGCAGACATTACTTTGAACAAGTCACTTCCCTCCTCCACGACCTTCACTGACCCTCACTGGCACATGATGCCCTCCACAAGCTGCCTTTCTAAAGGTCTTATCCTGCCCTTTTCAAACTAAGTCTGTGCCAGTCTTGACAGGTGTTTTCATTCTCCCCACAATTTTAAGTTTGGGACTTGAGCTTAGGGAGGATCAGGACAGAGATGTAATTATTCCTATGGCACTGGCCATAAGCCTTGGGAATTCAGTACCTATGTTTGGAAGGCAGGTGGAGGAATGAGGGACAGAAAAGGATGGTCAGTTAGGACAGGAACCAGGAGAGGCGGCCACAAAAGTCAAAGGAAGGAAACTTCAAGATGAAGAGGGTGATAAACAGTATTGAGTGTTCAGGCAAGTTGGTGGAGGCTGAGTAAAGTCCATTGCATTAAGTGGGCTATTAATGGTACTCTGGTGTGTTTCTTAAAGATTTAAATGGGAACAGAAGCTAAACTGCTACATTAAAGGCAAGAAAGGATGCAGCAATGAGGACAGATCACTCATTGGTGCGATTTGGAAGTGAAAAGGTGTGTGTTGTTATTTTTTTTCCCCACATGGCAGATGCTTATGTGTTTTGAAGGCTCAGAGGATGGAGCCAGTATAGAAGAAAAGATTCAAAATAATTTAAAGAGCTAAACCAGAGGAGGAGGCAAAGGATAGGGTCCTCCCAGAGATTCCCTTAACTCTGACAATGAGGAAGGAGGAGAGGATGGGAGGCAGAAGGGAGCCACTTCATTCAGATTGCTTCATTTATCTGTCAGGCGGAAGAGGAATTTCACTTGTTAGCAATGTGCATGGGGTAGTTTGAGTTGATTCTGTGCCTTCACAGACTCTTGAGTAGAGTTCGTCATTCTGTGAACCATCCCTGGCTTGTGTGCCGACGTGCCTTTGCTCACATTGGCTCCTGCTTTTGCCAGGAATTACCCTTTCCTGCTCCGCCTTCCTCCTTTGTGTTTCATTATGTGTTAGTTAACTGTGTATCTCATCTCATAGAGAATTGAAACACACTGCTTAAAGTTATTTTTATTTTTGCTTTTATTTTCTCTGCTGGCTTATACATTGGAAGGATTTTCAAACCCAAGAGTAATCTTAACTTTGGTAAAATGTAGTAAGAAAACATTGGTGTCAGTGGACATGCCTGAGTTGGGCCAACTTGAGTTTGAATGCTGGCTCTGTTTCTCACTGGATATGGTTTGGAGTGGTTACATCCTATCATTTCGTGAATTTACAAAGTGAGGATTATGAAACCTGCTTTTTAGGGAGGTGGGGCCTAGGCCTGGCATGTAGTAGGTAAGTGCTCAATAAACCTCATTATAGTTGTTAATAATGGATTCCTTGCTTCACAACAATGTTTGATTGAATATCTGGATAGATGATGAAGGGTAGAGCAGAGTGGATTAGTGTCCTCCCCCCATTACATTGAATGAGAGTCTGGTGTATTCTACTTTGTACTTTCATTCCAGTGTTGATGTATCTACTGAAATGTATATAGTAAAGAGGAAATGAATGCCTCTTTATGACTATATTGATTTGTTTTCTGAAGTGCCCCATGCAAATAACAGTTTCATTTTTTTCATGGTGATTGAGTAGAAGGAAATACTTATTCTAAGAAAGTAGTAAATGTGTGGTTGATGGTGACATTTTGTACAGTTTTTTTTTTTTTGATTGACAGCTAGTTAGAAATAGCACATAATTAGATGTTCATAATATTTATAGCAAGGAGCACAGCTTATATAATTAAAGTTTACCAATTAAAGTCCTTTTGCTTACAGAACTCTGGGCTATTGAATGATTTATTTTTTGGCCCTTTACTTTTCAGAACAAATGCTGAGGCTTTGAAGTTTTAGTAGGGCAGCTGTGTGAAGTATACATACCATAAAGCTTATGAAACCAGAGATGGAGCATTACCATGGGGTTAATTTTTCTTCTTATTAATTTTTAATGCATTTGGCATTGTTCCTGGGTAGCTGATCCTTCAGTAGGAATACAGATGTCTCCTAACAGAGAAACAGGAAAAGAAGCTTGCTCTGTGAGAACTCGACAAACCAATATAAACATTTTAACAGAGTACTCACTCTGTTGACCTCCATAGCCAGTCACAGGGAGTTTTATCTGTAATCTATCTTTGTGATAAATGAGTGCACATTAATTTTTAGTGCTATAAATATGTGTCTTATGACATAGAGACCAGTGACAAATGACACTTTCAAACCAAGAGATTATGTTGACGTGTTTTGCAGTTACAGGTACTCTTTCATAATTGAGCCAATTGAAAGTATACTATTGAGTGGTGCTGCAACTCTGATCTTGGCAAACTGTTTTGTGGCTTGTCAGATATGCATTCTGAAACAATTTATATTCATAGCATACCAGAGGTCCTAATATATGTGTCTGGAAAATGGGTAAAATGCCAAAGATAATGCTGACAAAAAGGGGGTAAAAGTGGTCATTGCCACCTTGAAATTTCATTGTAGTTTCTTTGGAAGAAATTTGGATTGTTAAAAACAGGATGCAAAGGAGACAAAAGCATGTCACCACTTGTTAGGAAGTGGTACTAAGCAGGTACTCTGATGCTTGTCAATTGACAGAAAAAAGGGCTTAAGAATAAGGGTTCAAACTGTAAGAAAGGAAGTTAAAAAGCTCAAGGGGAAGAGTGTGGACAGATCAGTGCTTCTTACGGAATAGGGTGGGGAGTAGGGGATTGAAGTCAGGGAGGGTGGGAATCTTAAAAGTATATAATTACTAGGAAACAGTAATTATAAAAACAGGGATTTAAACTACATTAGTTTTCTGTTGCTCCCATAACAAATTACCACAAATTTA
The DNA here is from genome assembly GCF_011800145.1 of Mirounga leonina. Lineage (NCBI taxonomy): Eukaryota > Metazoa > Chordata > Mammalia > Carnivora > Phocidae > Mirounga > Mirounga leonina. The sequence continues at coordinate 2,678,957 of NW_023270642.1, forward strand.
GTGGCCTATATCAACACAAATTTGTTACTTCACAGTGCTGTAGCTTGGGAGTCTCCTCTGGGTCTCAGTGTGCAAAAGTCATCCTGCAGTAGGGCCGTGTTTCTTTTTAGAAGCTCTAGGGGAGAATCCATATCCTTGCCTTTTCCTGCTTCTAGAAGTTGCTCACTTTTCTTGGCTCTAATGCCCCTTTCCCATCTTTAAATCCAGCCACAGTGGTTGAGTCCTTTTTCACATCTCATCACTCTGATTTCCTCTTCTGCCTTCCTTTTTACTTTCAAGGATCATGGTCATTACATTGGACCCATCTGTAATGTGTAGAACACGCTCCCTCTTTTAAAGTTTGCTGATTAATGACTTTATTCCCTACTGCCATGGAAGGTAATATATTCCTAAGTTCTGGTATTAGGACGTGGACATCTTTGGGGGTCATTACGATGCAATTTTGTTTTATACTTTAATTCCAGTTAAAATTTATATAAAGAAAATTTGCTTTGGGGTTGTGTTACTGTAAAGCACATTCCTAATTCTGTGATTATGCTCCTAAGTCACTTTTTCAGTGTTTGTGGGGTACTGAAATTCAGGGGAAACTACTCTCTCCAAAAATCATCTGAGACTTGGTTTAGGTATAGTTAGGCCTTAGTTTTTGCTGCTTCACAAATGTAACAAATATTGCAAAACTTCAGTTAAGGAGAATATACCCTAGGAATTCTGGAGCACCACTGAAAATTACAAGTAGTTGAGAGAAATTGTATTTGAAGGTGAAGAAACAAGTTCTCAGACTATGACAGGTGCATGGAGAGGAGTTTAATAAGGGCAGAAAAATCAAGTGCCCTATTTGCTTGCTGTTAATATATGTATAGAAGTCAATCTTTTATGGAAAGCTAAGGAGCACAGCGGAAACACTAGGAGAAAAAGAAACATTAAGGACCAAAGTAAAGGAGAGATGAGAGAATCGAGAGAATCGAGTGGTGAGACAATTAATGATGTTAGAACCACAGTCAACAATGGCAGAGAACTGCTCCATGCTTGGGTGTGGGCTGGGGGGCAGGAAGGCTGTTACTTGCACTGTATCTCAGAAGCTCTTAGAGGTAAGTTTTGAATCTGTCTGAGTCTGAGCTGTGGTACATACTGGCCTCATTGAGGAAGGGGACTATCTTTTATCTCAGTATTCCCTCAGCCCAGCAGTCCTCAAACATTTATATCTCAGGACCCCATTTACAGTGTTAAGAATTATTGAAACCCTCATACGTTGTGGCAGGAATATAAAATGATATAGTCACTCTGGAAAACAGTTCGGTGGTTCCTCAAAAAGTTAAACATAGAGTTACCCTATGACCCAGCCATTCCACTCCTAGGTATATGCTGAAGAGAATTGAAAACATACGTTAAACATACGGTTTTCCGTAGTGGCTGTGCCAGTTTCCATCCCCAGCAACAGTACACAAAGGTTCCTTTTCTTCCACATCCTTGCCAGCATTTGTTATCTCTCGTCTTTTTTTTTTAATTTTTTTAAAATTTTTTATTGTTATGTTAATCCCCATACATTACATCATTAGTTTTAGATGTAGTGTTCCATGATTCATTGTTTGTGCATAACACCCAGTGCTCCATGCAGAACGTGCCCTCTTTAATACCATCACCAGGCTAACCCATCCTCCCACCCCCCTCCCTGTTATCTCTTGTCTTTTTGATGATGACCATTCTGACAGGCATGAGGTGTTATCTCATGATGGTTTTGACTTGCATTTTCCTAATGATTAGTGATGTTGAGCATCTTTTCATGTGTTGGCCATTTGTATATCTTCTTTGGAAAAATGTCTATTTACGTCCTTTGCCCATTTTTCAATTGGATTAATATTATTATTTACTGTTGAGTTCTTTATATATTTTGGATATTAACCCTTTATCAGATCTGTGATATGCAAATATTTTATCCCATTCTGTAGGTTGTCTTTTCATTTTGTTGATCTTTTTTTGGTTTGTTTTTGCTGTGCAGAAGCTTTTTAGTTTGACATAGTCCCATTTATTTTTGCTTGTCCTTTAGGTATTATATCCAAAAAAATCATTGCCAAGACACATGTTGAAGAGTGTTTTTCCCGTGTTTTCTTCTAGGAGTTTTATGGTTTCAGGTCTTATGTTTAAGTCTTTAATCCATTTAGAGTTAATTTTTATGAGTGGTGTAAGCTAGGGATCTGGTTTTATTCTTTTACATGTAAATTTCAAGTTATTCCAGCACCATATATTGAAGAGACTGTCTTTTCTCCATTGAGTATTCTTGGCTCCATTGTCAGATATTTGTTGACTGTGTATACATGGGTTTATTTTTGGGCTGTTGATTCTGTTCCATTGCCCTGTGTGTGTTTTTGTCAGCTTATAGCTTAATAATACAGCTTGAAATCAGGATGTGTGATACCTCCTGCTTTGTTCTTCTTTCTTAGAATTGCTTTGACTTTTTGGGATCTTTTGTGGTTCTAAATAAATTTTAGGATTGTTCTTTCTGTTTCTGTAAAAAATGCCATTATACTCTTGATAGGGATTGTGCTGAATCTATAGGTGGCTTTGGATAGTATAGATATTTCAACAATATTAATTCTTCCAATTCATGAACATGGGATATCTTTTCATTTATTTGCATCTCCTTTGATTTATTTCATCAGTGTTTTGTAGTTTTCAGTGTAGAGCTCTTTCACCTCCTTGGTTAAATTAATTCCTAAGTATTTTATTGTTTTTGATATGATTTAGATGGGATTGTCTTTATTTCTTTTTCACATAATTTATTGTTAGTGTTTAGTAGAAACACTGCTGATTTTTGTTTGTTTTTATCCTGTAACATTACTGAATTCATTGATTATATCTAGCAGCTTTTTTGTAGAGTCTTTAGGATTTTTTTTGTATATAAAATCATGTTATCAGCAAATAAAGCCAGTTTTACTTCTTCCTTTCTAATTCTTCTGCCTTTTATTTCTTTTTCTTGCCCAGTTACTCTGGCTAGGACTTTCAGTATTATGTTGAATAGGAATGCTGAGAGTGGGTACCATTGTCTTCTTTCTGATCTTGGAGGAAAACCTTTCAACCTTTCACTATTGACTGTAATGTTAACTGTGGGATTGGAGTATTTTTCTTTCTTTCTCTTTTTCCTTTTTTAAAATTTTTCCTTCATGTTCTTTTTTTTCTTAATTAAATTTTAGGTAGTTAACATACAGTGTAATATTGGTTTCTGGAGTAGAATTCGGTGATTCATCACTTACAACACCCAGTGCTCATCATAACAGGTACCCTCCTTAATACCCATCACCCATCTAGCCCTTTCCCCACCCACATCCCTCCATCAACCCTCAGTTTGTTCTCTGTTGTTAAGAATTTCTTATGGCTTGTTTCCATCTCTCCTTTTTACTTTCCCCCCTTCCCACATGTTCATCTGTTTTCTTTCTTAAATTCCACATATGACTGAGATCATATGGTTTTTATCTTTCTCTGACTTTATTTCACTTAGCGTAGTACACTCTAGCTCTATCCACATCATTGCAAATGGCAAGTTTTCATTTTTTGATGGTTGAATAATATTCCATTGTGTATGTATATATAGATGACATTTTCTTTATGTATTCATCAGTCAGTGGACATTTGGGCTCTCTCCACATCCTTGCCAACACCTGTTGTTTCTTGTGTTGTTTGTTGTTAATTTTAGCCATTCTGACAAGTGTGAGGTGGTATCTCATCATTGTTTTGATTTGTATTGCCCTGATGATGAGTGATGTTGAGCATCTTTTCATGTTTCTATTAGCCATCTGGAAGTCTTCTTTGGAAAAGTGTCTATTCATGTCTTCTGCCCATTTCTTAACTAGGTTATTTGTTTTTTTGGGTGTTGAGTTTGATAAGTTCTTTATAGATTTTGCATATTAACCCTTTATCAGATATGTCATTTGCAAATACCTTTTCCCATTCTGTAGGCTGCCTTTTAGTTTTGTTGATTGTTTCCTTTGCTATGCAGAAGCTTTTTATCTTGATGAAGTCCCAGTAGTTCTTGCTTTTATTTCCCTTGCCTGTGGTGACGTGTCTAGCAAGAAGTTGCTGCAGTGGAGGTCAGAGAAGTTGCTGCCTGTGTCATCTTTTAGGATTTTGATGATTTCCTATCTCACATTGAGGTCTTCCATCCATTTTGAATTTATTTTTGTGTATGGTGTAAGAAAGTGGTCTAATTTCATTCTTCTGCATGTTGCTGTACAGTTTTCCCAGTACCATTTGTTGAAGAGACTTTCTTTTTTCCTTTGGATATTCTTCCTGCTTTGTCAAAGATTAGTTGGCCATACAGTTGTGGGTCCATTTCTGGGTTCTCTATTCTGTTCCATTGATCTCTGTGTCTGTTTTTGTGCCAGTACCATACTGTCTTGATGACCACAGCTTTGTAATATAGCTTGAGATCTGGAATCGTGATGCCTCTAGTTTTGTTTTTCTTTTTCAGAATTGCTTTGGCTATTTGGTGTCTTTTATGGTTCAATACAAATTTTAGGATTGCTTGTCCTAGCTCTGAAAAATGCTGGTGCTATTTTAATAGGGATTGCATTGAATGTGTAGATTGCTTTGGGTAGTATAGACATTTAAAAAATTTTTATTCATTTGAGAGAGAGAGGGAGCGTGCGTGCATGTGTGTGCCCCCAGGGGGAGGGGCAGAGAGAGAGAATCTCAAGCAGACTCCCTGCTGATTGTGGAGCTGGACGTGGGGCTCGATCCCATGACCCATGAGATAATGACCTGGGCTGAAACCAACGGTCAGATGCTTAACCAACTGAACCACCCAGGTGCCCCAGTAGTATAGACATTTTAACAATGTTTGTTCTTCTGATCCATGAGCATGGAATGCTTTTCCATTCTTTGTGTCCTCTTCAATTTCTTTCATTAGTGTTCTATAGTTTTTGGAGTATAGATCTTTTACTTTACTGTTGTCTTTTCTCTGATCTTGGAGGAAGACCTTTCAAACTTTCACTATTGAATATAATGTTAGCTATGGGATTGGGAGCATTTTTCTTACAGTCTTTTTAATATAATGTGGCAGTTTATTAAAGATTAGTTGCAGTGTGGAATCTGAAACCATTTGTTCTGTTACATTAAAATTTATTAATCTACCTTGTACCTGAGGTGGATATTTTACTCAAGTAAGATTTTGTAACACCATGCTTGGATCATTTGGAAAATATTGGTTTACTAAGTTATGCAGATCTTCCTAATGTTGACATATTTCATCTATCTATTTATCTAAAATTACATTTGATTCATCACTGATCTCATCAGAGAAGTGTTTTAATTATTGGGAAGTTTTAAGATTGTGATGTTTTCCGCGTTCTGACTTTTGGGGAAAGCTCAGATTTTATTATTGGTCTTAAGTATTTGAAGTAATTTAAGGCTTCCTTTGTCAAATATTTTCTCCAAAATTAACAAATATACAAGCCTGAATAGCCATGGTTTATCATTTGTTCTTTCAGGTTAGACTGATATCCTATGAAAAAAGTGATTAGGTTGGCTTACAGTCCAAACAATTAGGTGCTTTTCCTCAAGGTGACCATTGAAATACTTCCCATTTCATCACACAGAATATTAAAAAGATACTCACTCGAGGCTAGAGCTTTAATAAAATTAATAATCTTTACTGCTTCATTAAGGGCATTTGTAAGTGAAACTGAGCTTTTTTTTTTTTTTTTTTTTTTTTTTAACCTCTCCTTTGAGTGTGTGAGGTGAAGAATAGAATAACTACTGGTACAGTTTGGTGTCACTCCCTGGCTTTGTGTAAAGGGTTCAGCGCATTTACTCCCCATTGCATTTGCACCATGACAGCAACTGTTAACACAGCAAAAAGGCACAAGAAAGTCCTAGTATTGCAATGCAAGTAGTTTTGACCTTGCAGAAACCCTGAAAGTTTCTTGGGGACTCCCAGGGATTCAGGGACCACATTTTGAGAACTGCTGGACTAGCATGCAATAGATGTTAAGTATATATATCCAACTGATATTATTGTCTTATATTATTTATAGGTCTGTCATCTTTGGTCCAGGGTCTTATCTTTCATTCTTAGTAGTGGACAAAGTGCCCCAGAGGGATTAGGACATTGATAAATATGAGATCAGTGCATGAACTCCTGTGGGCTAGGATTAGAAGGAGGGCATGTTAAATAGCTACCTGTTTTGCTGGATGCTAAGGTGGAAGAGGCTGCTTTACTGGATGTATAGATTACCATTTGGTGATTTCTTGATAACTTTGATGTTGAAGGACACCAGATAACTGAATAATTTGCATATTTGACTTCTGGCTGTTTTCCTAGCTGTCAGGTGTTCTTTTTTTTTTTTTTTCCCCTTAAAGATTTTATTTATTATTTGAGAGAGTAAGGGTGGGGGGGGAGGAGCAGAGGGAGAGGGACAAGCAGACTCTGTGCTGAATGCAGAGCCGGACCCAGGGTTCGATCCTACAACCCTGAGATCATGACCTGAGCTAAAATCAAGAGTCAGATGCTTAACCGACTGAGCCACCCAAGCCCTCCCTGTCAGGTGTTTTTGTGAGTAATCTTTGAGCTCGTGAAGATGTCTGAGGCAGGCAGAGTGTGTGTGTAATTTCCAACAGTCAGCTCTTTCCAGGAGTTGGCTCCCTTGTTCATTTGGATGAGTAGACAGAATGTAGATGCTAATGCAGTACAGGTACTGGCTGATCTCTGTACAGTGTCGCAGCTGAGGCAGCTGAGACTTGGGAGGTTGAGTCGTACTTTGGTCCAGAACAGCTGTGCCAAAGCTGGGGCCAGGTTTCACCTGGGTCCATTTTTACATTAAGACCTGGCTTCTCAGCACTTTAAGCAGTGTTTTTTGTTTGTTTAATTTGATGACAAATTGTTCATGAGTACTGGAGCAATTACCTTAAAGAGTTGGAAGAGCTTTTTGCACACTTTATCCCAACCCTGCTATTTGGATAACTAACCTGGAGGTGACTCTTGTCATATTTAGATTTTTCAGAATGGACATCTGCTTGGCTTTTGAGTTTTTCCTTATTGTAGATCTTGTTTTTTCCTTTTTATTTTTATTTTTTTTTAATTTTACTTATTTATTTGAGAGAGAGTGAGAGAGCACAAGCAGGGTGAGGGGCAGGGGGAGAAGCTGACTCCCTGCTGAGCAGGGAGCCTGACGTGGGGCTCGACCCTGGGACTCCTGGACTCTGGGATCATGACCTGAGCCGAAGGCAGACGCTTAACCAACTGAGCCACCCAGGGCCCCCTGCAGATCTTGTTTTAAGTGGGAGAAGTTGCTTTCCTTTTGTAAGTGGATTCTCTGTGGTGTGACCAAAATAACTGACTTCCAAAGGGCTCAGGAGTTGGAAGGGGACCTCAGATGCTGGCCTGGGTATGTGTGATAAGACATGTGATCTTCAGCGTTTTACTATATAAACGAAGAGATTTTGCCTAGTGTTAATCCATTTCCTGACCTAGGAACCTAACTTCCTATAAGGGCTTGCCTGGAGTCCTCTCTGGTTGCTTCTTATACTAAAGTATGGTGTATGTGTCGTGAGAAGAGTTATTAGGAGGGTTTTTTGGTTTGTTTTGTTTTAGTGAACTGGTAGCTCCCAACAAGAGCCTTTAGAGCAGAGACAGAAGGGAGCCTGAAGGAGACTGGAAGTGGGATGTTGGGGGAGGGAGCTGGAATGCAGGATGTATTGAGGGAGATGGGCTCCCACCTCAGGGAACTATGGTACATGTAGGCGTTGTGATTGTCAGTGTGATGTCCTGTATCCTGTCCCTTTTGATCCCCACCATGATCTTACTAGTTAGACAGGGAGTTTTATAGGTGTGGAAAATGAGACATAAATGTCAATCTAAAGGCATATATGGTTGGTCAGTGGTATAATGGGCACCAGTCCTCAGACCTCCCTCTTCCTAATGGATGCTTGCTTATTTTAATTAGAGAGGGGTTTCTCATGGCCAGAGTCAGGGGAGACATTAAAGGAGTCAGTGTGCTAAGTGGCTACCCTAGAGCAGACTTGAATTCAGGAATATTCAGGGTCATTTACTTGGGGAAATGCTGTTGCCACTCTGCAGAGGTGGGATGCACCCTACCCAAAATGTGGTTCATATGTCAAAGACTGTGAGGCCACATGCACAGCAGGAGAGTATGAGAAGGCTCCTACTCACATAATGAATCTTTGTCATGGAGCACAGGGCAGGCTTTGAAGTAGGTTGACAGTGTGGTCAGAGGGCAGGGAAAAGAGACTGGCTTGGCTTTATTGTGTAGAGAAGATGAGCTTGGCTGAGGTCTTCCTTGCCTGCCTGCCTGTGCTTCGGTGGTTTGAAATTCCTGCTTGTGCCAAAGGAGCGGGCCCTGGGCTTTCTTACCAGCTTGCCCACATGCGGGGCAGAAAGGGAAGCCGGGGGGGCTAGGACTTGAAAGCTGTTAGCAGTCAGACATCAGAAATGGAGCCAGACTGTATTAGAGGCAAACACATCTTTCTCCAGGGACCTAGCAACTAGCCGTTTGATTCTGGGGGAGTGACTGAGTGAGCAGCTGGAAGGACTTTTGGATTTAGCTATGATTATAACTCTGCATGATCTCAGCTTTGCGTATCCTGTAACTGCACATTTCCTCTCCCATAATAAAGTTAGGCATTTTAGCTGATTTAGAGTGTTAGACTATTGGGAACAAAGTGTAATATGTGGGAAAAGAAGAGAAAGTGATATAGAAAGGCCACGAATGACAGATACTGGTTTCTGAGAGCTCTCTCTTGCTTATCTCTGTCCTCCATTCCAGCCCTGTTTTACCCTGGGAGTTGTTAGGAAAGTGAGTTAATCTGGGCCAACAGTCGGTGGAGCCATCTGTTGGAGGATTTGAAACCTCCTTTCACCACACAAAGGGGAATTATAGCTGTTCCTTCCAGAAATTTCAGCAGTCATCATGCTGAAGCTGTCCAACAAAGCAGGTTACACAGCTGAAGGAAGAAATGAACAGGAATTAGTAGATTGACTGAGGAGGACTACTTTTGATACAACTTTTTGAACTTGGAAAACTCTGTCATTGGTAGGTTACACATGGAAAGGTGTGTTTTGGAAGCCAGTGGGACATGAACTCTAACAGTCTACTATGTAGTTATAGGTTTGTAATATTGGATGATGTCAAAGTCAAAACATCCAGAGTTGGACACTTGACCAACTGAGCCACCCATATGCTCCTGGTTCTAGCTCTTAAAACTTGCTTTTACTTTTGCATTGCTTTAGTAGAAAGGAAGATGCTGCTTTGAGGGTCACTTGGAGCTAGAGAAGAGAGGTGTGGTTTGTCTTTTTTCAGAAGGTGACTTCACTGGGGTCAGTATTGTCTTTCAGAAACATATCATGACTCTTATGATGTTTTCTCAAGTGAAATTATGTCATTTTCCAAGGTACTAGAATTCCCCCAACCCCTGTTTTTGGTCTGTCTGAACTATTTCTACTGTCTTTAAAATTTTATGTAACTTTGTATGTTGTGTAATTCAGACAGCCATTCCATTTCAGCTTGGTGGAAACTGTATTTGGTCATAGGTGTTTTTCCTGGTTTATAATAGATTCTCTAAGTTTTGCTGATATTTTACTCATTCATTTATTTGTATAGTCAGCAAATATGATTAATTATGAATGCCTATTCCATCTTTTGAATGTAAAATTCCCCCAGAAAGCCTTAAAGTCATTTGTGGTATGAATTCATTCAATTTATATAGCATTTTTTGGTTATGTCCTTCCCTCAGGATCAGTTCTCATCATTGTGTCTTTTACTGGTCTTTTCTCCACAAAGAATAGAAAGATACAGGTTATTTCCTGGGCCAGACACCAGTCTCAGATCATTGAGGGCTTGGATCTGGAAGTGCTGGTTGCATTTTGGTTTATGCTTTGTAATGAATGCCTGGAATTAGTCCGACATCCAGTCATTGAACATTTATGTATAAAGCATCGATTATTATGCAGTGATCACTCTTGGAGATGACTGGTGGTCTGAGTTTATTTCTGGAATGTCTTGCCTCATTCCTGATTTGCACCTAGGAATGGAGCCCTCTTTCCAGTCTGGTATATATAATAGGGTTTTAAAGTCCAAAGAGACCTTAGAGATCCTTATTTCGCCTGTGTTTTATATATAGGCATACCTTGTTTTATTGCTCTTGCTGTATTTTACTTCACAGATAACTTTGTGTGTGTGTGTATGTGTTTGTTTTTTAAGATTTTATTTATTTGAGAGAGAGAACACGAGAGGGGGAAGGGTTAGAGGGAGAAGCAGACTCTCCGCTGAGCAGGGAGCCCGATGTGGGATCCATCCCAGGACTCCGGGATCATGACCTGAGCCGAAGGCAGACGCTTAACCGACTGAGCCACCCAGGTGCCCCTTTGTTTTTGTTTTTATTTTACATATGGAAGGTTTGTGGCAACCTTGCACTGAGCAAGTCATTTGGTGCCATTTTTCCAACAGCATTTGCTCACGTTGTGTCTGTGTCACATTTCGGTCCTGCTTGTAGTCTTGTAGACACATTCAAATATTGTTATATTTGAATTGCTGCAATTTCATGATAAAATTTTAATGGATGAAGAGTTACTTCTTATGGATAAACAAAGAAAGTGGTTTCTTGAGATGAAATCTACTCCTGGAGAAGGTACTGTGAAGATTGTTCAAATGATAACAAAGGATTTAGAATATTACCTAAACGTAGTTGACAGAGTAGCAGCAGGGTTTAAAAGGATCGACTCCAGTTTTGAAAGAAGTTCTGTTCTGGGTAAAATGCTATCAAACAGCCTTGTGTGCTTCAGAGAAATCATTTGTGAAAGTAAGCATCAATCAAATGTATCAAATCTCACTGTTGTCTTATTTTAAGAAATGGCTACAGCCATCCCAGCCTTCAGCAGCCACCACCCTGATCAGTCAGCAGCCACTAACATCGAGACAAGACCCTCCACCAGCAAAGTGATTACCATTTGCTGAAAGCTCTGATGGTGGTTAACATTTTTTAGCAATAAAGTATTTTAAAATTAAGATATGTATATTGCTTTTTAGACATAATGCTGTTGCACACTTAATAAACTACAGTTTAGTGTAAACATAACTTTTTGTTTTTTTAATTTTATTTTTAAAATTTTTTTAAAAAGATTTTATTTTAGAGGGAGAGAAAGAGCGTGCACACAAGAGAGCATGAACAAGGGAGGGGCAGATGGAGAGAAAATCTGAAGCTGACTCCCCATGGAGCCCAACGTGGGATTCAGTCCAATAACTGAGATATCATGACCTGAGCCTAAACCAAGAGTCAGACACTTGACCAGCTGAGCCACCCAGATGCCCCTGGTTTTCTTTTTTGAACATAACTTTTATATACACTGGGAAACCAAAAAACTGATTTGCTTTATTTTGATGCTCTGCAATTGAACCCACAATATCTCTGAGGTATGCCTCTGTAAAGAATGTTAAGATAAGAACTAAGTTCAAACATTTATTTTGAAAAATTAAAAAAAATACAAAATTAAAGAGAATAGTGTAATGATCTCTATATATTCATTACCCAGATTCAATAATTTCAAGATACTGCCCAGGTGCCGCTAACTGTTCTGTATAGAGCACTTAACTATCCTCTCCTTTTATTACTTTCAACCAACCCCATGGGGCAGATACCATTATATCGCCATCTTGAAGATGAGAAAGTTGGAAGGCTCAGAGAGATTAAGTAACTTACCCAGGGTTACACAGGAGCCAGCATTCAGAGCTTGTCTCCTAACCCTGAATTGCCTGAAGAAGTTTCATGGCTTGTCTGACCTACATGGTAAGCTGGAATTGGACTTGAGATGGGACCAGGAGATCTGACCATTTCATTGTTTCCTTTATGGTGATTTTCTTGTGACTTTTTTCTTTCCATTAGTTATTTGTAGCCAACTGGTTTTGGATTTGAAACTTTTGAGTACCATTTTAACCGTGTTAGGCAGACTATGCTGTCCCAAGGAAGGGTGGTGGGAGTAGTCTGCGCTGGTGCAGATGATAAGGGGTGCATTGTTTGTAGGGAATTTAATAACAATAATAAAAGCATCCAGAAATTTGTCTGCAAAGTTTAAAAGTCTAGAATTGTGTCTGCGGTTCTAAACAGTATCGGTGATAACATATTCCTTCTCCAAAAATCTTTTGTTGGTGTGTGTTCTAAATAATTGCTACGATAACTTAGTTTTAATAATATATATGTAAGTTTCAAATGAGCACTTTTTGATTATCCTTTGATAGATACTGTATACTACATGGAACTTGAATCAGAGACTCTTAATTATACAGGTGGCCCCCAACACTGGGTACTCAGCGACATGCATTAATTTCCAGAGATTTTTAAGAGTTTAAAATTGTTCAAGCTTGCCTCAAACATTTTTCATGCATTTAACCCCTGTGGTAGATTTGAAGTGAACAATGATATTATTATTGAGGTTTATAATTTGTCATTGTGTTTTATCACTTGGATTTTTCGTTTCTGCTTAAAAATTAAAACAGTGGAACAGGTGTGTATAATATTTTTGTTTGGCAATTGCCAATTTTAGTTCATACAATAAATATTTTACTAAACTTGCATAATATGTGTTGAAATTTGTCATTTTATTATTTTATTTTTAGAGCACAAGCAGGGGGAGCGGCAGAGGGGGAGGGAGAAGCATGCTCCCTGCTGAGCACAGAGCCCAAAAATGTGGGGCTTCATCGATCCCAGGACCTTAGGATCATGATCTAAACCGAAGGCAGACATTTAACCAACTGAGCCACCCAGGTGCCCCGTGAAATTTGTCACTTTAAAATTGTTTTGTGGTGCCTGGGTGGCTCAGGTCGTGATCTTGGGGTCCTGGGATCGAGCCTTGTGTGGGGCTCTGCACTCAGGGGGGAGTCTGCTTGTCCCTCTCCCTCTCCCCTTGCTTGTGTTCTCTCCCTCTCTCAAATAAGTAAATAAAATCTTCAAAAAATTGATTGTTTTAACACTAAAGAACAAATCAAGAAATCAGTAGGTATTGATTTTTACATAACTATTATGGAAAATAATTTTTTCATACGACGAGAGTGTGTTAAAAAATGATCTTTCCCAGGTGTTGAATTAACTAGGTGTGCCGTTGTGGGCAAAACGCTTTTTCTATGATTCATTTTTAAGAGACCAGATTGAGAATCTTTCATACGTGCAACTGAAGCCTTTGGCAGGACAGAAAGACACACAGGCATTACTTCTCTTGAGGTCTTACTTTGTGTCAGAAATTGCTGGTGCTTGGTTCACCTTTTTGTCTCACTGTGTCACCTGACGAGCTTCTCTCAGGCCTTTCTTCAGTGTGGACTGGCTGTGAGGCGGAGCAGTGAGAGCTCGGCCCGGCCTGCTGGGTTTCTCAGTTTGTAAGCATGCCGAGGAGGAGAGGAGGAAGCCTGCACAGGGCGGAGCATGCAGAGGGTGCAAGAGCAGCTGCAGTGGGAGGCCGGCTGGCCGAGACGCCAGTGGCCCGAGTTCTGGCAGCACGCTCTTACCTTTGGTTCCTAACCAGTTTTGCCCGCTGGCGATATTTGGCAAGGTCTGGAGACATTTTTAGTTGTTATAACTGGAGGGGAGGTGCTGCTGGCATCTAATGGGTAAAGGCAGGGATGCTACTAAACACCCTGTGGTGCACAGGATAGACTGCCTACCCCTCCGACAGTTTTCCTGCACCAGATGCCAGTAGTGCTGAGATTGAGAAACTGACTTAGGGCAAATCACTTACATTTCCGTAGCCTGCTTCCTCATGTCCTCAAAATGGGGAAAATAATTGTACTTTTCCAGTAAGTTTTTGTGAAAAACTGTGGGAGATAATATATTTAAGAGCTCAGTTGTTACTACAATGATTATGATTAACTTAGTGAAAAAGACTCAAAGGATGAAAAAACTACTGCTGTCATATTCTCAAGACCAGTATAAATATTATGTTCTTTACCTCCTCAGTACTGTGCGTGGATAATAATGCTTAGAGTAGTGACCTTGAATCAAGGAATTGACTTAGAAACATTTTTTAACAAAAAGTAGAGTTTCTGACCAAATGCTAGTTTATCAATGTTTTTCAAACTGCTCTAATTTAAGTTAACTGGGATATTTATTTTAAATGACATGACCCCTCCCTTGAAGATTTTGATCAAGAGGTTAGAGTAGAGCCTGGGAATCTTCAGTTTTAACAGTAACCCTAGTGATTGTTTAGGATCAAGTATGGGAAATGGCCGTTTTAGGTTGGAAAAAAGGTTCCTTTGTCAAATATGTTCGGGAAACCCTGGCTTAGAGTAAAGCAGATTTCTTTCATATAGCACTTTGATGAATGTTTAATGTGATAGATGGCATGCCTTGTGGGGAGAGGGAGTAAGAATATCTATAAGGCAACATTTCCCAGACTTACTTACCTATGGAATCCTCTTTGTTTTAAGCACATGGCAGTATGATGTTCCACAGACACAGCACTTTCAGAAACAATGAATTATAACAACTTCTTTTTTTTTTTTTTTTTTAAGATTTTATTTATTTATTTGACAGAGAGAGAGCACAAATAGGCAGAGCGGCAGGCAGAGGGAGAGGGAGAAGCAGGCTCTCTGCTGAGCAGGGAGCCCGATGTGGGACTCGATCCCAGGACCCTGAGGTCATGACCTGAGCTGAAGGCAGCTGCTTAACCGACTGAGCCACCCAGGTGCTCCATAAGAACTTATTCTTAACAAATTCTAGTTACAGGGGGGTTTCCTGTTTGTGTCTTAGCAGGATAGCTACTTGGCTTTGTCCTGGAAAATAAGCAGATGAGACTAGTGACCCTGCAGTGGAGGAGTGATGTTGATACAGATCACGACTCACTAGAGTAGAATTTGAACACACATTGATTCCATCTGGGTCTGCACACTTACGCACTGACGTGGCTCCAGGCCAGTCCTGTACATAGGGTTGGCCTAGGGCACTCTCAGGTTGGGTTTGTGGAGGAGCTTTCCTTAGCAAACACTTCTGTGGACTTAGGATGGCAGTCTGTCCTCCGAGAATTCTGTTGGCTCTTTATGTAATGCCTTCAGGAGGGCTATGTCATTTCTCCCCTAGATGTACACCCATGTTTAACTCAGAAGTTTCTGCCAGTTCTTAGATGACTGATGAATTCCTTTTGGGCCACCACTAAGGGCAGTCATCTCTAGGAACTCACATTAATGCACAAATCTGATCCGGGGACCTTTGTTCCCAGCATATGGATTGAGCTCATCTTATATTTTACAGCGCTTGTGGCATCAAGATAGAGCAGAGACCCAGGACTATAACAGCTGTAGGCCTGCTGAGAATTAATGGTGGCTAATAATCTGGTTGTTTACATCTTTCATTATTGTAATTTGAAAGTATTAAATCTGTGTTATACAAATATATGAAATTAAGAATTAGAATATTATGGGTAAAACCTAGAGCTCTAGTTTATTCCTTTTAATTGCTGTAGCGTATTCAGTTGTATCCTTATATCCTATTTTATTTAGCTATTCTGTTTTTTTCTAACTCATTAATACAGTGTATTGTCTCATAGTCAATGCAAATATTGATGCCATGAACATTTTGCACATGTCTCTTTGGGCACCCGTTTGCATGTTTTTGTAGGATAGATATGGGAACTGGAAGTATTTGGTCAAAGAAATTGCACGTATTAATAAAATACATGTAAACTTCAGATTAACACACCTTTATTACTTATCCTTTTTAATTCTAATTGGCACACAATGATTAACAAAGAATAGGGAGATGGGAGTGATCTGCTTCCCCCTCTCTCTGCAGGCAACACAGGGGTCTGTTGTCTGTAGAAGGTTTAAGAACAATGATAAAGCTGACTAAAAGACTTTTTTTTTTTAACTGCCATGTGCCTGCCATTATAGACAATGTCAGTGATAACTCTTGCCCCACCAAATCTTTTGTTGGTCTAGTTGCAGGTATTTGCTGTAATAACCGTCGAGGCTTTTGTTTAATAGACATTCTATTTGACATGGAAGTTAAATGTTGTATATTTGGCTCCATATGTGTTGATGTAGCTCTATACATTAGTGGTTTTTTTTTTTTTTGAAGATTTTTATTTATTTGACAGCGAGAGAGGAAACACAAGGAGGGGGAGGGGCAGAGGGAGAGGGAGAAGCAGACTCCCTGCTGAGCAAGGAGCCCGATGAGGAACTTGATCCCAGGACCCTGGGATCATGACCTGAGCAGAAGGCAGAGGCTTAACGATTGAGCCACCCAGGCGCCCCTACATACTAGTTGTGAAATCATAGTGATTTGTAATCTTGAACTCACTTTGGACATAATGTGTGTCCAACCCCTGTGAACTAAACAGTGAGGTGAAATAAACAGTGCTATCAAGGTGATTGTAATGCCCTCATTCTCTGGGACCACTGGAGATTTTATTTGTATTTAAAATATGAAATAGTGAAACACCTTGAGGTGTAATATTGTTATTTGCTACTTGCAAACTTCAGTTCATGCATGAAATACTTTGGAATATATACTCCCATCAGCAAAGCTTGAGAATTTCAGGTGTTCCACATCCTCATGAACGCCTGGTACTACTTTTTTTTTTGAATATTTTATTTATTTATTTGAGAGAGAGAGCACAAGCAGAGGGAGTGGCAGGCAGAGGGAGAGGCAGACTCCCTGCTGAGCAGGGAGCCCGATATGGGGCTCCATCCCAGGACCCTGGGATCATGACCCGAGCTGAAGGTCGTGCTTAACCCACTGAGCCATCCAGGTGTCCCTGATACTACTTTTTAAACAAGTGAAATTTAGTTTAGTTTAGTAGACAAAAAGTTTTTTTTAGGATATATTTATTTTAGAGCAGGAGAGACAGTGTGAGTATGGGGGGGAGGGGCAGAGGGAGTGGGAGAGAGAGAGAATCCCAAGCAGATTCCCCGCTGAGCAGGGAGCCCCACGCAGGGTTCGAACTCATGAGCCTGAGATCCTGACCTGAGCTGAAATCAAGAGTTGGTTACTTAACCGACTGAGCCACTCAGGCGCCCCGGTAGACAAAATGTTTTTAAAACCGAGTTGTAGGGGTGCCTGGGTGGCTCAGTCATTAAGCATCTGCCTTCGGCTCAGGTCATGGTCCCGGGGTCCTGGGATCGAGCCCTGCATCGGGCTCCCTGCTCCACGGGGGGCCTGCTTCTCCCTCTCCCACTCCCCCTGCTTGTGTTCCCTCTCTCGCTGTGTCTCTCTCTGTCAAACAAATAAATAAAATCTTTAAAAAAAATTAAAAATAAAACCGAGTTGTACTTTGTATCATTAGAATGATCCAGTGTAAGATATTGATGTGTGCTCCATAAATGAGAAAACCGTGGTCTCTCCTTCTAAGAATGAAGTGTTTAGGTATTTTAATTGAAAGTAACAGTAGCTCTTTGTTGAGCCACTTGAAAGAAAAGAGGTTAGCACTATACTGTCAATTTCAGTGAACATTAAGACAACTTATAAATATGTGTGAGTTTGAAACTTCACTACACATTTGTACTAGTGTTCCTCCTAGTTTAAGTATTTTGCTCCTTTATTTATATATTTCTTCCAACAATCTGATTAAAATGAGAAATAGAAGAATAGGAAATGGTTGTACTTTTTGGACCTCCAGATGTATAATCCCACTAGGTTGAACTCAGAATTTGTGTCATGTGACCTGGGGCTGCTTAACTTGGTATTGGCTGGTTGAGAAATCATTTATCACATTCCCATTAACCACATAATTCTGTGATTTCTTTTGTTATCTTTGTATTATGGCAGAGTCTGTGGGGCCTTATGATCCTTAGCTTCTCTCTCTCTTTTTTTTTTTAAAGATTTATTTATTTATTTTTATTTGAGAGAGAGAGAATGAGAGAGAGCGAGTACATGAGAAGGGGGAGGGTCAGAGGGAGAAGCAGACTCCCTGCCGAGCAGGGAGCCCGATGCGGGACTCGATCCCGGGACTCCAGGATCATGACCTGAGCCGAAGGCAGTGGCTTAACCAACTGAGCCACCCAGGCGCCCCTCCTTAGCTTCTCTTAATCTTGGTGTTAGAGAAAAGGTAGGTCTCGGTTGGAAAAGGGATCCCTAGTAAAGCATGTTAACTGTTATCACCTTGCAGGCCTTTACTGGGAGAGCTGTGTGCATCATGGTTATATATTTATTTTACTCCTTAGTGTGTCTAGAGGTTGGAGGAGCTCCCATAAGAAAACCTAAGATTAGAATGACTAAGATTGTTCTGTGTGCCGGGGAGGATAGAAATGAAGAGGAGGCTGCTGCACACTAAGCTAACAATGTCACTGTAAGCTTCAACAAGACTATTTGCTCAGTGTTCTCTTGCTGCACATGTGGGACAAGGATGGTGGGAAGGAGAATGGCTTGCATTAGTCTATTGGTCAAATATGCAAAGTAGGATGTCAGGTGGTAATCCTGAGACAAGATTGAGCAGATAAAGAAAAGAAAGAAATCAGGAAAAGGGAGGAGGGAAGTACACACATACACATATTCCTAAAAGTGATTGTATACATTCAGTTTGTTACTTAAAAATTTATTGCGGCAACTTTCTAAGTTCAGGGAAGGAGACAAAATTTTGGATTTAGTGTTAGAATAAATTCAGTAGTTAACTTATAGCATGTAGAATTAAGCGTTTTCTTCTTGAATGAACTCCCCGATCTACAAGATGATCTTTAAAGCCTCAGTTGATAAAATTGCAAACACAGCTGTGGAATTCCATACACAAGCCGGGCTTTCCTGACAATAACCAAATTAGGTGTGGCCCTTCCCCTCTGGCCTGAGTCCTGCTGAAATTGTGCTCCCTGGGGTCATCTCAAGTGAGCAAACAAATACTGGGCTGGTATCCAGGGGAAGCAGGCCCCCTTTGCTTTTTCGTGCTCCTTTAGTGTTTCAGAACGTGGCCTGGCAGGTAAGCGGGGCTAGTTCTGACTCCCCTGGGGAGCAATTCCAGAGGAGTAGACTTTTCTCTGGCTCCAGGCCAGTGTTTGGAAAATGATTCTGCAGCTTTTCCTGGTATCACATTTAATGTTGTGCTCCATAGTAGGCTATATTTATAGTGTCGGTTGACTAAGGCTGAAGCGAACTAGACCGTCTGATCGCAGACGTTGGGAAGGCTACGTGAGCATTCGTATGCACGCTACTGAAGGGTTCACAGTGAGGCTGCTGGCAGAAGAGCTGTGGGCCTTGTGCTTGCGGTGGTCTCCCAAATCACCGCTCTTTTGACTGGGGAGTATGTCAACGATGTTTTAGGGACAGTCACTGGAGACTTTTTATAACATAATGAATGTGTTCAGCTCGGCATTTGCATTTCTGAATCGAGCTTTAAGGTTTAGTGGCTTTGCTCTTCTTGCTGAGCATGGCTGATGTAGTGTTGGTAAGAATGAGTATTCTCTTTTCACATAGAAATAATTCTGTTTTCCAAATGAAGGGCTCTTTCTTAATTTTCTGTTGCTGCCATTACAAAGGAGTACACACTGGTGCTCTAAAACAGTACAGATGTGTTACCCCGCAGTTCTCTGCTTCAGAAGCTTGACATGGCTGTCAGTAGCCTAAGGTCAGGGAGTTGGCAGCTCTTCCCAGAGGCTTTACGGAGAATCCTGTTTCCTTGCCTCATCTAGCTACATTCCTTGGCTCCTGGTCCCCTCCTCTATCTTCAGTGTGAGCAACAAAGCATCTTTGAACTCTGCTTCTGTCATCACATCTCTCTCCTCTTCCTCCTCTTTTAAGTGGATTATATTGGGCCCACCAGATAATGCAGAATGATTTCCTTGTTCTAAAGTCAGTGGATTAGTAACCTTAATTCTGTCTGCAGTTTTAATTCATTTTTGTCACATGAGGTAACATATTTGCAAGTTCTGGGGATTAGGATGTGGACATCTTTGGGGCCATCATTCTGCCTACCACAGGTTTTTCCTGTGTTTATGTAGTAACCCGATCTATACCAAGTTATATAGAAGTTATCTGTTTACATATATTTCACTCCTGCTACTTTTCACACACTTCTCAAGGGCAGGCATTGTGTCTCTTGCATCTTTGAATTCCCACCGTCACCATAGCACCTGGTGCATGCACATGTAGGGTGCTCACTAGGTGTATATTCAAACAGAACTGTTTCAGCTCCCTGATTTTATTTATGAACAAACTTTTAAGAGCTAGAGAATTGTGACTTTTACAGCTAAGCAGTGAGAATTCAAAAACCTTTTTATTTGTTGACTTCCATAAAGCCATTAAATACCATGCTCGGAAAACCTGTGTGTGCAGTAAGAATGCATTATTGTTACCATCTCTTATAAAAGCATCATCTGATACTGGTCATGAGCATGAAACCAAATGAACAAAATGAATTAACGCTTGTGTATCTGAAGGCTGCTCTCCTCTAAACAGAGAATATCACTTAGTAATAAATCAGCTCAGCATTTAGTAAATGGAAAGTGAGGAACATCTCATACTAAGCATTCGTTGACTTACTCATAAGGATTATGCTTCCACACCGTGATAACTATCAGATTATGTTTGTATAAAATATAGTATATAAATTAAATCAGCATAAGAGCATAATTTGATCCTACTTTATTTTATGGCTGAATATAGATAAATTCTTGTCAGTTATTTTTGACAATGCCTTTTGTGCTTTTAATGATTAATTAGTAGGAGGCAAACCTGGGATTGAGAAACACCCCAAAAAACTTGCCCAGGATGCCTGGTGAGCCAGCAGACAGTATCCCCACCCCAGGGGCAGGAATGCTGAGAAAACATACATTATTTTGGAAGATTTGCACATATTCAAGTGGTTTTAAAATAGAGTTGCACGTCTGTTGCATTTGTTTTGGTATTTGAAATTTTTTATATCAAAGGTTATCCTAATGAAAATCAGGTTTTCTGAAATTTTTATTTAAATGCTGGTTCCTTAGAGGATGTGCCTGTGGCACCTTTGGTTTTGGCGTGAGCCAGAGGCTCACAGGTGTCAACTAATAAAAGGGTTTCCTTACCTTTGCCTTACTTCAGGGTCTTAGGAACTTTCTAGGCCCTCATGTTTCAGTCTCCTTTCTCTCTGCTTCCTAACACATATCCAGGACAGGATTCTTTCTCCTTTGGTGTTCCCCAGCCCAGCATGCCTACCAAATATATCTCAGCACCTCAGGGCCTTTGTAGTGGGGTGGTATGGCATAGGGCAGTGGCTTTCAAGCTATTGTTTACTTTTTGAAATGTTGGAACTCCTATTTTTTTTTAAAATGACATCTTATATTGATACTCAAAATGCCTAAAATGGATTACAGTGGAACTGCTCAGGTTGATGCTGAATGGGAACCCAGAACCTTCCTGCTGAGGGCTGGGGCCTGAGGCCCAAGTCTCTACAGAGCCCTCTGGTAAACAACAGCTGAAAAATTCCTAGCCGAGTGGAAAGAGCACAGATTCCTATCACTTACTAGATGTGAGGTTTTGGGCAAGTCACAACCTAATTTTCAGTTTTGGCATCTTTAAAATGGGAATAGTAATACCTACCTCACTGAGTGATTGCAAGGATTAGATGAGATAGATCATGCTTGTAAATAGCCTGGGATCTAGTAGAGTCTCAATAAATGATAGCCTCAGAAGTTGATTCTTCTCCCTGCCCCCTTCCTCCTCCTTCCTATTATCCGCCCCCCCCCCCCCCGCCCCATCCTCTTTTTATCTGCCAGCCCTTCATGGCCTAGTTGGTACTGGCCCCACTTTCTCCGTGACCATGTAATGGCCTGTTCCTACTCACATGAATCTCAGCCTTCTCTAAATTCCTATAACACTTATTATATGTTCCTTTAAAGTGTTTTCAAGATGACATTTTCTGTATTAATAAAAGTAATATATGTTTATTGCAGAAAATTTAGAAAACGTATATAAACCTAGAAGAAAATAACTAAAATCTTTTAAGATAGGAGCTCTCTTATTAACAACTCAGGAAATAGCAGGTGTTGGCGAGGTTGCAGAGAAAAGGGAACCCTCTTACACTGTCAGTGGGAATGCAAACTGGTGCAGCTGCTGTGGAAAACTGTGTGAGGTTCCTCAAAAAGTTAAAAATAGAGCTGCCCTACAACCCAGCAATTGCACTATAGGTATTTATCCAAACGATACAAACATAGTGATCTGAAGGGGCACCTGCACCCCAATGTTTATAACAGCAATGTCCACAATTGCCAAAATATGGAAAGAACCCAGATGTTCATCAACAGATGAATGGATAAAGAAGATGTGGTATATATACACAAGGGACTATTACTCAGCCATCAAAAAGAATGAAATCTTGTCATTTGCAATGACATGATTGGAACTAGAGGGTATGATGCTAAGCAAAATAAGTCAGTCAGAGAAAGACAAATACCACAATTTCACTCATGTGGAATTTAAGAAACAAAACAGATGAACATAGAGGAAGGGAAGGAAAAATAAAATAAGGAAAACAGGGAGGCAAACCATAAGAGACTCTTAACTATAGGAAACAAACTGAGGGTTGCTGGAGGAGAGGTGGGTGGGGGTGATGGGGTAACTGGGTGATGGACATTAAGGAGGGAACTTCATGTAATGAGCAATGGGTGTTGTATGCAACTAATGAATCACTGAATTCTACCTCTGAAACTAGTAATAACAGCTTATGTTAATTAAATTGAATTTAAATAAAAAATTTAAAAAAAGACAGGAGCTCACTTTTTATTCTTTTTTTCTCTTCCTGATTTGTGAATGTAATAGGAAGCACCCTCTTAATCATACTTTCTGATAGATTATTCCTTAGTTTTAAGTCTGTAGTGTTTTATTGGCTAATTTGATTTTTATGGTAAAGGAGGAAAAGGTCTTTCCCATGGACATAAAGACCAAGGGAAGGCACTCTCCTAGGTGTTTTGAAGGATGCAGAGTGGTCCAAGGCAGGATCCCTGCCCTCAGGGAGCTTAGAACTCAGACGGGGCTAAATGCATTAAAAAATAATCTGTGGGCTCATCAAGGATGAGGAGGTCAGGGCCAGCTGGGAGGGTCTGGGAAGTCTTCAAAGGCATTGGGATTAGAACCAGATCTTGAAGTGAATTAGGATTTCATTAGATTTCCAAGGGGCACAAAGTGGTGGTGGGGAAACGGGGAGAGGAGAGGCAAGGGGGCAGGAAAGTCCAAGGTGTGTTTAGGGGGCCACTTTGGTGGAAGGGCGTGTTCTCGTAGAAGAGCAGAGGAGAAGGTGAAGAAGACCTCGAGTCCTAGGCTAATCCTGCAGAGCTGTGGAGGCACTATAGAGTTGTGAGGAGAATTGAGATGCTCAGGTGACATGCGTGATGAGTGTGGGACAGAGAGACCAGGAAGACTCCTGGGCGCTATAGAACCCAGCCCAGGTATTTGGAGTTGAGTGCCATCTCTCCCCTGTTGCAATAGTCTTGACACCTATCACAATAGTCCTGAATTAAGTCTTCCTTGTTTTAAGAAGTGTCAGAATTTTTTTTTTTTTTTAATTTAGCACAGGCCCAGTAGAAAGATCCTTTAATAAATACATGACAAATTAAATTGACTTGTGGCAGGAAGAGGGAATGATCAAACAGCAGTATTTTCTCCCTTGCTGTCCTGGGCTTTTTCTTGGCTTTGTCATGAGTGGTATCTTTTGTCTTTTATCCATTTCAGAGAGAAATCTAGGCCTTGCTCTTTGGGGATACATGTCCTGTGAGTTGGTGTGAATTGGCATTATTTGGTACCTCAGCCCCCTGCTTTTCCTTTTTCCTTAGTTCATATACCTTCCACTTCACTGTACCTGTTTCACAGGGACACCTCCCTTGCTCCTAGATTGTTTTGGGAGAATTTATGTAAAGGGTGGTGTTGATCTGAAGGCCTCATACACCTAGTTTTTGCTTCCCTGATGGTTTTCTTAATACCTTTTCTCTTAAGTGGTTCTCAAGCCATTCTTTTTTTTTAAAAAATTATTTATTTGAGAGAGAGTGAGAGAGAGAGAGAGAGAGATCATGAGCGGGGGGAGGGGTAGAGGGAGAAGCAGACTCCCCGCTGAGCAGGAGCCTGATTCGGGACTCCATTCTAGGACCCTGGGATCAAGACCTGAGCCAAAGGCAGATGCCTAACCAACTGAGCCACCCAGGCGCGCATCAAGCCATTCTTTATGAAGAGGCAGCTGACTAGGTGAGCTAAGGCTTCAGAGCTTGTTTGCATTTATTAAACTTCTAGGCCATTTTCTCCAGTCTCTAAGTGTGTGGTAAAGGCTTCATCTGGTAAAAGTAAAGTCAGTAGAAAAAGGATGTATGTTGACATATAAGAAAGCAGTTTGTACTGAGGCAGGGGTATGACTGGGTGGGCAGAATGAATGAGTTAGGTGAGCCTTTTTTTTTTTTGGACAAAACTTTGGTTTTCAATAAACCCGTTACCTGGCTCTCCAGTGCTCAGCACAACTTGAGTATTAGCTCCTTTCATCAGGGCCGGGAAATAGGTCACTTACGGTAGTAAGTGCATCTCCTACCTTCTCCAAGAGGTGTGAAGTGTGATTAGAAATGCCTTTCAAGGCTGTGCTGGTCTTGGACTCTTCCTCTTAGAGACCTCTCTGGGAGTTTTCTGATTTCTCTTACTGATTTAAACTTTTAGTTTATTTCTTTCACTCTGAGAAGCGTGGAGGGGAGTAATTTATAAGGATAGGTTAATGCTGAGAATGCTGAAAAATAAGGAGTTGCCCCAAATGCCTTGATTAAGTTAGCATTAGCATTTTTGTGTCTTTAAAAGAATTTCACACTGTGAAAACCCTAATAACTGTGATTTAAATTGTTTAACAAAAGCATTCATTTGATTGCAGATTTGAATAGCTCACACTTGCTAAAAAGAAAAAAAATCACTGGAACGGAGGCGGGGGTGGGGCACCTTGAAAGATTGGTTGGTTGAAGAATCAAATCTTAAGATGAAATATATGGATCACTTTGCCACATGCTGCAGTCATTGCAGGCGGTTCTTAGTGGGGCTGATCATTTAGGTGTGCTCTTACACAGACCCTGTTAATTGAAATGTCATGCCTTCTTTTGCCTATTAGTCCAGGTTTTTTGTTTTTGTTTTTAGGGCAAGTTTCTCACTTCTGATTTACCCTCAATTTTGAAGGGCCTTCTGATCACAGTGCTCCAATTTTTTGGTGTACAGTTGTTCATAGTACTCTTAAAAATTTTTTTTATGCCTGTAGAATTGGTAGTAATGTCTCTACTTTTGTTTCTGATTTTAGTAATTTGAGTCTTCTCTCTTTTTTCCTTTGTCCATCTAGCTAAAGGTTTAATTTTGTTGATTTTTTTTTTTTTTTAGATTTTATTTATTTATTCATAAGAGACAGAGAGAGAGGCAGAGGGAGAAGAAGGATCTTTCTAAAGAATAAACTTTTGGTTTCATTGATTTATCTCTCTTGCTTTTTCTATTCTCTGTTTTGTTCATCTTTCCTCTAATCTTTATCATTTCTTTCCTTCTGCTAGCTTTGGATTCGTTTTTTTTTTTTTTTTCCTTTTTAAGAAGGCTCCACACTCAGCATGGAGCTCAGTACTGGGGTTAAACTCACGACCCTGAGATCAAGTCCTGAGATGAGATCAAGAGTCAGACACTTAACTGACTGAGCTACCCAGGTACCCCAGTTAGTTTGTTTTTTCTTTTTCTAGCTCCTTAATTTGTAAGGTTAGGTTGATTTGAGATCTTTTTTGTTCTTTAATGTAAGCGTTTATAGCTATAAATTTCCCCCTTGGCACTGCTTTTGCTGTGTTTGCATAAGTTTTGGTATATTGTATTTTAGCTTTTATTCATCTCTAAGTATTTTCTAATTTCCCTTGTAATTTCATCTATGATCCATTGGTTGTTTAAAAGTGTGTTGTTTATTTCCACATTTTTTTTTGTATTTTCCAGTTTTTTAAAGATTTTATTTATTTGACAGAGACACAGCAAGAGAGGGAACACAGCAGGGCGGGTGGGAGAGGGAGAAGCAGGCTTCTTGCTGAGCAGGGAGCCCAATGTGGGGCTCCATCCCAGGACCCTGAGATCATGACCTGAGCTGAAGGCAGATGCTTAATGACTGAGCCACCCAGGCGCCCCGTATTTTCCAGCTTTGCTTTTATTATTGATTTCTAACTTCATCTTGTGATCAGAGAAAATACTTTGTATATATACTTTTGTAAATTTATTGAGACTTAATATGTGGCCTATCATCTATTCTGTCCTGGAAAATATCTCATGTGCACGTGAGAAGAATGTTTTTTTTTTTTTTTTAATCTTTTTTTTTTTTTTAAGGTTTTATTTATTTATCTGAGAGAGAGAATGGGAGACAGAGAGCATGAGAGGGGGAGGGTCAGAGGGAGAAGCAGACTCCCCGCCGAGCAGGGAGCCCGATGTGGGACTCGATCCAGGGACTCCAGGATCATGACCTGAGCCGAAAGCAGTCGCTTAACCGACTGAGCCACCCAGGCGCCCCAAGAAGAATGTTTTTTTTAAAGATTTTATTTATTTGACAAAGAGAGACACAGTGAGAGAGGCAACACAAGCAGGGGGAGTGGGAGAGGGAGAAGCAGGCTTCCTGTGGAGCAGAAAGCCCGATGTGGGGCTCGATCCCAGGACGCTGGGATCATGACCTGAGCCGAAGGCAGATGCTTAACGACTGAGCCACCCAGGTGCCCCCTTATATTTATTTATTTATTTATTTTTCTCCCCCCTTCCCCCCCCCCCCCCCGCTTCAGTATGCTACCCCCCACCCGGGCTCTCCCCTGCCACTACCTGGCCCGGGAAGCCTTTGCCCAGTGACCTCTTTCCCCCTCCCCCCCTCCCCCCCTCCCCATGTGAGAAGAATGTGCATGATGTTTTATGCTGTTGTTGTTGGGCAGACTATTCTGTATGTGTCTGTTAGATCTTGTTGGTTTATTGTGTTAGGGCCTCTCTTTCCTTATCTTCTGTCTGCTGGTTGTGTCCGTTATTATGAGTGGGGTATTGAAGCTTCCAACTATAATTGTGGAACTGTTTCTCCCTTCATCAGTTTTTGTTTTATGTATTTTGATGTCTGTTATTAGGTATGTGAGTGTTTATATATTTTTTGCTGTTTTGAGCCATTTATTAATATGTCCTTCTTTGTCTCTTATAACCTTTTTTGATTTAAAATCTTTTTTGTCTGATATTAATATAGTCCCCTGCTCTCTTCTGGTTACTATTTGCATGGAATATCTTTTTTTTATCCTTTGATTTTCTATCTGTGTCTTTGGATCTTGAGTGAGTCTCTTACAGGTAGCATCTAGTTAGATCTCATGTTTTTATCATTCTGCCAGTCTCTGTTTTTTTTATTGGAAAGTTTAATTCATTTACATTTATAGTAGTTGCTGAAAGGGAGGGACTTATGTTGTGCTATTTGTTTTCTGTATGCTATCCTAAAGTTTTTTGTCCCTCATTTCCTGCATTACTTTCTTTTGTGTTTAATTTTTTGTAGTGAAATGTTTTTCTTTTTCACTTCCTTTTGTGTATATTCCATAGCTATTTAAGATTACCATGGGAATAACTTTTAACATCCTAAAGTTATAACATCAACTTGAATTTATACCAGCTTAACTTCAATAACATACAAAAACTCTGCTTCTTTACAGCTCTGTCCCCGCCCCTTTCAGTTATTGATGTCACAGAATTACATCTTTATCATTTTCTTGACTGTCTCCTTTAGTTCTTTGAATATCGTTAAGACAGTTGTTTTAAAGTCTTTGTCTAGTATATCTACCATCAGTTCTTTTCAGAATCATTTCTGTTGATATTTTTTCCCTTTGAATGGGTCATATTTTCTTGTTTCTTTGTATGCCTTGTGATTTTTTTTTTTTTTTTTTGTTAAATACCAGACATTTGAATCTCATAAGGTAGTAACTTTAGAAATCAGATTCTTCCCCTTCCCTGGGGTTGCTGTGTTTTGTTTTGTTTTGTTTTTCCTTGTTGTTGTTTTTATTATTTTTTTTGTGTTTTGATTGTTGTAGGCTTTCTCTGTGCCAAAGATGAGCTTTAGGTCTTTTCTGAGCCTTTCCTTGGGCATGTGCAATCGCTTTCTACTTTTCCCTGTGTATGTAGTGGTTTTTTGAATGTTCTAGTCTTTTAACATCTGGCTCTCCAAAGGGGAAAAAGTGAAAAATGAAGGGGTCAGAAGGCTGCCAGCTTTTTAAGTCCTGGGAAAGTCAGTTCATCCAGAATGGGAAGGGCTTGCAACAACAGTTGCCAGCCTCTTGGCCTCTGTGATCAGAAGCCACAGTCTGTAGTCAGAGCACAGATCCCTGGTATTTGGAAGATAGGATACTTTTTGCCCACCTGGGCTCCTGAAAGCTATGTGCAAGCTGCTGCAGGAACACGCTCATGCTCTGCTGTTGTGCTAAGAGCTGGTATTGGTCCAACTGCAGTTTACTGTCTTGGTCTTCCCCGGAAGTTCAGCAGACTCCAGAGTTCTAAAATAGTTATATCAGACCAACTCTGCCACTGCAGATAGGGGAGCGAGATTGCTGGTGCTTCCTACTCTGCTGTCTTCCCAGAGTCCTACTTGAGGACTTCCCTTCTGAAACCTCATGCTCTTCCCTGCTTGTTTCTTTTTCTCTCTCTCCCCTGCTTTTTCTTGCTGTCTAAAATAGGAATTAAGAATTTGTGGGTGAAGAAGGTAAGGAGATGTGTAATGAAGCAGCATCATTTCCTTTGACAAAGGAATGGTCGTTCTGTGTTATCCTCTTTTCTTTATCTGCTTCCTTAAAAGTGACCCAAACTAGTGACTCCTGCATTATTCTCCCTGGAGTCCTGCTTACTCAGGTAATAATAACAGGAAAAAAAAATACTTTCACCAGAAAGTGACAGGTGTAGTGCTGGCCTTCTGAGCTCTGTGTTGTGTGCCTGTGTGTCTGGCTGTGTGTCACTTTTAATGCCAGAGGGTTCTTTTTTTTTTTTTTTTAATTGAAAGGAAAAAAACCTCTTACCCTCATATTCTATTGTTTCTGAAAGAAGGCTCCATTGAGGGCTTGGGGCTCTTTGGAGAGGCAGAGTTTACATCCTTTGTGGAGTTTCAAAGCTGCTCTCAGGTGGCCCAGTGTGTGGGTGTCATGGGGTCCACACCTAAGAGAGAGTTCTGGTCTTTGCCAGCATGTACATTGCTATATGACAGTGCAGTTGGCTCTGTGTCTCCCTTCTCTCGTAAGCCATGGTCTCCCAGAGGGCTAGGATCTCTATAAGCTTTTTCATATTCCTTGTCTCCAGCGCAGTGTTTTACACAGTGTTTAGCAAGTGCTCAGTAACTAGTACATGTGGTAATGAATGTTTCATTTTTATGAAACTTAGACCCATCTCTTTCTTATCTATGGTGACAGGATCAGGGGAATCATGGAATATGGAAACCAATAGAAAGAGGCTGGGATATAGAAAGATGTAATTAGTCTGAAAGCCTCCTTTTGATTAGTAGTTTCATTCTCCTTCCCAAACCACTTATTAGACAAGCCGACTGGTGTTTCACCTCTCTTATTTACCTCATTCCTCCCTGGTTGAAGCATGATAAGGGCAGGCCGCCAAGAAGAGGAGGAGTGGAGGGGGAAGCGAGGCCTGGATAATCCCTGAATTGGATAATTAGTCCTGAGTAATTGAATGTTACACAGTCTCCTGTGGTACCGTTAATGAGCCATGGTGCCCCGATGTTTCCACTGACTAAGGAAGAGTTGCCACCTTTTGGGGTTCTCTGCTCTTGCAGGTGGGGGCAGCACTCCAGCTTTGCTCTGTAGGGTTGATGGGGGAGCTCAAGATAGTTTGACATTGACCGAGGCGGGTACTTCCATGAGAAGATTCCTGCTGGGCAAGTGTCACCCCCTACTGTGCAACTATAGGGGTGGTTGCTGAGGTTTTCCAGCATTCTTGGCTGGGGTGTTGAGTCACCTCTGGAGTCCTTTGCTGGCTCTTTCCCCTGAGAAGCTCACCAGGCAGGAATCTGTGCATCTGCTCTAGTCTCTCATGCAGCATTGTTTTTCTTGGGGGTAAATGGCCATTTGCAAGATCCTCTAAAGCTCTATGTTTCTAGGACTCTCAGTTTTAAACGGTTATAATCCTAGCTTCTATTTGGTATGGAAAATTTGGAAGCATTAGAGTCAGATCTGTTTTTCTCCCTATTACAGTTCCAGTGTTGGGCTTAATGGGCGCTTATTCAAAGTAATGCTTATTCCAAAGGTGCCCAAGGGAACGGTTTGACCCCCACACTTCATAACACAGTCCTGTTCCTGCCCAGAGCTAGCCTCTCTCTGTCATTGCTGTGTGAACTCTTAAGGAAAATAAACAGGGCAGAACAAACTTGAAGCTAGTGGGAAACTTGTATTCTGAAGAAAAGAAGCTGTGTCCAGGGGAGTTTTCCTGGTACCTGGGCCTATGTGCAGGCAGTGGTGATGTCTCTGGTAGCCTCCTTCCTTCAGATCTCTTTACCTTATTGCCTGAAATTCTGCCTACTGAGTTCAGTAAGTTTTATTATTATTTAGTTACAAGTATTATACCTTTGGGATGCTAAGGAGCTATCACTTATTTTCTCCCACCTTAGTTCAGGAGGTAGTTTTTGACTAGCCACCTAGCTGAGATCTCCACACTACAGAAAAGTTTGATCGGTGGTGGTAGAGGTTGGGGGCACTCAGATAATTAGGGCTAGGAATACTTTGGAGGTTAGGACAGGGATTTGATATGGGGCACCATTTGACTTGTT
The DNA here is from genome assembly GCF_011800145.1 of Mirounga leonina. Lineage (NCBI taxonomy): Eukaryota > Metazoa > Chordata > Mammalia > Carnivora > Phocidae > Mirounga > Mirounga leonina. Next base: position 2,709,630 of record NW_023270642.1, read on the forward strand.
GGCCCTGGATTGAAGAGGCTGAGTTCTAGGAGGTGAGGGAGAGACACAGAATTGGTGGTGGGAAGGAATCAAAATATACTTCTGGAGTCAGCCTTGTATGCAGGCCACCAAAAGAATCCTTTTCCCAGACTGAAGACTGAGAACTCTGGCTAGGCTTAGTATGCTGGCAGTGCCTGAGTTAAGACTGAACGGTCCCATGAGATTCCTTATTTAGGAAGAGATAGCAAAAGCTACCTCAGTAAGGTGTTGACTACCTCCTTTCCTGCCGACCTACTCATATGTGTCCTTCCCTTCTGCTTTCCTTTCGGCTTCTCATGTTGATCCACATGTGAGGTAGAGGATACTCCAGAGAGTGATGTTATTGTCAGATATCAGCCAGCTTTCTATGGAAATGCATTTTGAGTTTCAACAAATGTTGTAGGCTGACTAGGTTTCTCCATTTTTTTTTTTTTAATTTCACATGTTATTTAGGTGTACTGCTGTGTGTGCTTGATCATAAGGCAACTAAATGCATCTTGAAAGTGGGGGGTCATTTTGAATATCCCTCCCTAATGTGGTGTTCAGATCATAACTCTCTACCGTGCTGTGGACCTGATGTCTGGCTGTGATGCTCCTCTTGACTGCCCAGGGTTCCTTTTCCATGCTCAGGCGTGCTTGCCCATGCTCACGGGTGCCTTGCCTATGCTCAGGGATGCTTGCCCATGCTCAGGTGTGCTTGCCCATGCTCAGCTGTGCTTGCCCATGCTCAGCTGTGCTTGCCCATGCTCAGGGGTGCTTGCCTGTGCTCAGGCGTGCTTGCCCATGCTCAGGGATGCTTGCCCATGCTCAGGCGTGCTTGCCCGTGCTCAGGGGTGCTTGCCCATGCTCAGGGATGCTTGCCTGTGCTCAGGGGTGTTTGTCCGTGCTCAGGGATGCTTGCCCGTGCTCAGGGATGCTTGCCCATGCTCAGGGGTGTTTGTCCGTGCTCAGGCTTGCTTGCCCGTGCTCAGGGATGCTTGCCCGTGCTCAGGGATGCTTGCCCGTGCTCAGGCTTCCTTGCCCGTGCCCAGGGATGCTTGCCCATGCTCAGGGATGCTTGCTCATGCTCAGGGATGCTTGCTCATGCTCAGGGGTGCTTGCCCATGCTCAGGGGTGCTTGCCCATGCTCAGGGATGCTTGCCCATGCTCAGGGGTGCTTGCCCATCTCAGGGATGCTTGCCCATCTCAGGGGTGCTTGCCCATGCTCAGGCGTGCTTGCCCTTGCTCAGGCATGCTTGTCCGTGCTCAGGCGTGCTTGCCCGTGCTCAGGGATGCTTGCCCGTGCTCAGGGGTGCTTGCCCATGCTCAGGCGTGCTTCATGCTCAGGCGTGCTTGCCCATGCTCAGGGATACTTGCCCATGCTCAGGGGTGCTTGCCCATGCTCAGGCGTGCTTGCCCATGCTCAGGGATGCTTGCCCATGCTCAGGCGTGCTTGCCCATGCTCAGGGATGCTTGCCCATGCTCAGGCATGCTTGCCCATGCTCAGGGATGCTTGCCCATGCTCAGGCGTGCTTGCCCTTGCTCAGGCATGCTTGCCCATGCTCAGGGGTGCTTGGCCTTGCTCAGGACTTTTTTCCATGCTCAGGGATGCTTGGCCAGGGTCAGGGTTCCCTCAGGGGCTGGTGCCTTGAGCTGCTTTGCTCTCCTCTCCTGGAAGCCTCCTGCCCCACCGCTGAATCTGGAGGCTAGAATATTGGAATTGGTGAGAAGATGGTGAAATGACCTCGGGTCCCAGCCTGCCTGCGGTATGGATCAACACAGGAAGCATGCTTTTTAGATTAATTTCAGGGGTGAGCATCTTCCTGCAAAGGAGAACATAGGCTGTTTTTTTGGTTTGTTTTCCTCAAATAAAAAGGGGTTATATCTTTTCTGCAATAGATTTTGTTATTTTTATAAGCAGAGTTTTGATAGGGAAATATATAATTGGATTTCCCCTTAGCAGATCCCAATAATATGCTCCCTTTGATACCACATTGGGGGAGAAAATTCTACAGCTGTTATATTGAGAACCCTGAAGGGGCTTTCTTCTACAGAGTGGGGACATTTGGGCTGAATACAGGACCAGCCTCTAAACTGGTGTTTGAGGCCACATGCCCATATTGAAACGGAAGACCAGGCTTATTGTTTTCCTGTTTATAGGGGCACTCGGAAAACATGTGGAGCTGGAGTCTTACTGAAGCCTTTTGGACATGCCAATCTCTCTTTCCTGGTTTAAGCCACGCGGTGGCTAGCTTTTCTTTATATTTGGATTCCCTTCCAGCAACATATATTTGATGTGGGCAGTTTTATAGAGGAAGCCTGGTGAACTCTGAAATACTAAAAACTCTTCCTTGTAGTTTGGTGAATAGGCCTTTCATTCAGAATCTCGTGGTACAGAGTTGGGGGTTTTGTTCTCTAGGAGGGGAAGCTGCGCAATTAAACTTCTTCTCATCCTCTCCCCCTAACTTTGGGAATGAATGTTCAGGGCATTTCAGTTGGTCCCTTTGAATTAGCCAGTTCACAGAAGAAGACACTTCGTGTCATGGTCTGGACCCTTGTAGTTGCCAACCTGATTGGATTACTTGAAATAACCTCTTATGCTGGGTTAAGACTATGCTTTGTTGGAAAAAAAAAAAAAGACTTTGCTTTGTTGAGAATGCATATTTCTGTCCTAAAAAATGAGGAGTTTTTCCTGAACATATCTCTTACCCCCCCAACCAAAAAAAATATCAGTAGATCTTTCCAGAGTTATCTACTGTTTGTTAAATAATTGGGATTAGGAATATTAATGGTGCAATATGTACTTAAACAGTATTTTCAGTGGGGAGAATTCAAGTACATGAAAACAAGGGAGTCTGTCTTCCCTCCCCCCAGTACTGTAACTTGGTCATCCCCCCTACCCCTTTCTTTTCTGGACTCTTTTGAAGCATTTTGGAATGGGATGGTTAATGTTGTGAGTTGCACTGTGGAACAGTTGCTGTGGAAACCTTAGCATGAATTTCCAGACTGTTGTGTTTTTCTTTTTAGTAGTAGGCATACGGTCGCATTGATCTATTATTTTAATGTGCACTTTATTTCTTTAGAGAGAAGAAGATGGTAGAAAAGAAAAGAGACTTTTGAATGTGTGCTTTATGGAACACTGACTGAAGTATACTGTGCTCTGAAGGACACGCAGAATTGTCCACAGCAGGGGTGCAGCCGCTGATAGACCCCAGCCCAAGTGTTGGTCGTGTTGGGCTGTGTCCAGCACCAGCGGTTCCTTTCTTGGTAGAATTTTATACTGCGTGCCCAGTGCATAGAATCCTTGCACTCTTTTGTGATGATTCTTTCTCAGGTTTAATAAGACTAGAACTTATGGAGGGGCAGAGATGAGTGCAAAGTTCTGTGTGAAAGAATGTTTGCTCACCTGAGGAGAGGAAGCTGTAGATGTGTTCTTTTGTGATCATGCTGTTTATCTTTCTAGTTAAATCCTCATTGCTTGGGAGGTAATATTGAAACCCTAGAATCTGTGACAGGACCACAATACACATTCTCCTTTTAGCTCTGGTATTTCCAAATTACATGATTATCTGCCAGTCTTATCCTTCAACAGCTGTCCTTGAACACAATCAATTCTAACTTTCTGAAAGTATTTTTTTTGGAGGGTGTGTAGGGAGTGGCTACTTTGAAGCAAAGGCATCTTCATTTCTCATTCGGAAGTATTTTTTTGCTTAAAATTAGTGATACGATGGATTGAGGGAAATTTATTTTCAGAAGAGAAAAGGAACAAAAAATCTCCAGCTTTACTTCAAGATGTTGGAGGTAGAATGAACAAAAGCTTAGAGAAACTGACATTAGAAACTGATTAAACCAACCAACAGACCATATTGTTTCATTATTTTTTTTTTTTGGAAATGGTTTTTTTTTTGTTTGTTTAAGATTTTATTTATTTATTTGACAGCGATTGGTGGGGAGCAAGCATAAGCAGGGGGAATGGCAGGCAGCGGAGAAGCAGGCTTCCCGCTGAGCAGGGAGCCCTATGCGGGGCTCAATCCCAGGACCCTGGGATCATGACCTGAGCTGAAGGCAGCCGCTTAAGTGATCCACCCAGGTGCCCCCATACTGTTTCATTATTAATGGCTCAACTTTCTTTCCTTCCATCATCCTGCTTGATTATTGTTCTTGTTTTCTAGTTAGGGGGAAAAGCAAAAATAAAGAATTAGTCTTTTACTTTGATCCAGGCACAGACATGAAGGAGAAATCAGATTTACTCCATGTAATACCTTACTATTAAACGGACTGCATTAAGAAGGCCAGGTTTCCCCCCAAAAGCCCGTTAGACTATATAGTGCAGCCAGGGGTTAACAGGCCTCCCAGTCCACGTCGGGAGCTGTGATGCTGTGTAGCCGGCTGCCTTCGTGGGGGTAGGTGCCGCATCTGCCATGATGATCCCACCTGAAAGCCAGGGAACCTGCTAGGGTGCGCCGGGTTGTAACAATGATAGTGTCAGTGCCTTTGCTGCCTTTTTTCCAGCTCCTCTGCCTGGGAGAGCCCGCCGTACTGACAGGCGTGGCTGCTTGTCTGTGGGTGAGTGTGTGCTGCCGCAGCAGCTGCCATCCGAGTGTCCGCGCTGGGGCCCTGCTCGCGCTGGAGTCACCGTGGAGTAACTGCGGCCGGCTGGGAAGAACAGCTGTGTGCAGAAATAAGGCTGGCGCCCTGCTCTCTGGAGGCTGGGCCGAGTGGCAAGGTGATGAGGGAGCAGAAAAATGTAATTCTGAAGTTAAAAAAGAAGTTGTCTTAAGTTAAACTGATGTACAGATGGTGCCTAGGGAAGAAAGACATAGCGCAGGGAATGCTTCAAAGTACTCACATTAAAATAAAATAAAATTTAAATATATAGATAGAAATATTCTGTTTCTATGTGGAAAAGTTGTCTGATTCTTATATACAACTTAGATGGTACAGAAGAGTAAAGTAAAGTCAGTCTTGTTCTGTCTGCCTAGATGGAGGAAACTATAGATTCATGAGAAGCTCTGACCTTTCCTAACAATGTCAAAGCCTACACTAAACTGAGGCTTTCACCACTGTTGAAGATGAAACAAAACAGTGGAACAGAATCTTCTGTTTTGAGCAGGACCAAGAAAGAGACATGCTCATGAGTGATATAGGTGGATATATAAGAAACAGCTTGGTTCTTTCCAACTTTCATCCCTGCTCTAGTTGTATACCAACCTCACAGTTTGAAACCCCAGATAGGAGGACAGTTACTAAGAGAAATTTAAAAAAGGTCTCTCTCAGGGCGCCTGGGTGGCTCAGTTGGTTAAGCGACTGCTTTCGGCTCAGGTCATGATCCTGGAGTCCCAGGATCGAGTCCCACATCGGGCTCCCTGCTTGGCGGGGAGTCTGCTTCTCCCTCTGACCCTCCCCCCTCTCATGTGCTCTCTCTCTCTCATTCTCTCTGTCTCAAATAAATAAATAAAATCTTTAAAAAAAAAAAAAGGTCTCTCTCAGAGGCTAAGGGAACTACCACATGTAATCACAGAAGCATTATGGATAATTCTTGGAAAATCATCAACAGTGGGAAAGAAATGTTATAAGGCAAATAATGTCCTCATTTTCCTAAATGGGAGAAAAGACAGCCTCTATGCACTCTGAACTGGTGAGCCTGACTTTGCCTTGTTATTTATTTTTTTTACTTTTGCTAGAAGGGCTGATTAAATAGTTAATGGCTCTTCAGAAATAAAAGCTAACTAAGAGCAGGCCTAAGTTCAAACAGGAAAAATCAGCACAAGGATATCATACATTTTTGAGAGAGTTGCTGGACAGGACAGTCAAGGAAATGCTCCAGAGCTCTGATTCAATTTGAGCTGCATCCGAATCACCAGTGGGTGTTTCAGACATCTTAGGTCTGGGGTGGGGCCAAAGACTGCATTTTTAAAAAGTTCCAGGTGACACTGATGCTGCTGATCTGGAGAACACTGCTCATATTTACTGTTGCTGGGTTTGGGGCAAGTCTTAGAACTTTTGGAAAATATAGAAAAGCATGTTGGTTGGAAGTATTAATGGTGGTGGGTGGAAGGTAAGGGGTTTCTGACAGATTAAACAACATGTGTAACTTTGCTGTCACTATTTTACCTTGAACAGATTTCTTTAGTGTTTTGTTAGAGTACTCAAACCTTGACCCTCATTAAGTAATTTCATAAGAGATTAAAATGATAAAAAAGTATGTTTGTCAAATATGAAGCACCAAAAGATGGCGGGGCGTGGGGAGGCTAGTTAATAGTGTTGAATGGTAGAGTATGGGTTTGAATGATCTTAGTATTTGGAATGTTGGACCAATAAAATAAGGTAATGTTTAGCAGTGATACATGTAAAATGTCTGTAGTTAAATATATAAATACAGAAGGCTTGAAAATGTCTCATAGGATCAAGGTTTAGGGATTTGGTTTGACCACAATATTGTTTGAAACAAGATTATGGTGGACTGTATCTTTTCCATCTTGTAGCTTGTTTGTGCTGCTATACTAACCTGGGAAAGAAAAGGAAAAGCCAAGATAAGTTTTGTGTTCTAGTAAGGGCCTATCAGGCCATTTGTTACAATTCTAGCACCACATTTTAAGATTTTGACAAAACAGAGTATTATTTTGAGAAATGAGACCAAGATATTTAAAGGGGTATTGACAGATTACCTAGATTCGTTAGAGGAATGTGGCCTTAGCCTTGATTCTGCTTAAGACATCATATGATAGTTGTCTATAAATATGAGGATGTTATATGTGTCTTATGAAATATCTGTGGGTAAGAGTGGGTCCCAGGTTGAAAAATAGGAGGATGTAAATTTGGCATTAGTATTAAGAAATATTTTAAAATGATGCAATGTTCTTTAAAAAGCAGTGAGCTCTCCCTGAATGTGTGTGTTTAAGCTGACATTTGATAACTATCTGGAATGTTCTAGAAAATCTGGGATGGTTTTGCTGGGGTGACAATACCAGGATCTTAGTGGCTTATAGTCACAGCCTTTATTTCTTGTTCATATCATGAGGGGTGCAGGTGAGTTGTGTCTCTGCAGGGCTCTACTTGGGTTAAGTGTCTATTACCAGGACCCAGACTGAAAAAGCAGCTTGTTTGGGACATGCAGTTCTCATGGGGAGGGCAGGAGTGTAGGAGAATCTGAGTCAAACCACACAGTTACGTTCATAGCTTCTATGGGGATGGGGAAAACATCATGATTGCCTCTATCCCATTGGCCAAGGGTGCCACATGGCCAAAGTCAATGAGGTGGAGAAGTAAACTTCCACCAGATGCCAGGGTGTGGCCTATGACAGGGGGTAGTGGGAGTGAAGGGGGTGGGAGTTATAATCCTATTACAGGGAGGGAGCATATATTTGAAACAATATTCCAATTTACTGCACATGGAATTTCAGTTACCTTAGCATTTATTGATTGCCTACAAAAAAATCAGACATTGTGCTAACACATGGAGGATTCAGAGATCAATAGAAACAGTCCCTTGGGTAGCTCAGTCTAGAAGGGCAGAAGGGGTTATAATCAAAGAAATTACTATGCAACTTAAGTACAAAAATAGCCATATGTTCCCAAAGTACAGAAGCAGCAGAGATGAGATGAGGGAGTGACTGTGGGAGGCAGGGGATAAAAGAGAAGTGTTCCCAGAGGAAGGTTTTGAAGATGGAATTAAGAATTTGCTAGGTGGGCAAGAGGATAGGGGTCAGGTTGTGGGTTAGGGACAGCAGCATCAGTGGAATCAGAGGCATACACAGTGGGCTGCTTCATGGAAGTGAAAAGACTTTTGTTCACTGTTGTGTCTTCTGTATCTACAACAGTGCCTATTGAATGATTGATCCTTTACATCTTTAGGTATTGTGTTAGAGGGGCTATGGAGGGAGTCACAAGAGAGGCAGACGCCAAGAGGTGATTTTTATGCTGTTTTTCATGTGATTCTTGGGGCTTAGAAGAGGCCAGGACTGGAGTCAAGGAGATGAGTTGCAGGAGAGAAGTGGTGAAGGTCTGCAGGATGATAGGAAAGGATGAGATAGATTCAAGAGCTGTTTAGGGGATGGACTTAGTAGGACTCAGTGGATGGATGGTTGGAGGAAGAGGGGGTAAAGGGAAAGGAGTCTAGTATGAATTCAATGGTGACTCAGTGGATGTTGGTGCTGAAATCACCAAGGTTAGGAATGTAGGAGAAGAAAGAACAAAATTAAGATAGAATAAGATTAATTTTTGGATTATGTTTAGAGTTTGAGGTGACTGTGAGACATTCAGATGAAGATGTCTGGCAGGCCATTGGGTGTATGTGGTTCTGCCCTGAAAAGGTATATTTGAGCTTATTAGCAAGTAAGTGGTGTTTATACCATAAAAATGAATGAGATTGCTCAGGGAAATGGTGTGAAGTTTGAAGAGAAAAGTGTCCAGGATAGAAGTTTGAGGACATATGTACTGTGTATGATATGGGCAGGGGAGGAAGCTGTTTGAAGGTGATTTAGAGGGAATGTTCTCAGAGGTGGGAGGAGAACCCGGGAAGGTGATTATTTGGAGGAGAGTGTTAAGCAAGCAGGGAGTGGCCAACTGTCAAATGCCACAGCAGGGTAAGGCTGAGCACATGGACTGTTGCTTCAGGAGTTTAGGAAGGAAAAAAAAAAAAACAACAAACACCCAAAACCCTCCAGTGGCACTTAAATGGGAGAGGAGGTAGAAAGTTGGAGGACTTACTTTTCAGAACTTGACTGAGAAGTGACGGATACAGATAGGGAGTTACGCTATTTAGCAGGCATGGAGCTCTCTCTCCCTCTTCCATAAAGGGGGGGGATGCAGAGCCAGTGGAAGTTGGACCTGACTTCTCAAGTTCCCTTCTGCTGCTGAGCTTCTGTCAAAGAGTGGAGTTGCAGATACTGATCTTTTAGCCCAAGGATTTCTAGTCTTTTTAACCTGTCCCTTCTGTTTAGTTTTCTGTTGCTGTATAACAAATTATCACAAATTTAGCAGCTTAAAACAACACACATTTATAAAAATAATAAACTTATTATGATAGTTTCTGTGTGTCACGAGTCTGGGCATGGCTGGGTCCTGTGCTTCATGGTCTCTACAAGATACAATCCAGGTGACTGTCATGGCTGGGATCTCATCTGGATGTGTGATTGGGGAAGGATCTGCTTCCAAGCGTACTCACAGAACTTGGGTGTTGGAAAAATTCTTCTCACCCACATTCAGGAAAGGGGATTTTACAAGGGAGTGAATCCAAGAAGGTGGGAATCACTGGGTAGAGGAGATACCTAAAGACTGCCTGCCACAGAATAAAACTCCATGGTACATCTTTTAATCTTAAGACTTTTGCAGCATGCCCTCAAGCAAGTTGTGGTCCATAGTTGAAGGGAGGGATTCATTTCATGCCAGCAGACATTTTCATAGTGAAGATGAAATGTGATCTGAACTTTGAAGTGATAGCTTCAGAATTTCCCTGTATAAGAGGGGCTTAGGGATAGAGTGGTGGTCTGATTAGAAGGGGTTACACAGCAAAGCACAGTTTATTTGGGGTAGTTTGGGAGGTAGAGCTAGAGCCTTCTTAAGCCACACCTTGAGACTGACACTGCTCTGAAGGATGCAAAGATTCTGTCCAGTCAAGAAGGAATGAGGAGCAAGGATTAAACTGGTCATTCTAGGCAGAACAGCAGGAGGAGAGCCATTGGGACTTGACAGGGCATGGTGTATTTTGGGGAGAAGGTAAGCAGTTTTATGAGGATGGATCTTAAGGAACATAGAAGGGCATGAGAGAGAGTGCAGTTGGAAGGGAGCTTGCTCCTGTAGGCAGAAGATGGGCTTTAAGAATGGCATAATTTAGAACTGTGTTTCAGAACAACTTATCTCAGGCTGCAGTAGGAGGATGACTGAGAGATGGGAAGGTGTTTTTGCCATTCAGGTCTGCCTCATTGGGTGTTGGAAGGAGACAGGAAAGGGTGGTAGCGTCCCAGGAACCCAGTCCTGCTGATGGCTGTGTCTCCAGAGAAGCCTGGGCAGAGGTTCAGATTTGGGGAATGAGAGGAATGTGGTGCCCTACACAGGAATTATTAGGACTGCCCACTTCCAATAACTTTGCAGGTGAGCTTCCTCCTGTCATACCTCTCAAATGTGGGAGTTCAGTCTTTCAGTGGGCTAGGCAAACAACATTGCCAACTCTGACTAAATAGCTGATGAGAAATAGTTTTTTATATATATAAAATCAGTGATTTTTAAAAAGACGTCCTTTTGTGATGTAGTGTTGGCATATTGGATGTCAAGAAGAAACGGTTGCTTTTTTCCTCCCATACTTACTTATTTTTATTTTTTTAAAAGATTTTATTTATTTATTTGAGAGAGAAGCATGAGCAGGGCAGAGGGAGAGGGAGAAACAGGCTCCCCGCTGAGCAAGGAGCAAGGACGTGGGGCTCGATTCCAGGACCCTGGGATCATGACCTGAGTTGGAGGCAGATGCTTAACCGACTGAGCCACCCAGGCACCCCCCTCCCATACTTAAAGAATATACACATCAGAAGGAAGGGAAATTGGCATCTGTGGCAGGTAGTGACACTAGTGAAAGTTGTATATTCCATCTGCAACCTGTGACATGACTTGGAAACTTAACGATAGTTGGGTGTGTGTTTGTGTTGTTGTGTTGGGCTTTGTGTGTTACCTCTATCCTAGACTGCCCACCATTTATTTTGATGAAGCAGACATTTTTGGGTTTCTATAGATGTGGTATTTATTTAGATACATAGCACTCTTTATTTGGTTCCTATCCCTTTCACTATTGACTCAACATTACTTCCCAGTGGTATTGAGAATTACTGTGGAGGTCCCATGGATCTCTTCAGGTCATTCATTGTCGATAAGAATGGGGGATGCTTTTGATTGAGAAGAAATTGGAATTGTATTTTTGAGAAGAGTCATAAAATAAATCATAAATTTGGAAAAGCATGATGCCAGGTACCTACCAAGTTATCTCCTGAATTTCCAAGTTAGACTGTATTAAATTTATCTGAGAAAATGGTAGTGAAGATACCACAGAACAAGAGCAAGATTCCTTATTGCTTCCTGGGCTTTTTTATTATACAGAAGTCATGTCAGTCATTTATTTGACTGTTGTTGTTCAAACAGTGTTTAATAGATGGTTAGAACGGGGCGCAGTTGGAAGGACAGATCCGAACCACCTGCTTACATGGCCTTGTTGCCCTAGAGATCACTCTAGCCGCGAACTACTTTGGCCTCTGGAAGCAAAATAATCTTCAGACAGGTGGCAGTGGGATCAAACTCTAGCCTAGAGGAAACCAGGAAGGAAGAGTCCAGCTTAAGCACAACAGGAAGGAAATTCAAGTCTGGGAACACGTTCTTAAGCCTCTTGTGTTAGTCATAGTCATTAATGCTAGCTTTCACAAATCCTCAACCCTCAAGTGTCAGAATTTAATGACAACAGAAGTTTATTTCTTGCTTACGCAAGATCCTATGCTGGCACGGTGGCCCTTTCCCATATTCTGCAGGGTCACTTCAGCAGGAGGAGAGAGATGGCAGGGGTATATTTAACTGCCTTACTCTGGAAATGAGAAACATCACTTCTCCTTACAGTTTATTAGCTCATTCAAGGGTGCCAGGGAAATGAGGGAGGATGAAACACTAGTCTTCGCTAGACTTCCTGCACTGCATTGCCCTCTCCTAAGAGCTTTTCTGTCAAGGAGGTGTGTTAGACTCAGTCACCTTTATGGATTGTAGGAGAGGTGTTTTCCTGCGCCATTGCCTTTCCGGGAGTAGTAGAAAGGGCTGATCCCATAGGCAGTGGGGCAGAGTGGCTCAGAGCGGGCTCTGGCATCAGGGTCTGAATTCTTGATCCACCACTTAATGGCGTGACTGTGAGCAAATTATTAAACTATACTGCCTCAATTTCTTTATTGGGTCACTAGTAGGACAGTGGTAAATATAAAATGATTCTTAAATGACTCGAGTTTAGAATACTGCCTGTACTTAATCATCATCGTCACTGTTACCCTTCACAGTAATTCACTTTTAATCCTGTGCCAGCAAGATCATTGGCCCTTTGCATGTGTGTATGTCAGGAGCTAATAAGTTATCCTCATGTCTGTTTATGGTTTTATCTGTAGAGGAAAGAAATGTTAGTGGTGGTCAGTTTCAATTAAAATGTTTGAGCATGTTTCTTTGTTTTAATGAAGGGAAAGGTTAAAATCCAGTTCCTCAGGATGCATTTGTAAACACTGGATGCTTTGTGAGGTTTTGGTTGTGCATAGTTTTAATCCTCCGGTGTTTGCCTTCTGTGGCTTCTCTTAGGTATTCGAGGGAATTAAATCTGCATCTTTTAATTGTGTTAAGTTATTTTAACTTATGTGCTCCAATAATAATGAACAAGGCAGCTATCAGAACTGATTTAGCTGTGCTCCAGAGAATTAGAAGAGATTTCACTACATGCATTAAGGATCTCTCAACATGTCTCTGGACTGACAGAGCTAGGAGAGTGAAGAGCAAGCCACTAGGAATAGTTGACCTCTCCAGCAATCTGTTCTCTTTTCTCATCAGCTGTTTCCAAGGAAGCCTTCAGCAAGATGCTGAGTGACATTCAGTTGATACCATTTGCATTCAGTCTAAAAGAGTTCTGAACCCATGGCCTTTTGGAGTGTGTCTCCTTTAGGAAAAATCATTGGTAAAGTTTGAGGCTGAGGCTCTTAAGTATAAAATGGATTTTGTGCTATAAGGTAGAATCTGAATCATTTAGCTTCAATTTTAGTGAAGGGCTGAGAATTTATGTACCAGGGAGCTAAGTGCTCTCTTTTATAACAGGGCTTGCAAATATTAATGGCTGGGAGCAGGGACAGGTAGGAAACTTTCTTCTGTGGCCTGGATGGAGTGTTTAATGAGCTTGTCTCCCAACCGACACATACCTGTATCTGCCTGCGGTTGGGATGGAGGAATGGAAGGGCTTGGAAACTCTCTTTGCCAGATCACTGCATCTTTTCAAGGAAAGCTACTGTGCCACAAAGCTCTCTCTGCCTAGGAGGGAGAAACTGCAGAGAGCAAGGCAGAAACATGCCCTTTTTGAGCCTGCAGAGGAACTAGTCAATCAGTTTCCATATATCAAGCTCTGAGAGCCAGGTACTATGGACAGAATTCATATAAGGGTAACTCTTTTGTCTGCAAGACATTGTGCACTCAGGTGTGGTGTGGTCATAGTTCTACCTAAAATGATAGCAAATGGGATAAGTTAGAATTGAGCATATGCTATTGGAACTCAGAGTAGAGAGAGTTGCAAGCATGAGAGGCATGTAGGGGCAGGGGGTGGGGGGGACAATGGAAGGTAAAGACAAACATAGCACAGTGGTTCTGAGTATGGCTCTGCAGTCTGACCAGCTGATATGAATCCTGGCCCCATTGCTTACTCATAGGAGACCTGACATAGGCAGTATCTTTGCTTGTGCTCAGTTTTCTCCTCCATGGAATGGGAATAATAATAGTATTTACGGCACATGGTAGTTGTGAATTAATGCATATAAAGTACTTAGGATGCTATCTTGACATACTGTGAGTGCTCAGTTATATTAGTACTATTATTTAAGAATTCTTGAAGAAAAATTAGTAAAAAAGCAGGTTGAGGTTTAATTGTGAAGCTTCTCTAATGTGATATGATGCTAAGGAATTTGGATTTTATCCTGTAAGCCTTAAAAATTTTATGTAAAGAAATGGCATGAAGAAAGCATTTTAGAGCTATTGGAACACTGGCAGAGAGGGCGGAGGTAGGTGGAGGCTTGTAGCGGAAAGACTGACTGGGGGCCTCCTGGAATGACTACTACAGGTGCTGGCAATGGGACATAAAAGAAGAGCTGGATCACACTGGACCTTTCCCTTTCTTTGCAGGGTGGAGAGGTGCTAAATTATAGGCTGAGAGAATGATTGGAAAGATAATTGGGAGACTATCCCAGACTAGACCTCCATAGACATGCCATTCATTTTAGTTTCATCCCTACTCATTCTTTGAATTGATCTTGAATGCTTTATTTCATAATACCCTTAAGAAGTATGTATGATAAAATTAAAAGAAAAAGAAATATGGCCATCATATTTTATTAAGCACAGTTCAGATTTGGTCCCGCAAATGACTTCTTCCTTATCCAATTTTATTTTTCTTTATTTGAGAAATCTTGGTGACTCCTGTTCTTAATTTTCTATTGTTCTTAATTGGAGTCCTAGCCTGTGCTTGCTTGATTTTTCCTGTGCTGTCTTTTTTTTTTTTACAGATAAAATAGTGGAAATATCATCATGTATATAAATTCCAGAAATTTTCATTTAAACGACTTTGCTTCCTGGAGAAATCTGCATCATGCTTTAATTTTTGTTTATAAGTCGGAGTGTACATAGCAATGCCTGAATGATTCACGTCCTTCTCTGTGCAAGAAGAGTGCCTGATAAAGTTCTGGAATTGTTAGCCTTGTATGCAGGGAGGCTGGGTTGTGGAATGATCTTTTTTTTTTTTTTTTTTAAGATTTTATTTATTTATTTGACAGAGAGAGACACAGCGAGAGAAGGAACACAAGCAGGGGAGTGGGAGAGGGAGAAGCAGGCTTCCCACGGAGCAGGGAGCCTGATGTGGGGCTCCATCCCAGGACCCTGGGATCATGACCTGAGCCGAAGGCAGACGCTTAACGACTGAGCCACCCAGGCGCCCCTGTGGAATGGTCTTAATGGGCAGGCTGGAGCTAGTTCGAGAAACTAGGTCCTCCTGGATATTCTGGGTCTTTCTCACTGATCTCCTCTTGTTTCTTGAGAAGGTGTGAAGCTGCTGTGATGATATTTTTATGCCTCTGACTTGGCACAGGTAGCTTTTTGGTGACTGGATTTGAGGTCCAAAAAAGGGTGAAAATGGCTGGAGTGTGATTTGAATGATGTAAGACCCACACCTGTATGGGGATTCTGGAGAGTGAATGTGGGATCCAGGGTCACCTTATCCGGTCCCTGGTAATTGAATCATGAAGAAAATCACTATCTTACCTCAGAATCTCATTTGAAAATGAAAACAGTCTCACCTAAATAATAAGAACTGAATGCTAAGTAAACTTAAACAAAATTTAGCTCTCAAGCTGCAAAAACAGATGCTTTCTTTTGGCACTTTTGCTTGTCAAACCTAAGCTGAATGTGAACGGAGGATAATTCTTAACTATTTGGAGGAGTCTAGATGGAAATGAGTCTGAATTCTCATTTCAAAATCTTATGTGAACCCTAGCTTTGGCTGAATGTGGTGAAAAATGTGTCATTTTAGGCCAAATGTGAGCCTGTCATGGCCAAATGTAAATTTGCATATTTTCATTTATTTCTTAATAACACAGCCAGCTGAATTGATAGGCCTGTCATCCAACTGAGATCAGGCTGTGTGCTCTCATGCAGATGCCTGCTCTGCTTTGGGCCTGGATCTGGGATGCAGGACTCACCTAAGGCCACAGGATGCAGCCACACAGGTGTCCCGTAGGCCATGTGCTTTTCTGGGGTTACCTTTTTGAGGACATTTCTTCTTTAGGATGCCATTCCTGCTTTGTGGACTTTTTGTGAAGTTACCATCTGCATACTGTAGGGTAGATCATCAGTAACACAGCATGGTGTTTCATGCTGTTCTCTCTCTTTAATTGCAGTAAATCCCAACTCTCATCTTCCACTACTCAGCTTGATGCAGGTTTACCAGACCAGTGTCCTCCTGTCCTATCCTGTGCCCCTTTTCTGTGTTATTCTGGACCCCTCGCCATGAACAACCCATAGCTTGGCTAATCTACCTTCATTTTCTCATCTCCAGTCTAAGGCCAAGTAATTTTCTTTTGATTCCCTTTGGTATTTAGAAGAGTCAGGTGGTTTTTGTCAGGGACTCAGTTTCATACCCCATTGGCTTGTCTTCAAAACTGCGAGTTGCTAGTGAGTTTGCCTACCCAGATTCCATTAACCTGGAGTCTGGGGTGAACTTTTACTCTAGTTATAGGCAGTTCCCTCCCTGTTTTCCCGAGCTCAGTCACTCATTTTCATTCAGGATTCCATTTCTTACAGCTCACCCTGTTTGTTTTTTAATAACTTCTCCTGATTTCTTTCCTGACTCATATATAGTAGTCTCTTAGGTTTGGATCAAGTCATTCTGCATTCTCTTCTGTTTTTGCTGTTAATATTTGCTATTATTAATAGCAGTACAGGAATTAGTATAGGCCAGAAATTGTTCTCAATCTTGGGTGAATTTTAACTCTGTCCTCATAAAAATCTTATGAGGGTAGATACTCCTATTATCCCTGTCTGGCAGATGGGGAAACAGGTACAGAGAGGGTTAAGTAACTGCCCCAGGTCATCAGGTTGCTAAGTAGGGTAACCAGGGTTTGTACTTAGACATCTTGGCTCTGGAGCCTTTTGTCTTAAACACTGCTCTATATCACTTGCTAGTTCTTGGTACCTCTGCTGTCTGGAATCTTTTTTTTTTTTTTTTTTCCATCTGGCCTGGTGGTTGCCAGGATGGGTCAGCCCATTCATACAGGTTTGCAGCCACAATTTTATACAGGGAGCTGTGGTATTTTGGAAAAAGCACTGGGCTTAGAATTAGATCTGGGGTCCTAGTTTCAACATTTGCCTAATTGTGTGACTTTGGGCAAGCTTCTTTAACCTCTCTTAACCTCAGTTTCCTCATCTTATGGCATTGGTATTTGAGAGGACTAAATATGAGTAAGTACCAAGGTGCTTTTCACATATTAGATGTTCAGAAAATGGTAGTTATTATGCTTATTATTAAAAATGTTGAGAAATTATGAACCTTAGAAATAACTATTTTTTTTAAAAGATTTTATTTGAGAGAGAGAAAAAACATGAGTGGGGGAGGGGCAGACGGAGAGGGAGAAGCAGACTCTCTGCTGAGTAGGGAGCTGCTCACCCTGTGGGGTTTGATCCCAGGACCCTGAGATCATGACTAGAGCTGAAGTCAGATGCTCAGTGGTTGAGTGCCCTTAGAAACATCTATTTTATGTTCACATTTAATCAGTCAATTCTGGTTTATAATGGATGGGACCGAAAAGAGAAATTTCAGGGCGCCTGGGTGGCTCAGTCGTTGAGTGTCTACCTTCGGCTTAGGTCATGATCCAGGGGTCCTGGGATCGAGCCCCACATTGGGGTTCCCTCCTCGGCGGGAAGCCTGCTTCTCCCTCTCCCACTCCCCTTGCTTGTGTTCCCTCTCTGGCTGTCAAATAAATAAATAAATAAAATCTTTAAAAAAAAAGAAGAGAGAAAAATTTCTCTTAATTTTCATTCAGTTTGGGAGAAAGGGAAGACTTATTTATTGTCACTTAAGAGCTGAAAGGATAGGAGAAAATTTTGCCATTCAAAACAAAATACTTTTAACATGTAGTTAAGTATGAAGATACCTACCTTTTGCACATTTTTCCCTGTTTATCTTTAAAAAAATATTGACTCATTTAATTGTCTAGCTAGAGTAAAGGCCCTTATGAAAGTTTTCTCTAAAAGCACAATAAAATAGTACTTGCTTTCAGTAAATTGCATTCTTTGAAACTGACTTCAAATTTTGTTAGGTGGTACTAAATCATCCACAGTTACTGCCTTAATTAACAGTGCTGAAAAATCACTTGATTTGTGAGTCAGTATTCTGAGTATGTTTTATATGTTGCACTTTCCACCTCCCTCAGTCTCCTAAAATAAGATGACTGCCCCTCTTTGGGTAGCATTTTGTTGGTGTGATGTTTGCCTTTAATTTGGTTTGACTTTCTATAGATAGTTTTCTTTCATTTATTTAATAGTTTTCTACTGAAAGAGCCTTTTTTGTGGGGAGGGGGCATGTGCATTGAGGGTTTTTGTTAATAAGCAGCAGGTTATTTTGGTACACTGCGAACTAACACTTTATTAAAGAATTTTTTCCCCTGAGTTTGTTGAATGGTAGCAGATGTCTGAGTTTTGTTTCAATGACTGAGTCCTTTGGAGAACTCTGCTAGGAAAGCTGTGTGCAAGAAGAACTTTGGCCTGCCTTAATTCCTGGGGTTACTGGCCATAGCCAGAGTAGGTGAATGATTAAAAGTAGCAGAGCTCTTTCATAGACACAGTCCTTTGAAAATTCTCAAATTTGCTTTTTCTGAATTCCAGTAATGCTGCACTTATCCAAAGGTCACTTTTTCAGTTACTTAATAGAAATCACAGAGTAGAATATCAGGGTCTTAGAGATGAGCCATTCAGGTGATATCTGAGTCCACCCATTAGTGTAGCAGTGAGGAAACCTGCCAGGGCAGGTAATCCCTATGCCCAGTGATACGGTGGCAAAGCCAGAGAGGGTAAGAGCCTGGCTCTGTAGTCAGACGGCCAGGGCTGCCTGCACATCCTGGCTCAGCTCCTTAAAGGGTCTGGGGACTTGGGAGAGTTGCTTAGACTCAGGGCCTTGTTTTTTCATTTGCCCAAAGTGGGTAGTAATTCTGCCTGTGCTGTGCTATGTGGTTTCTGGAGTATTTTCTTATTCAGTCATTGGATGCTCACAGAATGCTGAGTACTGGCCCAGAGTCACCCAGCTTTCAAGTGGCAGGACCAGCGCCTTGTCTTGCAACATAGGAGTGCAGCTGAGAACCAAGGTGTTGTGTCCCAAAATGTTCCCTCCCAAGTAGGCACATACGGATTACAAAATTCATGCTTTAAAACTTGTGCATTGTGTGATTTTAGATAGTCCCTTTGCTGAGATTGGATTTGCTTTTAGGTACAATTCTAGAAAAATGTCTAATCCACATTGTCCTTCAGCTACACCAGCTTGGGAAAGTGAAAGTAAAAATGTCACACACAGCATTGGTTATAAAAACAAACAAAACTGTGGTTTCTGCCACTAATACCCTCTTCCTGCCCCAGTAAACTGGCTGGGACCTCAGCCTTTGGGTTTTTTTTTTTTCTGGTTCTGAAGAGGTCCTGTGTGTTGTGTTCCCAGGCGTAGCTGTGAAAATCACTTCCCACTCTGCACATGTATAGTCACGTCTCCTGGGTGCGCAGGGAGGCAGGCTCCATTCTTCTGCTGCAGAGATTGCCAGGCTGATGAGAGAGGGTCTCCCTCCAAAGAAGATTGGTTTTGGGATGCAGTTTCCATAACAACAAGTGATAACAACCCATTTATTTGACTTGTTCTTTATTATTTTCTCCCTTGTTGTGGCTAGGAATCTTGAACAGGCCTAAAGATTATTGCATTGGCATTGTATTAGATTGAAAATTGTTCTGTACATTGGTATAACCTGATTGGAAGGCAACTGGAAGACATCTGTTTAAATTTATTCATGCCTTTTGACCTAGGAATGTCCATGTAAACAGATATATCCTAGAAATAGTTGTATATGTTTGCAAAGATCTAGGGAGTTCATCGCAGCATAGTTTATAAAGTTCTTTATTGGAGCTTGTTTGACTATGTTATGGTACATTCCTAGAATGGGATATTATACAAGGCTTAAAGTGAGCTTTGTAAGTACTACTCTGAAAAGGTACCTCAAATAAGTAAGAAGGGCTCACTGAAGAACAGTAAGAAGGATCCAGTGTTGGTTTGTAACGTCATATAGAGTAAGAGGGGAGTGAGAGACCATTGAGGAAGAAAGGAATGAGGAAGAAAAATGTGTGTGGGATACCTGGGTGGAGGGAGTGTAACATTATTGAAGAGGACTTTCCACTTCATAAACTTAAATTTCTGTATTGTGTAAATGTTTAAATAGTTCTGTGTGTTGCCTTTTGCATTCAGAAGAACTAAAAACCAACAGATTATCCCTCATCAGTAACTCAGCCAGTGCCCATGACCAATCTTTTACCTGGTTCTCTTCTGGGAGGGCACTTTCTCTTTTATGCTGCTGAGAGGTTCCAGGAGGGGACTGCAATTTCCGGCTGTCTCCTTGGGAGTCTCTTAGCCCTGCCGTCAGCCAATAGCGCCGAGACGTCTGATCAGCCTTCTCACATCAGAGCCTTCATTCAGTGCAAACCCTGGCTCCTCTTTGCCCTGGACTGCACCAACACAAACGCACCATGCACACCCACACCCATTCTCACATACCACCCCCCACCCCCAACATTCCACCCAGGATGGGTAGTAGCACTTAGGCCTTTGCTCTGAGACCTTCTCTACAAACATGCTGTGTTGCCTGGTTGCCCAGCTGGCAACAGGTTATTGGGAAGCCCTGATGGTGAAGAAGGGCACAGAAAAACTACAGAAATATAAACAAAGTCTCAAAAAAACCCTCCACCACAATTGAATTTAGTGTTGGTGCAAATAGCCCAGGGTACCTCACTGTATTAATACATAGTCGCTGAGGTTTATGATGACTTTGGACAGGCATCAAGAACAGGTAAAGTACTGTTTAAAACACTCTGTTTAGGAAAACAGAACTGTGTGCAATACATTTTTAAAAATTCTCTTAGAATTTCTTTAATAGTGTGATACATTAAAGCATCAGTTATCTGGAAATTTTCTGAGGCTGAACGAATGGTTTCACTGACTTTAAAGCCAAAATCCATCGTCTTGGAACTCTCTGTCTCAAAAATAAAATGCTAACTTGAGGCCAAAAATCTTTCTGGAAACTCCTCCACCCTGGAGCAATATCCTGAATTGTTGTTTCTGCATAAACCAGCACTCTGACAGAAAAGACGTCAGAAAAGACTTCACAGTTTTCTTCTGAGGAAGGAGCCAAATTTCCACCCGCCTGTGTATCACAACAGGCTTTGTGGTTCCTTCATTATTATTAGATTGACTTATGAAGAGGAGAAGCCACTGTGCCTCTGGGGCTTCCCGTCCTGGCCTAGACAGATAGAACCACAATCATAGCAACATTGATGCTGTCTTCAAAAGTATGTTTGTATCTTATGCAGAGCAGAAATAAGCTTTTTAAAAAGTATTTGGGAGCTTTAAATTAGTGGTCAAGTGCAACAGGCCCTAGCACAAGTTTATTAAGCATCAGTGAAAAATCCACGCTTAAGCTGGAGCACTGGGCATGCTACATGGAATGAATTTTGTCATAGGACTTAACTGGTCCCTGACTGGACTGAGGCATTAAAATACTGGAATGAAGAACTGTGGCAGGTGTCAGAGATTATGGCCTCTGTTGGGTCTTTCGTAGTAGTGTGGCTAGGTATAAGGTGCCCTGCCTAGAGGCCAACCTCAGGGCAGGGCATCTTGACTCTGGCTGCCCAGTGGAATCCCCTGATAGACTAACAGTCTGCCAGGCCCCAGCCCAACCCAGGCCCCATCCTAGACCCGTTGACTGAAGGTTTTTTTTGGGGGGGGGGAACCTAGGCATCAACATTTTTTAAACTTCCCAGATGAGTCTGTTACGAAGCCAGGGTTGAATGTTGCTGCAGTCAGGATGGATTAGTGAGTACTTTATCTTGTGTGGAGAAGAGTTCTCTGATGGATGAGGAAGAACACACAGGGTTTAAGTCCCATTCCTGCCTTCCTGCCGTCAAGTCCATTTGAAGAAATGAGCTCACCTTCTGTTTGATAGATCACATATGTAAGATATCATAAATTAGGACTGGAAGGACAGAGAACAGAAAGCTGAGGTCGAAAATGTAAAATGAGATGGAAATGAGGCTTACTATAATTTCAGAGAGGCCTCAGGGCCTGTCCTGACTTTGGCTCTGTTTTGTAGCAGCCAGTGTGAAAGGGAGCTCTCTGGTGGTTCCCAGGCTCTGTTCACTCTAGCCTTCCCGCCGGGTATCTGGGCCGACTGCACCATGCGCTAGGTGGAGTGCTGTGCTGTGCTAGGGCTGGTGTTTTCACACTGTGTATGTGTACGCGTGCGCACATACACGTGGTTTGAACCAGCTTCAACACCCATTGTGAGTCACTGGAATAAAGCATGCCTGCATGAAGTAGAATAGCTGGAATACATTAAATATCACCATTTACAAATCCGTGCACACTGGATAAAGATTCATAAATAGAGAGTGGACAAGAGTAGATACTATATACATCCGTTTATATGAAATGGACAAATCCAGTTTATACGGACAAGTCCAGTTTATACTGGCAAGTCCAGTTTATAGAAGCAGATCAGGGCTTGCCCAGAGGCGGGAGCGAGGGCAGGTGCATTGACTGAGAAAGGGGCACAAGGGCATTTGTTGAGGTTACGAAAATAATTCTATGTCTTGATGTGGGTACATTTAATTATATGTAAATTACTACCTCAATAAAGCTTTTTTCACGTTTTTATTTAAATTCCAATTAGTTAACATACAGTGTAATATTAGTTTTAGGTGTGGAATTTAGTGATTTGTCCTTCACATACAAGACCCTGTGCTTATCAGAACACGTGCCCTCCTTGATCCCCATCACCTGTTACACCCTCCCCCTACCTCCCCTCTGGTAAGCCTCAGTTTGTTGTCTATTGTTGAGTCTGTTTCCTTGTTTGCCTCTCTTTTTTCCCCCCTATGTTCATTTGTTTCTTAAGTTCCACATATGAGTGAAATCATACGGTATTTGTCTTTCTCTGATTTATTTCAAATAAAGCTTATTTTAAAAAAGTGGACAAAGAATAAAAGTGGCCAAGGAGTAACTGTGTGAGCAGAGGGTGCTGGTGTTGCTGTGTACATGGTATGTCATGAGCATTTTTCCAGGGAGGGACATGGTTATTTTCTCAGTGCTTAAAAAACTTGCTTCCTAAGCATGTGTTGTAGTTTCCCATTTACACCGGCAAGGTGCAATCAAAAAAGTTAATTTCAAAAAACGTATAAAATAAATTGTATTACTCATTGTAGTCCCCCCCCCCCTTTTCTTTGATGCATATGATTGAATGTAGTTATGTCTGGCCCCAAAATTCACTCCATGGTGCAACTGAATCTCAGAATAAACCCATTGTGCTAGCTCATTGTATGGCCAGGGCCTGACTTTAGCATGGAAAGATTATGCTAAAGATGGTATTTTTTTTCTCTTAAAAAAAAAAAAAAAGACCCAAGCAGCATTGTTCTTTTCAAGCTCCTGATGAGCTCTTGGTTGTTGGCTGTAGTTTGGCAAAAACATAGTAAAGTTATCCAAAGGATCTCTTGGGGAGAAGAGATGACAGAGGCAGTGTGATGGAGAACACGGGTGTAGAGCCAGACACACTGACTTTGAGTGCCAGCCTACCACTTACCGGCCTGTAACCTTGGGCAAGTTACATATCCTTTCTAACCCTCAGCTTCCTCATTAAAATGAGTATGATAATAGACTAAAAGCCTTGTGGTAAGAATTAACTGAAATAATGCATGTAAAACCTTTTGTGTTATGCCTGGTACATAATAAGTGCCCCATGAGTTTTCATATGTGTTGAATATTTATTGGTATACACACACATACTCTCTATATAAATTGTTGTGACCCACAGAGATACATACATAAATAAATAATATAGATCACAAGAAAGTTGGAACTAGCTTCTAAGATTTGCCAACAATAAGGAATAATGTCAGCTGGAAACAATCACAGGTCTTGGTAAGATCGGCTGAAATCCAGTCTCAAATTGTATCCCTCATTGGGATTTAAGGAAAAGCAAACCAAGTGCTAGCAGTTGCCAGCTGTTAAGAGGAACCTAGCACCACAGGTTGTGTCCTGGACCATGGCCCCCACTGGGCTGGCAGCAGGTCTTGGCAGGAACCACTTAGCCAAGACATCTAAACTTACCTTCCTTTTGGTAAACTACCTGTTATTACCTAGTGATGAAGGTGGGGGAAAGTCACTTATACAGTTTGTGGGCACATAAATTGGACTGCTTTTCTTGATTGACTCATTTTGTCTGATTATATGTTATTCTTTTACTCATTTAAAAGCTACTTATTATGTACTTACTGTAAACCAAGCAGTGTGTTAAAATGTTGAACAAAAACAGATGTTGTCACTGCTCTTCTATTGTTTATAGTCAGGTGGGATAGAAGGGCATTAGTCAGATAAAACCACTGTGATGAGTGCTGGGTGCATTCCATGAGAGCCTAGAACAAAGAGAACCTGACATCACCTGGGGCTGAGGGAAGATTTTGCTGAAGACATGATGGCTGAGCTAGGATCTGAAGGATGGGTTAGGGTAGTGGTGGTGTGGGGTGTGTTGAGTAGAGGGGAAAGCATGTGACTTGTCATCCAGGAACTGCAGGAAACTGGTCTGGCTAGAACAAGACAGTGAGAAGGGAGAGTGATGTAGAGTGAGTCCTGAAGAGACAGGCAGGGGCCAGATTATGCGAGTCCTTGTAGGCTATATTAATACTTTTGGAATTTTTAGTAAGATCAGTGAGAAGCCATTGAAGGGGTTCAAGCAAGAGAGGGAGGGAGAGAGAGCTGTAGGGCTGGAGGGAGATGTATACAAGACAGACATAGTCAGAATTGGCTGACTGCTCTGGAGAATAAATTAGAAAGATCTAGATTGAATATGTAAAGATGGCTTGTATATAGGTAAGAGATGATGGAAACAGAGAATTTTGTTTGAGAAAGAATTAGGTGGTAACATTGACAGTATGCGTTGGATACATGGGGTGAGGGAACTGTGTTCTGGTTTGTGCAACTGCATTGTGGCTCCGTGAACCTCAGGGAACAGTGCAGGAGAGGTCAAGTTGGGAGTACAAGGATATATGGAGCATGAATTACCTTTGAGACATCCAAATGGACATGTGCAGTATGCAATTAGACAGATTGGTCTTGAGCCTAGAAGAGAGGTCTAGGACCAAGGTGTGATTCTGAGCCATCCTGTACAAGTGAGCCTACCAAAGGAGAGGGTATAGGGGCTGAATCAGGACGTGGCCTTCAAGGATGGGCCTTGAGTGCCTCTAACATTTAATGGCTGGGAAAAGGAGGCTGTGTCTAAGGGAGCCTGAAAAGGAGTGGCTAGACAGGCAGGGAGAAAACCCGGAGAGAAGATTGGAATGGTGAGCACACACAAACACTGCTTCAGTCCAGAGGATTCTACAAAGCTTGTGCACTTAGCCACATGTCAGTCAGCAGCAGCCAAGGGGAGGCAGGTTTTGGCAGCAAGATGAAAGAGCCAGTGTGGAGTGGGTTAAGGAGTGAGGAGGAGGTAAGAAGATAGAAAATAGAGATATCATATCTAGTAACTCTGTCAAGAGGTTTGGTTGGTAGCTGTAGGTGGGGTTGGGGTAGAGATACTGGTTGAAAGGAAAGTTTCTCCTCCTCCCTTTAAAAAGAGACTTGGTCAAGTTTAAATATGGATGAGGAGATTAAATGTCAGTGCAGGAGAGAGAAGGGGTAATTTATACTGTTAACAGGTTTCTAAGAATATAAGAAGGGCTAGAATCTGATATAAGGGGAGGGATTAGGTTCAGTTGGGCTGTTAAAACAACCGATGCAATCTTGGTGTATTGGTGACTTTTTATAGCTAAGTTCTGATCCAATTTATAGCTAAGTTCTGATCCAATGTTTAGATTTGATAGTGTTTCAGAACAGTGTTAATGTTCCTCATTTCTAGTTCCTTGAGAGCAGAGGCTTCTATCTCCCTCAGTACTTAAGGACCCTTAACATGAAAATAGTATTTACATGATTGACATGATATGCCAAGAGAATTACATGGTATTTTTTTACCACTTCAGCTAAGATAGAATTTTGTAAAAATTAATGTAGTGGTGATTTTATTACCAAGAAAGTTAAGTAACTGTATTACGTATCTTTAGATTTATATGGAATGACTTGAGTAAGTATTTTAGAATTTACACAGCAAAACAAAATAACCCATAAGTAAATACTTTCTTTCAGGCCAAGTGCTTCTTTATATTATCTTCCAGCTAGCATCTAGGAATGTTCCAGCGCTAACTGTGCTTAAACTATTTTTTATATGGACACAGAACTCAACTTTATATAAATGAAAGAAAAAGAATGAAAGGAAATATTGTAAAATGTTCAAATGGAGGGATTTTGGATTTTTACTTTTCCTACATTTTCTAAAGTCTGCAATGATATGCACATGATACTTTTAAAATGAAGAAAATAGGCACTAAAAGCCAGCTTATAACATTTTGTATATTCCATACACTGTTATAATTATTTAAATGCACAATAAACGTACTGGAATAAAGTTTACCAAAATATTTACAGGATTTTTTTCTGAGCTGTACTATGGATGATGGTGGTGTTGCTTTCGATTTTTGCTTTCCATTTTTTGCTCAGTGTTTATTTTTATAATGGATAATGTATTTGATAAAAATGAAAATATAGAAGAACATTTCAGAGAGATAGATGGGCATCTTCTAAGAATGATTCCGTTATAGACCTATGCATTTTACTGCACTAGGTAGTGAGGATGTCAGGTTGTCAATTTCATTTTTAAGGTTTCTTTAATACTCTGGCTATGTTTAGTTTCTAATAGAAGTTTAGAAAAATCTAAACAAATCTTTGAAATCCTGTATCATGGCATTTTAGGAGGTATTCAGTGTCTTATGTGGGTGTGTTCTAGATTCCAGAGAAGGAATTTTTAGATACTCATGCAGTGAGTTTAATTTCTGAGTCTGGCCAGTAATGATTTATGAAAGGAAATATTTTGTGTGGTAGAACATGTGTCTTACTCCTGAGACATATTGAATTATGGTTTATCTTATATTTTCTTTTAAAATACCAGTTTTGGGGGCGCCTGGGTGGCTCAGTCGGTTAATTGTCTGCCTTTGGCTCAGGTCATGATCCCAGGGTCCTGGGATCGAGCCCCGCATTGCGCTCCCTGCTCAGCGGGAAGCCTGCTTCTCGCTATGTCTCTCTCTGTCAGATAAATAAATAAAATCTTTAAAAAAAATAATAAAAAAAATAAAATACCAGTTTTGGGGCCAAATTAAGCTGGCTCTTCATCTTAGCAAAGCATGATTTCATTTCACAGTGATCATTTGGTACCATTGACTTTGGCAATAAATTATAAAAGATGGACTGCTTCATTTGTACATAATGGTTTCCTTGAAGAGAGTTTGAGAGTCGAACAGTAGACAGACATAAATATAAAGGGAGTTTCATTCCCGGAGTACAGTAAAATTGATAAAACCCCTTGCTGTGGCCTTAAGATCTTTAAAATTTGGATCCTTATAGTTGAGTGATAGCTAAAACATCAAATTGGTCATTTTCTAGCACTTTATTTACTGATAATATCTGGCATCAGTTTCCTTATTTTAAAGATCACTAAGCGTTAACTAGTGACATGTAATACTGAAAATCATTCACTGAAAATAGCATATTCATATGTAGTGTAAGTAAGGTGTCAGCTGTTTTGGAGCATTAATTGGATTAATTTTGTAGTCATTGTATATGTAGTCTTTCTGACCATGGTGATGTGTCTGTCAGGGCACATTAACCATTCAAATGTGTCTGGAGGCATAATGGTGTTCATTGTTTAGATTTAAAAAATTACTGTCTGATGACCTTTAATTTTTAAAAAGGTAATGTAAGTCTGCATTTTTGTTCAAATGCTAGTGCATAAGACGTTTAAATCATACATAAAAGAGATTGCATGTTTACCAAATAAATAAATAAAATCTTAAAAAAAAAAAAAAGAAAGGGGCGCCTGGGTGGCTCAGTCGTTAAGCATCTGCCTTCGGCTCAGGTCATGATCCCAGGGTCCTGGGATCGAGCCCCGCATCGGGCTGCCTGCTCAGCGGGGAGTCTGCTTCTCCCTCTCCCACTCCCCCTGCTTGTGTTGCCTCTCTCGCTGTGTCTCTCTCTGTCAAATAAATAAATAAAATCTTAAAAAAAAAAAAAAAGAGATTGCATGTTTGTGAAATTGAATTTTACTACAAAATGTGGTGTGTATTTTTTTTTTTTAAAGATTTTATTTACTTATTTGAGAGAGAGAGACTGAGAGAGAGAGCACATGAGAGGGGGGAGGGTCAGAGGGAGAAGCAGACTCCCCTTCGAGCAGGGAGCCCGATGGGGACTCAATCCAGGGACTCCAGGATCATGACCTGAGCCGAAGGCAGTCGCTTAACCAACTGAGCCACCCAGGCGCCCCTGTGGTGTGTATTTTATCAGTTCTTACTTTTGGTGTCTGTGAGTGGTAATGCAGATGGGAAAAACCAGCCACCTAGAGTTAATCTGTCCTGCAGAACTCCGACTCCCCATGGCTCATTCACTTGTATGACAGATTCCTGACATGTGAGAAGAATTGACTACACATATTAACAAAATCCTTTTAAAAACTAACTGAACTCTTTAGTGTGGCTGTTTCTCAATTTCCATATTTACATTGACAATTTAGTTTCCACATGGAATGAGTTTTTCAGGATCCTGTTTACTGAGTAAGTTTTAGGGAATGTTTTACCCACCCTAGGGCAGCAAAGTCCTTGCTTGGCCCCTACTCAGAGCAAGGCACAAGTACTTTGTTTTTAATTTAAACATTTGAGGAGCAGCCACACTGTTTAGTTGTAATAATTTTTCCTTTTTTGTTTGTTTAGATGGGATTTTTTTCATATATGTTAAGCTCATAACAAGTGTATTTCTAGTCACCTTCTACTGGAATCGCAACACCAAGTCCTGGTGATGTAACCAGTCTGGGTAGTGAGGCATAGTCTTTGATTTAGTGATAGTCTCTCTCTTTTTTTTTTTTTAAAGATTTTATTTATTTATTTGACAGAGAGAGACAGTGAGAGAGGGAACACAAGCAGGGGGAGTGGGAGAGGGAGAAGCAGGCTCCCCGCTGAGCAGGGAGCCAAATGCGGGGCTCGATCCCAGGACCCTGGGATCATGACCTGAGCCGAAGGCAGATGCTTAACGACTGAGCCACCCAGGTGCCCCTAGCGATAGTCTCTTAAAAGTAACATGATGAATTCACTAGATTGTCTTTGTATCTGACTAACTGACAAGGGAATATCTTGAGGTATTCTTGTTTGGAAAGTAATTTGAAGGAAGGTATCACTCAACCAAAGAACAGTTGTTCCTTCTTAATCCTGTACACCTCTCAGTGGTGTGCTTGGCCAAGGGAAATCTGTTAAAAAGTAGAGGACTGTAGAAATAATTGTGTCAAAGAACTTGATCTTGATATTAGAAATTGCACAGGGTTGAGGAGTATGTTGTGTATGTGTACTCTTATATCTGTCAGCCCATCTGCATCTTAAACTGACCTGTGCTGTTGCATGAACTCTGAGAGCAAGATTGGGACTCAGTGGCATGTCCCCAGAGCCAATCTGTTGTCCTGCACATAGTAAGCACTCCATAAATGCTGGGCAAACCAAAATGCAACCATTAAATGCAGTCCAGTCCTGGCTCCCCCATGGGTTGTTGTCCAGTACTGAGATGAAAGAAATAGCATAAAGAAAGTGAGATTGGCGAGAAGTGTAGTACAATGGGAGCTAAAGGCAGAAGCTGTTAACTGTGTTTTGTTTTTCTTTCTAATCTTCCTAGGGGTGATGCCACAGGTTAGTAGTTAACAGTAAAAATCAGACTGGGTATTGTGAAACACAGAACTTGAAATGACAAAAGAGATGAAATGTCCAGCTCTAGTTTCTCTTCTAAAGTTACTTAGATTGACTAAACAAGTGTTACTTGGTGGGGAAGAGCCTCATGTTTGTTTTCATTTTTATTGAGAAACACCAGGGTCATCGTGGGTTGGGAAATTTGGGTTCTTGAGGTACCTTCCATCCTGAGCCCAGAGTTTACTGAAGTAGTTTCAGGACCTGAAATGCATCTAGACCTCCTCTCCCTTTTTTCCATCAAAATCGTGATAGTTAACTGTTGTAATGAACATGTATGACTGTCCTGGAGGGGAATATAATTTACCACAAGGGCCTTTGGGGTAGTAGTAGATTTGGGGATTGGTTAAATATACCAAGGAATTGTCAGCTCCTCTCCTAACTACTGCATTCCTGGATCTTGACTTTTCTTAGGCTACAAAGAGAAAGAATCTTAGGCAGTTGTCCTTTTTCACGCTACCCTAGAGGCAGCACTGCATGGAAGTACCTTTATGCTTTTCTAACATGTTGAGTTCACTTATGATTTAGATCTTCAGATTAAAATGGTTAATAAATTGTGGGCTCAGGTGACAGAGGTTTGAATATTTGGTCTGCCGGTTTCTAGCTTTGAGATATTGGGCCGGTTAAATCTCTCGGTGCCTCAGTTTCTTCATCTGTAAAATAGTATTATCTCATTGTGCTGTCTGAAGATTAAATGAGGTCATGCACATAAAAAAATGAGCTCAGTGCCAAGTACGTAATAAGTGCTCCATAAATGCTATACAACTTGTTCGTTACTCTTATGCTGGGTATGTTATATTCTACCTTTTTCAGACATGTGGATCAGCAGCTCTCAAAATCTGGTCTTTGGTCCTTTCAGGGGGTAGTTCATGAGGTCAGAAATACTTTCAAAATAGTATCAATAGTTACTTGCATCTTTCACTGTATTGACATTGCTCTGCTGGTACAGGGGCGATGGTGGGTAGAACTCTTGGCTCATTAGCCAGCATTAAATCAGTGCAGCGTCTAGGTGATTATTGAGTTACAGGCTAGCCTAACTTTTTTTTTCATGGAACACCATTTTTAGTTTAAAGAACAGTTGACTAAAGTTATTCAGGTGGATATTTCCCTGAAAATAAATAAAATGACTCTGTGTCCCTTCAAGGAAGATGGCTGGCAACACTTGTTGCCAGTGATAAAGTTCATGTTTTCGTTATTCTAGAATTTTGGAAAACTTGGATCTCTTACCTGAGTTTTAACAGTTTACTGTTACTTAAAGACATCTGATAAGATGGGGTTAATAATAATGTGTTTCTTTTCTTTTTTTCTTTTTTAAAAAGATTTTAGAGAGAGAGTGCGTGAGTGGTGGTGGTGGGGGCAGAGGGGAAGGGAGAGAATCTAAAGGAGACTCTATGCTAAGCATGGAGACTGACGCTGGGTTTGATCTCATGACCCTGAGATCATGTCCTGAGTCGAAACCAAGAGTCGGATGCTTAACCAGCTGAGCCATCCAGGTGCCCCAATGTGATGTTTAAAAAAAATGAATAATGAAATATGTCAACATTTAGAAGATCTATACAGCTCTGTGAATAAATATTTTTCAGATGACCAACAAAATGTTAGAGAATCTTGCTTGAATAAAATATCCATTCAAAGTACAAGATAGACCAATGGATTTTAACCTAACAGAGTACAAAAGGTTCATTGACATGGTTTCAGATTCCTTATTTGTAGCTAACCTTTAATATCCTTTTTTGGCAGGGTATCAAAGAATATAATTATCTGAAAAGGCTATTAAAGTACTCTTCCCTTTTCCAACCTCATATATGTGTGAGGCCAGATTTTCTATTACATATACTTCAACCAAAGCAATGTATTGCCACAGATTGAATGATGAAGCAAATAGGGAATCTCTCTTAAGCCAGATATGAAATAAATTTGCATAAATGTAAAGTATTGTAACTCTTATAAACTGCTTTGAGAAATATATTTTTTGTAGAAAGTTTTTTTTTTTTTTTTTTTAAGATTTTATTTATTTATTTGACACAGAGAGACACAGCGAGAGAGGGAACACAAGCAGGGGGAGTGGGAGAGGGAGAAGCAGGCTTCCCGCCGAGCAGGGAGCCCGATGCGTGGCTCGATCCCAGGACCCTGGGATCATGACCTGAGCCGAAGGCAGACGCTTGACGACTGAGCCACCCAGGTGCCCCAAAATAGTTTTTTTAAATTGTAATTTAAAATTCTTATTTCTGATTTAAGATGAATAAAGAAATAGTATTAAAATTTCTCAATTTTAATGTCCAATATGATAAATATCTAGAGATGTAACTCACATAAACCACAGCTATTTGAGGTCTTCAATACTTTTTAAGAGTTATAGAGGGGTCCTAAGACCAAAGAGCTTGAAAAAAACTGATGTAGGTCCTCCCTGGCTGTTTGACATTAGACAGATTATTTAAACTATTGACTTCCATTTACATATCTTCAAAATAGGAAGAAAATGGGGTTGCTATGAGTATGGACATAATCTCTTTTAAGATACCTAGCTCAGTTCCTCGTATTTAGTAACTGTTCAATAAATTGATAGCTCTGCTCTTACTTACTCTTACTGGAGTCATTTCAACCACAGTATAAGCTCTCTTTATGTGTCTGTGTATTAGAGACAAATATGCAGAATCTCTGTTATTGTTGGAACAGGTATTTAAAAAATGCCTGTTAAACAAGTGAATTGGAAAATTCTTAGGACCCTTGAAATAATCTTTGATTATTCAGGAACTAACCTTGAGTATTTGACTTACAACTTAATAGTGATGGGCTCCGTCAGTAGCAGTTTTAGCATAAATTCAAAGAACAGCTTTGGAACAGAGAGGACTTTGTATGCCCCTTTGTCTTGTTCCTGGCTCTGCCAAACATGAACTCTGTGATCTTAGTGAAGGCCCTGCCTCTCAGTCTGATCATTTAAAAAAAAAATGTGATGAGATGCTGAGATCTTACTGTAGAATTTTAAGTTCAAGTCATAGTGGATTTCATAGTAGTTTTTTTTCTTAAAGGCACAGGTGAAGGGAAGGAGTGGGAAAAAAGAAAGAGGGCAATGTGGATGATCCTGTGAATGAATATCAGAAGTTACCATATAAATGAATTAGGAGATAACCATTTGAACCGTACAGGAATTTTTCACTTTAGGAATAGATTGGCCACATAATAGCAACTTCAGTGCAGAGTATTAACTGCTCAAGAGAGAAGCAGATTAAGAGATAAAAATTAGAATTTAAAGATTAATTGTTGGGGCGCCTGGGTGGCTCAGTTGTTAAGTGTCTGCCTTCGGCTCAGGTCATGATCCCAGGGTCCTGGGATCGAGCCCCACATCGGGCTCCCTGCTCAGCAGGAAGCCTGCTTCTCTCCTACTCCCCCTGCTGGTGTTCCCTCTCTTGCTGTGTCTCTCTCTGTCAAATAAATAAATAAAATCTTTAAAAAAGAAAAAAAAAGAGATTAACTGTTGTCTAACTGTCTGTCAGAATTGAAGGTAATGATTGACGTTTGAACCCAGTTTAAGAAGAAAAAAGATTTTTTTTTGTTCATGCCTCTATCACTGGCATAACTATGTAAGTGAGCATAAATCTATTTCCAAAAATGTTATGTATATATAATTTTTAAAAAATTTAGCATTTAAATTCATCTTTGGTCATTTGGATAAACCTTTCTAACGAGTATGTTTTTATACTAACCCTGTTAATCGCAGAGAAGCATGATTATATAATTTATTATAGTTTTTTTCCCTGTCCTGTCTTTGATCTTGTAAGTAAAATCACTCACATTTAGGAGTTCTCTCCCTCCTTCCCCCCTTCTGTAAGCATGCAAGGAGAGAGAGAAGCAGTCCTTGAGGTTGTAGCGTCAGCCTATCATTTATCTAACCTTTGAATTCCCTCTGATCTAGCTGACAAATGCTTTAGAAACCAGTGCCGAATTAAAAAAAAAATTGGCTAAACTGTCATTCTTTAGAGTTTTGACATGTGTTCTTAGTGCAAAATCCGATAAAGCCATGTTCGTTTTGTTGGGAAAGGAGAAGCATCCTAAGCATGTAGTCCATACCCAGGCTTAGGAGCTCCACAGGCTGGATTAGCTCCTTGGCTCCACCACTTACAGGCTGTTGGTCTGATGTTGAGTTACTGAGCTTCATATTATGATCCTCTGTTTTCACGCCCATAAAGTGGAGAAATTAATATCTACACCATGGGTTTTCTGGCATTGAGGTGTGTAAGGTATTTAATGCAGAGTCTGGGAAAAATTGTGGTGCATTTTCTTCTGTTGAGGAACGGCACAAGCATAGATAGATCATATTGTGGACAGAATGTCAGTGTGCAAACCTTCTTGGTAGATCAGTGATTTAAATACTTGAGTCATGTGGCATAGTTTTACTGGTATAAGTTAACACTGATTGTCTGACAGTAGGGGAAGGAGGATTAGATTTGAGTCAGAAGAGCTGGGTTGGCATTCCGGCTCCATTACTTGCTGTTTTATTTTGGATGGATATTTTTATTTTGCTCAGCTTTGGTGTCCTTATCCTGAATGAGCAGACTAATAGCTGCCTCAGAAGACTGTTGGAGTGATGAAATGAGAAAGAAACTAAGAGTGCCTGTTGTACAATAGTCCTAATAAAGAGGAATTCTCTATGTTTTGTAAATAAATAGTTAACATTTCTAACTGCTTACCTTTGAATGAAACTTTGAATTTTAGGCAGTCCTTCATGTAATTTTCGTATCACTTAAGAATAACTGAACAGGCTACCTCGTACAGTGGGCATAAGATGACGGGAGAGTGCGCGCATGCATGTGAGTTCCTGTGAGTAAGCAGGGGGAGCGCAGAGGGAGAGGGAGAGAAGCAGACTCCCTGCTGAGTGCAGAGCCCCACAGAGGCTCGATCCTAGGACCCCGAGATAATGACCTGAGCCAAAATCAAGAGTCGGGTGCTTAACCAACTGAGCCACTCAGGTGCCCCTATTTTTGTAATATTTTAAGTTCTTCTTCCTTACCTGTTTATCTTAAGATATCTGGTAGAACGTATATATTGATCAGTCATCTCATGAAGAGAAATAATCTCTTCCTTCCAGTGGAATCTTTGGATCGCAAAATGAAAATTTCTTTAATATGGAAGCAGAAACAAATGCACATTTTGGGTTTTATAAGTTTAATTATACTTAAGTTTAGAAATTCAAATGTTTTCTTCTTGTTGGATAAGAAAAATCCAGTAGTAGAACATGAAAGACAAAACTAATTTTTTTTTTTGACAAAACAAATTTTTTAATTACATAGTATAAGAAAGGACAGCACTCCAATAAAATTTTCTGGTATCTCAAGTTTTTTTTTTTAGCAATTTCTTTACCATGTAGAATTTTAGAACTGAAAAGTAACCCTAAGAGAACATCTAGTTTAATCCTCTGATTTCACAGCTGAGAAAACTGGTGCTCAGAAAGGGTCACAGCTAGTTAGTGGCAGAACCGAGAGTTATGTGACCTCAGCCTCTGGAGTCTCACTTGAGTGGCTTCTGTTAGGTGAAGGACATTCTGGGGGCTCATTGTGTTCATTTGCTTGTCATTTTCATCAGTGCCTTTTTTATTTGATCCTTAAGTATCTGGAATGTGGTAAAACATTATTAAATCTTTTTAGTTATACTAATGTGCTAGTACCATGTGTACCTTGGTCTTACCATCTGAATTGAGGATTCACTTTGGCGCAGGGACACGAAGATAGCTTCTCCTTAAAATAGTATGTCAACTAAAGTGCCCGCCCATCATACTCCTCCCCCTTCTATTGTAAGACCTTTTGAATGAAATAAAGTATTATTCCCTTTACTCTTTTCTCAACTTTTAAATTTATTTTTTTGCCTTATTTATTTAGTTAATAAAAACACTGTTTTTGGTATCTCATATCAATATAATCATCTGACAGGTTTTTGTCAAATAGTAAAACATTTCTGTTGTCAAAGAAAAGAAGTGAAGAATAATGTTCTCTGTCCCAAAGTATACTAATTAAGCAGATATGTTAACTGTTAGGCATAAAAAGAAAAAAAACCCACAGATTTTCCAGTATATATATATCATACACTTATCTTAGATCTGCTGTCTTCAGAAATAGTAGTTTTTAAAAGTGATGACTTTTACTGTACAAATTGGGCTGGTATTGGCACTATTTCCTTGACAGGAAATTTGAGTGCTGCAAAGTGTCATCAATCATATTCACACTCTTGTGAGTGACAGAGAGGGAAGGGGGGAGGTTGCTCGTGATTTTTTTTTTTAGCTGGAGAATAAACTTCTTCATTCTCTTTAGAGTATTTTAAGTGACATGAAGCACGAAGGAAGGTGCAGCCCAAGTTGATAATGTGATTCTAACGTGGGCTGTCATGATGAGTTTGGGTTTTTCCCCTACAAAGGTGAGTCTAGAAAAAACTGGCCCAGTGCCGTGTGTTATTATGTTGTTTCCTTCTGTCTGATAGGGGATTTGGGCATAACAGGTTCAAGGAAAAGCAATGGCTGTGTAATTTTTCAACCCTCATGAATTAATTATGACTCCCATGGCCCTTGGTGAAGGCCCAGCTGGGCAGACTATTGAGTAGCGTGTCTACAGTGTGGAAGGAGTCTGGCTATTGCCTAGAGAGTTTTATCCTGTCCTTATTGGTGGAATTAAAATTACTTATGTGAGTGTTCAATTTTAGGGACTTGCATTATTTGGCAAATGGTTTTTTTAAAAAGGCATCAAAGACAAATTGATTAGTTTTGAACTTTATTTTCCTATATTTATACTTTGTCCTGACCCTTTGTCAGATTTTTTTTTTCTTCAAATTGAAGGCCAGGATTCCCTTTTCTGCTTATGAAGTATTACTTTCTAATCCTTTGCTTTGAATGAACCAATACATAGATGTCTTTGGAATGATTCTTCCTGGTTCCTTCTTTATATCACCGTTCTGAGAATGTACTTTTTATCCAATTCTAGGCATATTTACTGTTCTCAACTGTGGCTGCTACTTGGGGGTAAACCTGTTACCTCATTTATTGGTTCTCTTTTTTCCCCCCTTTTCTTCACTTTGTGCCCCTTACTCTTCCTTTTTGCCTTTTTATGTGTCATCTTCTGTGTTCTCCCTGCCTAAACTTAAATTTAGAATGTAAATGAACAGAATTCCCTACCTGAAGTGCTACCAGCTGTTGAAGGAGAGCCACGGGGAGAGGAGTTGAAGGAGGAAACCCAAATCCCCTGCTTCACAGGCTCTGACTGCTTAGGGGAAGCAGAGTTCAATATGTGGATGTTCAGAGATGGACGGGACACTGTTGAAGGCATGTAAATGGAGAATGATGGTTGGAAACAAATATTACAAGAGTAGGAGTCAGAGGTGCCACAACCCCATCCCTGCCAGGGCACTTAGTTTCAGGACCCTTTGGTAAAATGCTTACCTCCCTGGTAATTTGTTTCCTCATTTGTAAAATAATGGGAATAACTATCCACTCTACCTATTCACAGGCTTATTGTGAAGGTGAAATAAGATAGAATGTGCACAAAGACCCCTTGTAAAGGGTTAATAAGCCCAGTGTGCAGAATAAGCCTGCCATACCCTTGGGAAGCAGTGTAGCCTAGTGGTAGGGTCTCAGACTGGCCTGTATTGTAGGCCATATGGCCCACGTGCATGAGGACTGGTTCTGCCTGAGGGCAATAATGTCAAAGATTATTTTTATACTGAAATAATCACATGCACATTGTATTTATAGAATGCAACATTTGTCTTTATTTTAAGGATAATATGACATGGTCAAGTTGCCATTACATCTCTGTGCCCTTCCCAAGTTAC
Organism: Mirounga leonina; assembly: GCF_011800145.1. Classification (NCBI taxonomy): domain Eukaryota; kingdom Metazoa; phylum Chordata; class Mammalia; order Carnivora; family Phocidae; genus Mirounga; species Mirounga leonina. Next base: position 2,746,842 of record NW_023270642.1, read on the forward strand.
TTGTTTACTTACTATTGTCTGTTGTTCATTAGAATATTTCAGTGTTGAAACAGAACTGTTGGTATAGCCCAAAGCTTTTGTATTTAGGAGTATATGGACTTGTACTCAGATGCCCTTTCCAACCTCTTTGGGCCTCATCTTCCTCATAGTGTACTATGTAGGTATCAAATAGTAGGTTTGGCTGAGGACTAAGTGAGATAATATCTGGCACACCCTGGTCATTAAGATGGTTAAGTTCCTTTCCCTATTACTATGGTAATGATGATGTATGGTTCCTCTTGGAGTTCTGAAGCAGCAAGTTCATTATAGGTGGAGGTGGTCAGCAGGAGTTTTAAAAAGTGAGGGAGATGTAAACCGAGTTACAAAAGAAGGATACACTCTGGATAGTGGATGAGAAGCCATTTCAGGTGGACAGAGAAATGGAGAGATGGGAACTGTGGAGGTGGACAGGAGCAGGGTCAGCGCATCAACCCAGCTTGCGAGTGGCTTGAAGGATTGGGGAGGGCAGTAGTGGGATGGGAGCTTCGGAAGTTTTGTGGAGGGTCCAGAGAGGAGGGCCTTGAATGTTAGGCCAGGAATTTGGAGATTGTCTTTTGGAGAAGACAGGGTTTTTGAAAGGTATGTCTGGTGGTGGGATACAGTGCTCACAAAGTAACTCTTTCCAAGATAAGGTAATTTTCAACATGTCTCCCTGTTCTTCAACATGTATCTAAGAAGGTTGTCTTGAGGGGCATAGTTTCTGAAGAGTCTGGTACAACCCCCTGCCTCCCTTTTGTCAGAATCCAGCTCAGGTGTCACTCAGCTCTTGCTTCTGACTCTCAGTTCACTGTGGCTTTGTCAATGCTGGGTTTTCCACTGCTGCCATTTCTCACTTTACCTCCCAGCTTGGCTGAAGAGTTTCCAGTTGGTCTGCAGTGGGGAGACTGTGAGGGAATCCAGCTTCACCTGAACCTCTAGCATATTAGCCCATGTCCCATCTCAGATCAAGCCTTGCTCCAAGGTGAGGCGTATTGTGATGATTGTGATGTTACTGAGGTCTTAAAACTTCCACCAGTTTTGATGTTTGTCCATTTGATGAAAATGGAATTTTCAGAAAGCTTAAAATGAGTTAAATTTTTTTTCATTTCTTCCTTCTCGGTGAGCTGGTTTACAGGTTCATAATTTAAAATGCCGATTTTAAAAGCTTTATATTTGGTGTGACTTGATGGAACTGGGTTTGAACTGCCAAAATACATGAGGGTCTTATGTCCTATTTGCCTTGTGTCTTTAGGTAAAGATCTGATCATTTGAAATCACATTTTTCCATAGCTGTGGCCTTAGACTCAACATATATATCATGCTTTTCAATTCAATTATAATTCGACTGTTAAAAATATTGTGTTAAATGAAACTAAGTATGAATGTAGCAAGAATTTGCTTGGCAATTCAAGGGTTTATAAAATCAGTAGCTGTGTTTAAATAAATACACATGCCTCACTGAGCTTTAGATGCATCCTTCTAGGTTTTGTGTTCAGGGTGAGAAGTTTTTACTTTCTCTTAAGAAGTTTTAAAATTAGATAATAAAAAAATGGAAAGGAATGAAAATAGTAAATGGAGAAAATTGTCCCCTTTCTGCCACAGCCTCCTCTCCTCCCTAGATGTAAGTTCTCTGTCTGGAAGCAAACACTCTTACCAGCTTTTGTGTGGCTCTCCACAGGCAGCCTCTGCATTTATAGACATACTGATACGAGTGTACATTTATTTTCACACAAGTGATAGCATAATACACACAGCTGTGGCCCTGCTTATTTTCCATGACAGCCTACCTTGGTGTTCTTTTTGGATCCAGTATGTAAATTTATAACTTACTCTTTTTAATAGCTGTGTAATATTGTACTGTACAAGTGTATCATTGTTTATTCCACCAGTCTTCTATTAATGGACATTAAAGTTGTTTCCAATATTTTATTATTATTTAGTGAATATCCTTGTAAGAAACAGGTCATTCGTTAAGATGTGGGAGCTATATAATTGTCTGAAATATTTCCCCTACATATATTCATAACCACATCAGACAGTGTTGTTACACTTTTGGCTTCTACTGGTACAATTCAGAAAACATAAAAGGAAAAGGAAAGCCTTTTGTATGTACCATATTTTTGCATGCCGTATTCTTTTTTCATTCCTGATGTTCCAAAGTTGGTTTTTTTCTTTGGTCATTTCCTTTGTTTCCTTTGTGTGAGCCAGGATGGCAGCAAATTCTCTTAGTTTTCATGAAAATATCTTGATTTCCTCTTCATTCCTGCAGGATATTTTTGCCGAGTATAGGATTCTGGGTTGACCATTCTTCCCACACCTGAAAATAGTTGTGCCACTTTCTTCTGATGAGAAATCTACAATTTGTTTCCCCTTTATAGGTGGGTGTCATTTTTCTCTGGCTGCTTTCAAGAATCTTTCTTTGTCTTTCTTTTTTAGAAGTTAAATTATTGATGTGAATTTCTTTGGTTTATTCTGTTTGAGATTTGCTCAGCTTGAGTCTGTAGGTTTATGTTTCTTGACAAATTTGGGAACTTCTCAGCCATTACTTTTTCAAGGACTTTACAAGTTCTGTCCTCTGTCTCTTCTTCTGGGATTTCAATGATATGAATGCTGGATCTTTGTAACACGTTGCTGTTGGCTTGACTTGTTTTTTATTTTTTATTTTATAATTACAGTTTGTCCATTTTTCTCTGTTGTTGAGGTTGGATAATTTCTTTTGTCCTCCCTCCCTTCTTTTTTTCAGTTCCCTGAATCTCTCCTCTGTTTCTTCCATTCTGCTGTTGAGCCCATCTACTGAGCTTTTTATTTTGGTTGTTGTATTTTTCAGCTCTAAATTTTCCATTTGGTTGTTCTTTATATTGTCTGTGTCTTTGCCGAGACTCCATTTTTCTGTGCTGCAGCTTTCTATTTTTGCATTTGCTTCAAGTGTGTTCATAACTGCTCATTGAATTTGATCATGGCTGCTTTAAAATTTTGCTGGATAATTTTATTGTTAATTCTAATAATTCAGAGACAGTGTCATCGTGTAGGCATATGTGGATTTTCTTTTTTTTTTCATTCAGTTTGAGATCTTCCAGCTTCTTGGTATGATGAGTGATTTTTTGATTGAGACCTAGTTTTTTTTATCATGCACTGAGACCCTGGCTCTTCTCTAAACCTTTTGCTTTCGCTGTTTTATGACATTGCACTGATAGGAGATAGGAGGGGCACTGACTGTGTTGTTATTATTTGATAGAGGTATAAGTTCGAGTTCTGTTGGCAACTAAGGGGTGTTTGGGGTGGGGCACTCTTTATTACTGCTGTTGGGGGGTGTTATTACTGGCCAGTGGGGAATGAAGTTCCAGCTAGCTCCCTACTTGGTTTTCTCTGACCCTACTGTTGGGGGGGTGTTGGGGTGCCTTGTTAGCCACCTCTCGAGGGTAGACAGGCTTCCCGCTTAGCCTTTGTTGCTATGAGTAGAGCTGGGGCTGCAGTCTTTTCTGTGGTGTTTGTCTGGAGTAGAGTGGTTATTATCTAAAAGTTTCCTGTCTTGCTAGATGGGTCCCTTTGTGTGCTTTTAGCTAGAGAGAGCAGGCTTTTTTTGGTCTGCATTTGTTCATTTTGCCAGTTGCCTGCTTCTTCAGCTCCAAGTCTGAGCTATAGGAGGTTAAAAAAAAAAAAAAAATCACAGAACTCACCATTGTGTTGTTCCTCTGGTCCTGATATTCCTAGCTAGTCTGCTTTGTTCTCTCCACCTTTCAGAGTCTTCTTATGTTTGTTTTATATATAATGTCCAGGGATTTAGTTTTATTTAGCAGGAGAAATAGGGGAAAATACATCTACTTCATCTTCCTGGAAGTGGAAGTGGTATATGCATTTTGATCTTGATAGATATTTCCAAATTGCCCACCACAGAAGTTTACATTTCCCACCAGCAGTATACTAGAGGGTCTGGATCAATTTGAGAATTTTTAAAAGTAGAAAGTTCTGAGGTGTCCAAATCCCATTACTTGTCTAATTTGGTTGTAATGCCCTGGAGGGAGAATTAGAGAGGTTCTCCCAATGGTCTTTTGTGACCAGGAAAGACCTGAGTCACCTTCTGGGTGTCCTTACTTGACTGCTCATGGGTCTGAGGTTCCTACATTCCCACCCTCCTCTCCCCAACCAGGAGCATAAAAAAGAGGAAACCCACCAGGGACAGATAACAAGGTGCTTGCTGAGTGCACCTGTGTGGGTAACATGCCACTCCGCGCTTCCCCTTCAAGATATAGTCTTCCCCAGGGCGCCTGGGTGGCTCAGTCGGTTAAGTGTCTGACTTCGGCTCAGGGCATGATCTCAGAGTCCTGGGATCATGCCCTGCGATGGGCTCCCCACTTAGCAGGGAGTCTGCTTCTCCCTCTGCCCCTCCCCCGCTTGTGCTTGCTCACTCATGTGCGTGCGCAAGTGCGCTCTCAAATAAATAAATAAAATCTTTTTTTTTTTTTAAAGATTTTATTTATTTATTCATTTGAGAGAGCGAGAATGGGAGAAAGAGCACATGAGAGGGTGGAGGGTCAGAGGGAGAAGCAGACTCCCTGCTGAGCAGGGAACCCGATGCGGGACTCGATCCTGGGACTCCAGGATCATGACCTGAGCCGAAGGCAGTCGCTTAACCAACTGAGCCACCCAGGTGCCCCATAAATAAATAAAATCTTAAAAAAAAAAAATATGGTCTTCCCTATTGTGGTCTACCTTGTACTTTTGCCTTTGGAAGCTGGATTTCTGGAATCTCCAGGCTGCATATGTGGGAGAAAAAGTGCTAGCTTTGGTATACAGGAGTCTTTGTCCCTGCTTTTGCCCTGTCACTGGCTTTATGACCAGAGCTGCTGTCACGTGCCTTCTGGCCATCTACAAATGGAAGGAATTAAACTGGATGATCTTAAAAGAGTCATACCTGCTAAGGTTAGTTTTGTGATTCCAATTTTCTTTAGGTTCTTATGGGTATTCATGAAAATGTTCTTTGTGTATTACCTTGGTTAGGGCAAATTTCTAGCTCATTTTCAAGCTTCTGAAGAATGGTTCAGGAATTCTTACTGTTCGCTGTGAAAGAATGTCCAGGGGCGCCTGGGTGGCTCCGTTGGTGGAATGTCAGACTCTTGATTTTGGCTCGTGTCATGATCTCATGGTTGTGGGATCGAACCCTGAGTTGGGCTCCGTGCTTGGTGGAGAGTCTGCTTGAGATTCCCTTTCTCCTCTCCTTCCCCCTCTGCTCTTCTCCCCGACTCGTGCATGCGAGCTTTCTCTCTGAAAAAGATAAATCTTAAGAAAAGAGAATATTGTCTGAATTTCTTGAGAATTGTTTAAAATAATCCTATGGGATTTCTTTATTCTCTTTAGATAGATGCTTAGAATTCAGAGGTTTGACAGTGCCAAGGGCTGCCCTCACATCTCTGCAGTGGTAATACCATAATGATTATCTTTGGGAAGCATGCCCACCTGTAACTGAACTATATAAACTCAGATCACTTTGTGGCAGCATATTAATTACATACATGCATTAGCAACAAGAAAAGTGTGTGTGGGGGGGAGGAGGGAACAAAGGGTGGAAAACAAATGATAACTCCTTTACCTTGCCATTAAAGGTGGTTGTTGAATTACAAAATCCAGATCTCTGTGTTAATAGCCACAGATCAGTTTTGCCAAGAAAGGAAAAGAAAGAGTGAGCTAGCATTGAAGCAGATGATTATCTGTCTTTAGCTTGGAAAATGGCACAGATGCTATTCTAAGCTCTAGCAACGAATATAGAAATTAACCATGGAGGACAGGCAGTCTGGCAGTAGAGGCTGAATAAGATGTAGTGAAATTTTTATAGACAGTGATGTAGTCATTGCCATTTATTTTTATAACTACTTAGAAATAGTGAGAAATGTCTTATTTATTGGCGTAATTGGGGAATGACATGAAGTACATACATGTGACTTTTCCTAAGAATTGAAGCTTACCACTTTGAATGCTTGAAACTTTAAATTTTACCTATACTTGATGGAAATCTTTCTAATATGATATGGTCAAAAGAATACTAATTTGTTGGTAAGTCCTTGGGAAAGCACTTAAGATTTTGGCCTCAGTTTGTCCATCTGTAAAGTGAGTTGGACCCAATGATCTCTAAGGTCCATTCTGGTTCTGAAAGGAAGCCCATATGTCACATATGATGTGCTTTCTTGTTTTCTAATGCAGAGTCTTTTACAAGATTCAACTTCTGCTTAATGATTCATCAGTCATTTAATTGTGCTGAAATATAGAGTGACCATCAGCCTTGATTGGGATATATGAAAATACTTGCTCTGACTTTCAACTGGCCTGATGGTTATACTTCTGAAAACTTTTTTTTTAAATTTAATTTAATTTTATTATGTTATGTTAGTCGCCATACATTACATCATTAGTTTTTGATATAGTGTTCCATGATTCATTGTTTTCGTATAACACCCAGTGCTCCATGCAATACATGCCGTCCTTAATACCCATCACTGGGCTAACCCATCCCTTAACCCCCCTCCCCTCTAGAACCCTCAGTTTGTTTCTCAGAGTCCGTAGTCTCTCATGGTTCGTCTCCCCCTCCGATTCCCCCCCTTCGTTTTTCCCTTCCTTCTCCTGATGTCCTCCATGCTATTCCTTATGTTCCACAAATAAGTGAAACCATATGATAATCAACTTTCTCTGCTTGACTTATTTCACTTAACATAATCTCCTCCAGTCCCATCCATGTTGATGTAAAAGTTGGGTATTCATCCTTTCTGATGGCTGAATAATATTCCATTGTATATATGGACCACATCTTCTTTAACCATTCATCTGTTGAAGGTCATCTCAGCTCTTTCCACAGTTTGGCTATCGCGGACATTGCCGCTATGAACATTGGGGTGCATATGGCCCTTCTTTTCACTATGTGTCTTTGGGGTAAATACCCAGTAGTGCAAATGCTGGGTCATAGGGTAGCTCTATTTTTAATTTTTTGAGGAACCTCCACAGTGGCTGTACCAACTTGCATTCCCACCAACAGTGTAAGAGGGTTCCCCTTTCTCCACAACCTCTCCAACATTTGTTGTTTCTTGCCTTGTCAATTTTTGCCATTCTAACTGCTGTAATGTGTTTTTTTTTTTTTTTTTTTTTTTTATTTATTTGACAGAGAGACAGTGAGAGAGGGAACATAAGCAGGCATAGTGGGAGAGGGAGAAGCAGACTTCCTGCGGAGCAGGGAGCCCGATGCGGGGCTCGATCCCAGGACTCTGGGATCATGACCTGAGCCGAAGGCAGATGCTTAACGACTGAGCCACGCAGGCACCCCTCAATGTGGTTTTGATTTGAATTTCCCTGATGGCTAGTGATGCTGAACATTTTTTCATGTGTCTGTTAGCCATTTGTATGTCTTCTTTTGAAAAGTGTCTGTTCATGTCTTCTGCCCATTTTTTGACTTGATTATTTGTTTTTTGGGTGTTGAGTTTGAGAAGTTCTTTATAGATCTTGGATATCAACCCTTTGTCTGTAGTGTCATTTGCAAATATCTTCTCCAGTTCCGTGGGTTGCCTCTTTATAAAAACGTTTTGAAAAAAATTATATTTGTTTGTTTATAGTAATAATAAATGTTCACCATAGAATTTGAAAATCGAATAAAACACAAAGAGGAAAACAAATATTCATTCTGAATTCGTGAATCCCTCAGAGTATCACTTTTAACATTTTGTTTATTTCCTTCCAGTTTATTTTTTCTAATATATTTCTTTACGTCGTTGAAGTTACATTATATTTATGGAATTTTCCTTTTTTTTTCTTCACTTCTTACCTTCTTATTATGCATTTTGAAATCACATTAAAATGTTTTACCCTTTAGAACCCAACAGACTTGGTTCAAACCCCAGTTTCCCCATCGTTATGGTTGGTGACTGCATATTTCACCTCTGTAAGCCTCAGTTTCCATTTGTAAAATGGGGATAAAAATACCTACTTTTATAGGGTTGCTTTAATTGGTCACATTAGAACTTTACTAACTTCTCCAGTACGCAAAACACATCAACACACACACCCTATCTATGTTGTTGTGTGTGCAAAGGAAAGGCAAAATGGTAGGGAATGAGGACAAAAAACGTTCTTATGTGAGCAAAGTGCATGAATTATTTTTAAAGTATATATTTGGGTTATGTAAATGCTTTCCAAACACTTTCAAGTGTTTATAAGAGTTTTTTTGAGATAATTATTAGCATTACAGGGTAAGAGACTCTTGAATAAATGATTTATCCCTATATTTCTTCTATACATGGATAAAAAGGATGGGATAGTTTTGCCTTTTTTTTTTTTGTTTTAACATTTTCAGAAAGCTAAACAGTTATTTTCCATTTCTTATGGTTTTTCTTATAAGAACTAATCTTGCTTTCTGCTTAGAAGAGAGTGGCTGTGGAAGGACGTTACTGGGAGGCAGGAGGGAGAGAGCATGGGACTATTTCTAAAGCTTCTGGGATGGTTTCAGCTTACCTTTGCCTGTACACCTCTTGGAAATTAATTTACCATAGATATTCTTCTGTTCCCGGGGAATGACATCTGTATTTCCGGTACTCCCTGTATCCAGATGCTTCCCAGTGTTCAGCATTGGCCATTTTCCTTAGCTCTAGACCAGTGGTCAGTGGGCTCTTCCTAGAAAGGCATGATCTTTGTCTCAACTGCCCAGCTCTGCCAGAGTATGCAAAAGTCACCATGACAAGATGTAAATGAACAGGCCTGGCTGGGTTCCAGTAACACTTTACCTACAAAACACTTTACCTAAAAAACCTACAAAAACAACCTGGGGCAGGATTTGCTTACCCCTGCCCTGGACCTTTACTTCCTATGCCTCCTCCAGATGATTCTTTCCTAGATGTCCTCAAATAAACTTGGAAGTTTCTGACTGCAGCTATACCAGTGTTCTAGACCCCAGTTTATGGCATCTGGTGTTTGAACAGTTGCACCTTGGAACAGCTCCAGTAGTGGTAACCATCTTTAGGAAGAAAAAAAAAGACCTCAAGAAAAAAAGGACTTCCAACTTCTAGAAAACAGAGACCCTGGGTAGCAGAAATGATGAAGCTTGAAGCAGATTCCAAAGTAGAATGACCCATAATTGAGCACACTAGGACACTCCAGTCCCATGTTATTCTGCCTTCTGATAAACATTGCATACATTTGTTAATAACACTTGTTAATTATGCTATTAGAGAGATTGTCTAACTTATAAATTAACTAGGCTGAAATATGACTAGATTTTCATGTAGCATCACTATTTTAAGACCTCTCTCTCTTTTTTTTTTAAAGATTTTATTTATTTATTTGAGAGAGAGAATGAGAGAGAGAGCACATGAGAGGGGAGAGGGTCAGAGGGAGAGAAGCAGACTCCCTGCCGAGCAGGGAGCCCGATGCGGGACTCGATCCCGGGACTCCAGGATCATGACCTGAGCCGAAGGCAGTCGCTTAACCAACTGAGCCACCCAGGCGCCCATGGACCTCTCTTTGTACATACCATTTTGATTTGTTTTTTATTCCCATGAAGCTGTTTAAGGATGGCTGCTTTTATTTCTACTATATAGCCATGGGGTTGAGGTATTGAGGCATTGAGAAATGGTGTGATTTTTCTCCAGCCGAGAGCATTATGATTGCCAATCCAGAGTTCATTCTATATTGTTAAAGCAGCACCTCCCTGAAGAGACCCCATTTGCTGGAAATATGAAGGTGGAGTCTCTTAGGGAGCTAGAATGAGATGAATAGTATGCATATAGATTATTTACTTGAGACCAGGCCTGTAACTGAAAATCAAAGATAAATGTTTATGACAGAAGGGAAAATTTTCCTCTTTTTTACCCCCTCGTCTTTATTAAAGAAAGGGATATGTTAAAATTATACTGACTTAAATTGCTTGAAATACAAAATTTTTTAAAATGTCAGTTTCATAGAACTTTTCCTTACACTAAAGGGATATAAAATCTAGTAGTAGAAGTTTAATGTAGAAACTTAATTCTGATTTCCAAGTGCTACAATTATAAAATGGCCTGAGTAAAAATATACTCCATAAAATCTCATTCTTTGAAAGATGGGCTTTTGTTCTTCTAGGCCCTCTCTTTGCATGATGTTTCCCTGTAGGGAATTGTTGTCTGAGAGTGAGGTTGGGTGGTGGGGGTGGGGGAGATTCTGCAGCACTGACAGGTGTTTTGGCCTCTTCCTTCTGAATACAGCCTGTTTTACCATGTTGCAGAATGGAACCATTGTAAATGGAGAACAAGTTGGCTTTTAAGCTATTGTTAGCAAAGAAGCAGAAACAGTCTTTTTTGAAATTACTTTCACTTTGGGAGGGACATTGACAGGAAGAATAAGAGCTTTTCCAGATGTTATGTGCTTGTGGCCTTAGAAGGTGACACAGGGTTTCTTTTTCTGTGTATCTGCATTGTGTACACTTGTTTTCTTAATTTTAGTGCTCCATTAATATGGTTTTAGCTCAGAAATTGGATGTTTAAGTGGAAATAAGCAGTAGTTTATTAGCATAAACTTGATAAGAATTAATACTGGTGTACCTCATTTTAAAGTGTAGTCTAGAACACTGGTATAGATGCAGTCAGAAACCTCAAAGTTTATTTGAGGACATCTAGGAAAGAATCATCTGGAGGAGGCATAGGAAGTAAGGGTCCAGGGCAGGGGTAACCTTTAATAAGGTTAATTCAGTTAATGATGTTTTTTTACCTTTACTCCTTGTTAGATAAAAGAAAATGTGTTTCTCTGGAAAGTAAACTTGGGATTAAGATATAAGATGATCATAGATGATCATACTTAAAAAAATATCCAACCTTACAAAAGAATATATAAAAGGAAAAGTTTTCATTTATAGTTTTACATAGAAAATACATAAAATGGTGAAATAGTTATACAGGAATGAGATTTTGAGTAATAGTTTAAAAGTCTGAGTAAAGCAATAATGAAAGTGTACCTGGGCATAACACATGGGATAGAAATGTTAGCTTACATGATTAGCAGAGAGTGTTGATACGCTCCTTATGTGTAAGGTCGTGAGCTAAGCTTGAGCCTTTGCAGACCTTGAAGTCAGGGCTTGTTGCCCTTCAAAAGGCTTATGGTGATGGTAAGTCAGTGGAATGGCTCAGATGTTCACTGGATGGCAGAGGCTAAATATCAAATGAGGTGTTATTTTAAGTACTGATAAAATGTAGAGAAAGAAGCATTGTCTATGGTCTCTGAGTAAAGGCACTAGATCAGAGTTGGGTTTAAGCAGAAGAGAACTCAGGTGGGCATACAGAAGAGAGAAAAGAAGGCTTTCTGGGCTAGAGGAATATGGTGAACAAACCTGAGGTGAAAATTAGTCTAGAATAGGGCAGACTGTGCTGCTTGAAGCCATGACCATCATTTACGTCTAGTCATTGGCTGCTTTTGTTCTGCAATGCAGAGTTGAGTAATTGCTGTGGAGATTGTCTAAAATATTTACTATCTAGACCTTTATGGAGAAAGTTTGCTGACCACTTGGGGATGGTTCATGAACAAGTACATCAGTGGGGTAGAAGTGGAAGATGTAGATACATACACAGTAGAAATAAATAAGTGACCAATTATTAGTAACCTTGAATTAGAACTTCGAATTTGAAGCAGTATGAGTCATTAAAGGAATATAAAATTAATTCAGTTTATTAACCATCAATTATGATTCAGGCTCATAGTATATGGAGAGAGAGATGGGCTTTATAATTAAAAGATTTTGAAATAACATGACCACAGACATCTGTAAATTGCTTGGATAGGAGGTTCTTTGGTGGTAGTTAAGAAGGTCTACTTACAGGACTTGACATTTGAACATTAGATTTATTTATGTATTTATTTATGTATGTATATATGTATTTACTTATTACTTATTTATGAGACAGTGTGTGCAGGGCAGGGGGAGGGGCAGAGGGAGAGGGGGAGAGAGAATCTTAATCAGGTTCGACATGGGGCTTGATCTCACGACCCTGAGATCATCATCTTGAGCCAAAGTCTCAATGGGATATTACTCAATGAACCTGGGAGGGGCCACAGGGAGGAATGTCAGCCCCACTGATGATGGGTGGTGGGAAACTAGGAGAACTGTGCAGTGGGGCCATGATCTAGCTTTGTGTTACTTTTCGCCTTCATTTCATATACTTTTGTTATACAGTTTTTTAGATTTGTATTTTTAAAAGATCCTAATAAAGCAGTGTGGAGAATGGATTTGGGGATGCAGGAGACAAAAGGTAGAGAGATGAGTTAGGAGAATATTGCAGTAGTCCAGGTGATAGATGATGAGGACTTAAGGTGGTAGAAGTAATGATGCAGTTAAGAGAGGACCTTCTAAATACAGTGAAATAGGAGAGTTGACTGGACTTGGATATGTGAGGGATAAGGGAATGGAAGAAATCTGGGAAATGTTTAGGTTTGTGCTTTGGACAAGAAGGTGACCAGCAGTGCCATTTAACTCAGTTTGTGGTTTTGGAATAAAGAATACATTTTGGTGCTGGTTGAGTTCATGCCCATGGGACAGTAAATGCTGCTGCCCATGGGTGGTTGGCAGTATAGGTCTGGAAATCAGAGGAGAAGTATGCCTTAAAGGGTAAAATTTGGCAGGTATTGTAAATAAGTAGTTGCAGTTGTAGGGGGAACGAACTACCCAACGAGAGTGTTTAGAACAGGAAATCAAACCCAGGTCGAGCAGGGAGGGATGTCAGATTCCAGGAGACAAGCTGCTCTGCCTCCACTCCTACTTTCCAGTCTCCACCCACTGCAGACATTGCTCAGACAATCACCACTCATTCCAGCTGAGTCTGTGGGATCCTCAAGGACCTTCTCAAGGCAGTGCATGAGGAATTGACACGAGAGTTGGGGCAACATGTGGGTCTTCTATGAACAGCAAAATATAGGGGTTTTATAGAGGAAGAAAGTTGCATGGAGATACTGAGCTTACAAGCAGGAGTTAAATCCACATCCCTATCAGGAAAGATGGAGTACAGAAATTTGTTGGTAGATTTGGGAACTAGGAAGTCATTGATGACTCTGGTGAGAACAGTTTCATTTGAGAGGACACAGAAGCCATGTTTTAAAGCTACTTGGAGCAGGGAGTAGGAGGTGACAGACTACTTTTCATAGAAGCATGATTAGGAAAGGAGGTAGTCAGGGTGGAAATGAGAGGGAAGGAAAGATGGAGTGTGTGGGGGAGATAGTTTATCTCTTAAATAACTTTTCTTCTGTCTAGTAAACCTGCTAATACATGCTCTTTAATGTTTTATTTATAAGCAATTTCAAACTCAAAAGTTGGACTAGAGGGACTAACTTCACCTGTAGTCACCAGTTGGTAACATTTTGCCACATTTGTTTTATTTATTCTTTTTCTTCATACATACTGGTTTTTTTTGTTTTTGTTTTTTTTCCCTCTGAACCGTTTGAGAATCAGTTGCAGACAGTAGATGCTTTTACTTCTGAATATTCCATGTTTTATGGGTTGTATTTAGCACCCTTTACTCTCATAAGAAAAGGTCTTTGGGAAGCCCTATTAAAAAATAATCAGAAAGTCCCCTTGACCTCCTAAAATATTTTGTGGTTATTTGTCTCATGGGAGAAAATTTGGGACTTGGACTATACTATAGACTTCTAAAATGCAAATTGTTCTTTTTCAGATATCAGTCTTTGTTGATTGGTAGCTGATCAGCAGAAAAGATGGAGGGAAATGATGGCTATTTGGAGCTTTTCAAATGAATGTGGCCATAATCATATAGTCTGATAAGGAAATAACAGGCAAGAAAGAAATGATATGCTTCTAACCAATGTTTGATTCCACAGTGCAATACTCTGTTATTTATTAATTGCCTGAGAAATGAGATAATAGATCAGTGAGGTTCAAAAGTTCTCTTCAAAATACTTAATATGTCAAAATAAATCCCTGAAGTGTTATCTCTGATTTAGGCACTGGATAAATATGCTCAATGGAAAAATGTGGAGTTTCCCCCCCTAAATACAGAACATTTTAGTTAATTGAAATCATACTTAATTGTCCTAAGTTAACTGACCTTCAGAACACAGTTGCGTGCAAGAAGTTATTCCTGTCCTTTGCCCGCTTTTAGTAAAGGCATGGTAGTGTACAATTGCCATGTATAGTGTATATTTTGAACATTAAACTCATGAACAGGAATTATAATATTATCACATCAAGTTGTCTTTCATGAGTAGCTTCCCTTCTTTGCCAGGGTCTTTGTTGGTGGAGAACAGTGGTCCATTTGTGTCCAGCCTCCTTGGCACCAGCTTGCTGGACCAGGAGAGATTAAGACTGACTGTGTTTTACTGGTAAAATCATGATAAACCAGAGCGGTATTTTTATTTATACTTAAAAGCAGATGATAGGAGACATCACTCTGGTCTTTGAGATGCTAATAATTATCATCATCATCTCAGTCACTTAAGGATTTCTAGCTACACAGTTCTGTTTCCTAAGAAAAATACGGCAAGATTGAAAATAATGTAAATAAAACCTTCATTTCTAAGGTTTCAAGAGCTTTGAGGTATTATTTAGTAGCTGTGTCATTTCAGTAGCTTGAAAGATTTATAAATAATAACCCAAGTATAGCGTTTCTGCCATGTAATGCCAGAAGTAATGAGCACGTGTGACACTTTGGGGAGTTTTTGGGCTTCATGTGATTTCTGTTCACTGGTTTGCTCCGTCTGTTTTACAAAGGTTGGCTGTTTGTGCCTGGTCGGTAATTTGATTGGAAGATGTGGCTGTAATCACTGATAGTTTGATTAGGAAAGAATAGGTAAGAAACAAATGATATGCTTTTAACCAAAATTTGTAGGATTATCCCTGGATTTCCTTTGATAAAGGTGTCTGTGTGTGGCACTTGGCTGCTCGTGGAGTACCTACTTGCTCATGTTCTGCTCCCAGAACTACTTGTTCTAAGCCCCAGCTCCTTTGCTCAGCTCGCCTCCAGCCCATTGCCCCCTTCTTCTAGCTGGTGAAGGAGAGCACCTTTACCTCCAGGGGAAACCAGTGAACCGCCTGAGTTGGAATGCGTCCTTCATCACTGACTAGCTGTGTGACTTGGGCAAGCTTTTCAATTTCTCCATGTTTGTTTCCTTATTGCTAAAATGAGGATAATAATATTATTAAATGATTTGTACTAAATAATAAATAAGTCAATATCCATAAAGTTCTTAGAGCAGTGCCTCACTTATAACCACCATGTCTTAGGTATTATTATGATATGTTTATATAAAGTGACATTATTATTATGTTATTCTTATGTAAGATGACATTTGAGCAGAGACCTGAGACTATGAGGGGACAAGCCATGTGGCTATCTGGGGGAGAAGCCTTCTGTGCATAGTGGGCATGTGCCTGGTGGGTTTGAGGAGCAGTAAGGTGGCCGTGGGATGAGAGCAGAGGGAGCAAGGGAGACCCTTGAGAACTGTGGTTGGAGAAGCAACAAGGGTGCAGCATGTCCCACCTTGGGGCCATTGGGACTGCTTTCCCAGTGGTACTCCGAGATGGGTACCATTTCAGGGTTTGAGTAGACATGCTCCAAATTGGGTTTTGACAGGATTCCTCCGGCTGCTGTGGAGGAGTCAAGGGCAGAAGCATGAGACCAGGGAGAGGTGATGAGTTGCAGTAGCCTGAGTAGTAAGGAGTGGTTATATTCTGGGTGTAGCTGACAGGATTTGTTAATGTATTGGATGTGTGGGTGTGGGAAACAGCGAGGAGTAGAACCTGAGTCCAGGTCTGAGTCTCTTGAGGAGTGGAGCTGCCGCCTGGTGAGCTGGGAAAGACTGGAAGGGGAGTAGGGTTTGAGCGTGTTGATTTTGATCGCTGTAGTAGGTTGTCAAGGAGGTTGTAGAATGGTCAGTGTGGGAGTACAGGGGAGAGATCAGTGCAGGGGACAACATGTGGAAATCATCGCACATTGAGGCTATTTAGAGTCTTGTGGCTGAGGTCACCAAGCAGGCTTAGTGTAGGTGGAGAGGGAAAGGCCTGAAGTGTGAGGATGAAGTCCTGAGTCCTGGGGAGGGGAGATAAAGAAGCAAAGGAGAATGAAAAGGAGCTGACAGTGTGGTGGTAGAAGCTGAGAGAGAGAGGTGGCATGGTCAGCCTTGGGAAGGAGCATAGCATGTGTCTTAGTAGGAATCAGAGGTAGAGGTGTTTGAGGGACAGAGGCAAGTGGGTGGGCTGAGTGGAGGCGGGAGTGGGTGCAGTGTTCCTCCTGGCTCTGTCTTCTCAGCTAGATGGGCAGCAAGTTAAGAGTAAGATGGATGGTGGGGGTTTGAAGGACTGTGTGAGTAGAGAGGGGCTGCTTAGCAATACCAAGAGCCCACCAGAGGATTGTCAAGAATTGAAAGTGGGACCAGTCACATGACCATGTGTGTTTGTCTAGCTGGGTAGAGCTGCTGGGGCAGATATGGAGAGGGTGAAGAGTTGGATTTAACCCAATCTAGGGTTGACCAAGAGAGTTCTATAGGGGGATGGAGGAGTGTGGTGACAGGCAAATATACCAGGGAGCCACTATATTGATGACTCATTAACTCTGAGTTGGATAAAGAGGGAAGCGAGGTCATAGAAAGGATGAGGTAACAAAAAGGTAGTAGAATCAAGTGTGTGTGGTCTTGATGGGTTGAAGAACTGATTGGAATTGGGGTTGGGATACCAGAGGGAGTGAGCTGGGATGATAGGAGATGATGGTTGGCTTTGAGGTCAGGGAGTGTCATTATTGGGGACTACAGGATGTGTGACTGTGGGGACAGGGGCTAGGGTAGGGTGAGGATGTGGTCCTGGTAGACAGGAGGTCATGAACAGTGGCAGGATCTCTTACCTTGATTTTTAGCATGGGAAAGACAGTGATGAAGAGCAGGGCCTGGAGGGAAAAGGAGTCATGGTGTGAATGTGGCAGTGATCAGGTTTGAGAGAAAAAAAGCAGACTGTGTAGGGAAGTGGTGTCCTCAGAGCAGTGGGGTGTGGGGAACACTGAGTGTGGATGGTATAGAGTATGGTGCTGTAGATGACTGTAAGTTTCAGAAGGAAGGGTTTTGGGAGTTCGAGGATGTCCTTAGAGGTTGCGTAGAGAATTGGGATGTTAAGGGACGCCCTGGGAGTTGTAGGTTTCTTGAGTTGACCAAAATAAACAGGGATAAAGGGATTATTCTGTGAAAGATTTCTGTGGTGTTTTAGGAAGCATATCTTGTCAGGATTACATAGTTCTAGAGCTGCATCTTCATATTTTGAATGTTGGGGATGAAGTACTCAAGGGGGTAGTGATAATACTGGTAGGTTTTTGTTTTTTTACGTTTTGTAAATCAGTATTTCTTAAGATACGGTAATTTTTTTTTTTAATTTTTTTTTTTACTTAATTTTTAAATTTTCCCTCTGTCCTCTGTTTTGGAGAATGACACTATTAAATGCAAGGCGTCAGATTTCTTGTCTAAAGCAGATTGTATTGCTAAAGCAAGCCTAGGATGATAGAGCAGTGGCCTGGGAACCAGGGGATCTCTGTTCTGGTCACCACTAATCTGGGACCTTGGAGAGATTACTTCCTGTGGGACTCTATTCCTTTGTTTAAAAAACCGGTGAGTTGAGGGGTAGGGGGAGTCTACTATAAAATCTTTTGTTTGTTTGTTTATTTATTTATTGGAGAGGGAGGGAGTGGAGAGAGAATCTTAAAAGCAGGCTCTATGCCCAGCACAGAGCCCAATGCAGGGCTCCATCTCACAAGCCTGAGGTCATGACCTGAGCTGAAATCAAGAGTCGTACGCTTAACTGACTGAGCCAGCCAGGTGCCCCTGCTGTAAAATCTTTTGGTTTTAAAATTGAACCCTTCCATTCATTTATTAAATTTAATAAAAATGCTTCCTGCAATTATAACCTCCAATTTCTTTGTTTTTTTAAGGTTTATTCATTGCATGTTTACACACCAAATAACAAATTTTATATGTAACGCAAATTAGTATTTTTTTAAAAGAGTTTATGCAGAATAAACATGTATTTCCCAGCATAGGAGGTAGTATTGGAAGGATAAGGACTTAAAGAAGACCATGGTGTGAATGTATTAGGATGTGTGTTTTATAAATTGTGAAATAATCTTCTTCCTCTATTTCTCCTTCCCTATACTAAAATGAATTCAAAGTCGAGAGAGGAAAGAAGAAACATGATTTGTTCCATCACAGATTGATCAGCTGCTTGGGTGTAGTTGTTTTGCTTGGTAGGCTCAGAGCTGGCTGTATTCTTAGCTTTTTGTGTGTGTACTTGGTATATTGTAAATGTTACCAAGTGCCTCAGGCTCAGAATGAGTTGGTAATTTTCCATTTCTTCTTAAAATAACTGGAAAATCGGTGATTAGCACAGATTCTTTTGATATCAGAGTATAGCCAGGCTAAAGGCTGTGCTGAGCAAATGAAGCCAGAGTAATTTTCCAGGCAAGTTTTGTTTGATTTGGTTCCTCCTTTTTTTGGCCTTTTGTGAGGAATAATTCTATATAACACTCAACTTGTGGTTAGATTTGAGAAGTGAAATTTAATCATATAGGTTGAGAACGGATACAGACACACTAAGGAGCTTCCTGAGGCCAGTCCCTCCTAGTTTCTGGGTCAGCCTGGGCTTGCTTGACCTGTTACTGGGGGCAGGCGTGGAGCTCTTGTCTTTTACCGCCGAGAACATTGCGGCTCTATGTGAGATTGCTGACTGCCTGGCTGGTCACTGACCCCCTGGGGAAAGGCCTGGGCAGAGTGCACACCTTCTCCTTCCCACTGTTGTCCCAAGCCAGCAGCAGAATTGCCCTGTCGTAGAACACTTGGCATGCATTCCATGGCAAATGGAGTGTCAGCGGCATTGGGCCTAGCAGTGCCAATCTCTTTCGTAGTTTTATTTCAACTTATTACTTTAGTGCAGTATTTATTTAATAAGACACTGTCTTCCCCTTTGCCTTTAATAGTTCAAATAGTAATGTGTGCCAGGATCCGGCTGCTACTTTGTTTATTAGTTTAATAATGTTCTCTGTGTTCCTACATGAATTAATGGAGATGGGGGCAAGTGAATGTGTAGAACTTGTCCTGTTGAGCGTCAGAGAAGAGATGGTAAATAACGATTATACATATTGGAGATGTAACTGTTTGCAATGATGGTGAAAACATCCTCCTATAACAGTTTGTACTTCATTCTCCATTTGGGGCTCAGAGTGGATTATTGGTTTATCCTATTATTTTTGTTCATCTCTGAGTATACCTTTAAGCTAAATGCTGCAGAAATGAGAAATGAAATATGAATTTCTTCCCTTTTATTCAGACATCAAAGTAGCTCTTCAGGTCATTATCAGATCAGTAATGATATTGGTCTGCCTTAAACCAGGCATAACCCTGCTTATCTTAGATTGAAACAATATTCCTATTCAGAGGTGAATAAATTTTAACTTGTTTAATTTTTAATATTTGTCTTCCCATTTCATGGTGTGAAGTTCTTACTGACCCTTTCCTTTTCCATCTAAGCAATGCTAATATTTCTGCTATTTTAGAATAAATTTCTTTGTTCTTTGAGCTTGGAAATTTAATGGTAAAATTTCAGAAACTCTGTGGCATTGGTATACTTAAAAAGGAAAGTTTCTTATATCATCCTCTCCATTTTGAATGTGCAATATGCCCATTAGAGAAAAATCGGAAAATACAGAAAAGTTAAAAGAAAGAAAAAGTTCCTATAGCTTGCCTTATACAGAGAACTGTGAATATTTATGTGCAATTTCTTCTAGTATTTTAAAAAGCTGGATTTGTTTGAAATAAAACCACTACCACCAAAATAACCAAACCCCCTCTCCCCCCGCATGTAACATATACATGTAGGGTAGAAACCCAGGAGTGGAATTAATGACTTAAAGTTGCAGAGGCAATCTACAAAATTGCTATTTGAGGAGGTAACATGATACTAATATTTGAATTAACAAAAGCTCGTTATTGGATGTCTAAACTGAGCAGCATTTGGTAGCTTATTTTGGATTCTTTTTAATTACTTTTTTCTCTCAAGTGACTAGACCCTTTAAAAGATTTTAATCAGTAGGTGAAAGAAAATCTGCTATATTTAAGGCTCTTTGCAGTTGGGCTTGCTCTCTTTCTAGTAATAACCATATTAGTGTTTTACTGATACATTTGTGGTTTTCCAGGTTTTTGATTGTGACCTATAGTGAGCAAATACGTTTTATCATCTGAATCTAAATCTATATTTTATATTCATAAACACACATGAAACAATATTTACCCTTATGCATTTTATATTTATTATATTCTGAACTTTTCTATTCTACTTCATTTAAAAAAAAATTTTTTTTTATTTATGTATTTGACAGAGAGAGACACAGCGAGAGAGGGAACACAAGCAGGGGGAGTGGGATAGGGGGAAGCAGGGTTCCTGACGAGCAGGGATCCCGATGTGGGGCCCGATCCCAGATCATGACCTGAGCCGAAGGCAGACGCTTAATGACTGAGCCACCCAGGCGCCCCTCTACTTCATTTTTTTAAAAGTATGATTCATGATCCTCTAAATTGATATTATATCCTCCCAAAGGGTCTAACGTGGATTTTGAAAAACGCTGTATAACAGATATGAATTCAGTGAAGCAGATGATTTTTTTTTTCTTTCTGACTGCCTTGACTTTTTCTGTGTGTGGGTAGGAATCCTGGTAATATCTGAGACATAAGGATGTTAAGGATCTTACCCAAGGGCAAGCTATTAGTGGCCAAACTGGGACATGAGCCAGCTCTGGGTGACTCCCAGGTCCATGGTCTTAGTACCATGCTTTATGGTCCAGCAATCTGGAGCTTTACACCTTACAGCACAGAAGCCGTTCCAGCTTGTGTTGTGTAACCAAAGGAGGACCACGTGATGTCTGTAGGAAAGACTCGGCCAAGCTGGTTAAGTACAGGTTTACTGAAAAGCTGTTTATCTTGGACTGTGAACCCCACCCAAGAACTGTGGCAAAACAAGCAGAAGTAAACCAGGGCATAGCACGACTCTTCATTCTGAAGTTTGCTCCTTGAAAAACTGGGCAAACCTGATCAAGAATGGTGGAGAGTTAGAATCAGAAAGCAAGCTTTTGGTCAGTGGAGGAAGATCTTCATAGCAGCCTGAAGGAACTATCCACTGAAAATGCAAGTCTAATCGCTTCTCTTGGTCCTTTACAACTGCAGTGGCTTCCCTTTGCCCTTTGCCTTTAACTTAGCAGGTGCTGAGCAAAGTGTATCTAGGGGAGGTGGTGTGTGCACAGTGCCTGGTCTCATTTCTGAAATGTCTTTGTGTCCAGAGATGGAGTGCTCTCCCTGGCCATAGCCTTCATTCTGGCTTTCTTGTTGAATAGCGCTCACCAAAATAATTCTGCTGGGATAGGAGTAGGCCAGTGAGCACTTTTTAGAGGAGGCTGGCAGTAACTTACAACAAAACCGTGAGTGCTTTAACATCTCAGAAGGATGATGTGGATGACCAGCTGGGAATGGCATAGGGAAAGGGACATTTTACCTAGATGTTTTCAGAAGGGTCTGAGGTTACTGAAAACTTCCTCTGAATGGAATGTACCCTTCCATTGGATACAGTAACCATGGAAAGGTTAGATTTTAATGAACTCTCTTGGACGTTATAATTATGGAAGAAAATACCCTTCACCAAGTAAAGCCATCACTGAAATCAACGCTAATCACTGTTAACATTTTTCTCTTCTTAAAGGGCAGTTCATGATATCACGTAAACAAGTAAGATTTCCTGTTTCAACATAGTCCCGTTGATTAACTGAAATTGAAAGATACAGAGTAGAAATATGTTGTTGATCTTGGATTTCTGGGAATGTTGAGAAAAATATTGCCTTAAAAATCAAACCATCAAACCTGGCAGATTGCAGTGGGAAAAAAATTGAATAAATATGGATGTTTCCCCTTCTTTTCTCTGACACAGGGAATCTATCAGAGGCTCCACTTAAACGTCCATCAAATATTTGGAAGAAAATGCTCTCCGTGGGGTTGCTGTTAACTGAACCCAGTGAGGCTTGTCATGCCTGGGGTACCTCTGAATCTCAGCCCTTCCACTTACTGGCCTTTGGAGCTGGGGCAAGTGCAAAATGGGTCCTTGACATCTTGTGACCACCTGCCTAGCATGCCTAGGGTGCTGCAGGCATTGGTTGGCTTGGCTGCTTGTCCTCTCACTGAGTCATGAGAAGGAGCTGGGACTAGTCATGAGAAGGAGCCATAGCTCTTAGCATATTTTATTGAACACAGTTCAAATAACAAACCAGGAAATGTGAGTGGCCCTTTAAAGGCCCTGGTAAAATCTGGCTTTATTTTTCTTTTACAGTCATGCTGACTTAAAATAGCAGACTCTTGGTACATTATAGCCCAGTGTTTTTCCTCTCATATTTACCCCGTGTCTCAGTGTCTCAGGTTTTGCAAAAGAGTAACGATTGTTGTGTGCCCTGGTGTGTGTATAATTGCACTCACATGTGTTCAAGTTATAAAGTTGACTTCACCGTTCACCAGGTAGTTACGGAGAGATAATTCACACATTCTCATCCTCTCTGTGTCTGTTTCTCTTGGTGCACCCTGGATCAGAGCCTGATGTGGCAGCAATGCATGAGCACTCAAATGGAACAAAAAAAGAATTAGGACTGAGCTTCTGTTGTGCTAGGCTAATTGCCTTACTATTGATTCAGCTTTAGAAATGAAATGGATTGTTTAAACATTTTTGTTTTTCTGATTGTTTTAATTCAGGTTTTATTAAACTGGGCAGCGGATCTTTGATACCAGGATTCTGAGACACATTTATTTGGATCTTCCAGTGTAGCTTTTCTGAATGCAAATCTTATCCATCTGGCTGCCTGTTATCCATCCCTCTGAAGCTCAGCAGACTTGATTAAATTCAGAACAGCTCTGCCTTGGTAGTTGCATCTCACATTTTATCATTAGTTATGCATCACATTTCCTTGTGTTTGAGGTGACCCTCTGAAGGCACAGTATTCCTCTTCTCTTTTCCTCAGTTGGAATGTTTGAAAGGCAGGTTGTAGTTACAGATTGAGGTAGGAAGTAAATTCTTTTTCTTCTTAAAATATAAGTAATACATTAGATCTGAAAGTGAGTAAAATACTGATAGGTGATTTTTTTTTTTTCATTTGCAGACATGATGAATTTGACTGCCAGGAATCCTAGAAGTGCCATAGAGTGACATATAGGGACTGAAAAAATAATCTTCAGATTCTGTGGGATATAAATGGCTGTAAAAAGGGGTTGAATTATTCTGCTTTCTCTGTCATCTGTTACACACACACACACACACACACATGCCATCTGAATCGAGCAGTGAGCCAGTTCTTTACTCTCCCTCTCTGAAAATTCTCCTGGGGGAAGCACTTTAGTTTTCACATTTTAGTGTAGCTGTCCGACCAGGTTTTCTGACATGTTGGCTTCATTGTATTTGTCCAGAACTGTGTATTCTGTTTTTCCATTTTTGAAGTGATACTTGTTTATAATCTTATTTACTTATATACTTGGCTTATCTAGTTTATTACTTTCAGATAATCTCTGATTATATAGACATGGTTTTAGTTTTAAGAGTTTTCTCCATTTGCTTTGGATGTTACTCGTAATTAGAATCTCTGGTTGTGACTACTACCCTGCTTCAGTCTGGTGTGTAATCAGTCTTCTCTTTCTCATCTCTTGGTATCCAGGAGCTCTTGGTGGTTTTGTCCACAGGTCTCCATTGCATGTACTCCCTACCCATCCCTTCTTGCTGGACAGACAGAACTCAGCCCAGGGAGGCTGTACCCCTTAGTGCCTTTAGTTTCTTCTGACAGATGATGTACCTTGCTAGAAATAAGTAGTAATTGGATTATAAAACAGATCTGTACTCATCTTTATATTGGATCCTGCACATTTCTTTTACTGTAGTCCAAATTCAAGCTTTATTTTTTAACTCTCTTCTAGGGAAATCATAAGTGCAAAAATAGAGTTGGATTCTCTCTAAAATTTTTTCACCTGTTATTTTTACTGTTTTATTTTTTTGTCCCCCCCCCCTTTTGGTGGGGGTAGATAGAAAATAGGACATGACACATATATATGTGTGTGTGTGTGTGTGTGTGTGTGTGTATTCTTTGTTTAAAAAACAATTGGAAGCGGTACCTTCTCTACAAGGTAAAAGAAGTGTTTTGTGTTTTCCTATAGGGTAGTTTCTGTATGCTTGCCCTTGACTTCTGTAAAGGAAGTAGGCTTTTTGGGGGATGTCAGTGTGCTGAAGGACCCCAGCCAGCACATCTCAGAGTTGTTGATCCTGGTGGCTGTGTACCTATAACTGGTTACTTTGATGAAATTGCACTCTTTTCTCTCTTTTGAGGTTGAAAAGAATCAACTTTCTCCTGCTGTTCCAACTCATAAGGAGTCTATAAAAGATTTTGAATTGTGGAGGTTAATTATGGGAGAGAAATTTTAATTAGATTACTCATTCATTCCTCCCTCATTCAGCAAATTTGTGGAATGCTTACTCTTTATTGGCGCCCGAGGCATCAGTGATTGTGATTGCACAGTGAACAGGACAGAAGGTCCCTTCCCTCAGGTCCCTTCCCTCAGAGATTCCATTGTAGTGAGCAGGGAGGGGTGAAGGCAGATGACAAGGAAAGGACTGTAATCTTACTTATCTTTCCTGTCTCTTGTCTCAGCTGTCTAGAATGCAGGAGACACGTGGGGAGTGGGGCCAAAGCCCATGCTAAAGTCTGTGTGTTGAAATTTTTTAAACCAACGCTCCCCAAGCCTGGCTGCATGTCTTTTCACAAAGGGTTTCCACTCTCAGGGAATCAGTGCCCTGGGTGTGAGGGGGTGCCACTGCCCTAGGCTCTCTCCCTAGGGGACCCCTCATGCTCTTTCTTTGCATTCAGTCCTAAACAAACAAAACAGCTTTCTTTCTCAGCCCTTAGTCAGTTAAAAGCAGAAAATGGAGAGGCAAGAGTGCTGATCCACACACAGGGAGGGAGGAGACAGAAAAGTCAAACGTGAGAAGCAGAAACTCCTTCAAACGCCTCATGACCTCAAGGCCGAGCTACATGTTTAGCACACACAGGCAAGTCCATCATATTTTGTAAAGAAATTTTATTCTGTTAAAATAAAATTTTGACTTAGAAGAGGGTAAAATTAGATGGAATTTGTTCATATGGGATTCCTCAGTTGACTAGAGGGATGCAAACACATTGTGAGGGAAAGCTGAGAGAAGTCTCCTAGAGCTAGAGCTCTTAGCAGAGAGAATCTTCTCCAAAGGTGTGAAGGAATGATGTGGATGGCATTTTCTGAGGCATTATGACACTGAGCAGGGCAGGTCCCCATTGTCTAGAGTTTGTAGGAAGGCCTATGGTAGAAGATTCAATGTTTTGTTGGAGTGACTCCCAGTCTAATAGAGGGGCTGGGAGAATGGTGCTGTGCCCTTTCTGGCTCCTACCCAGCTCAACCCATCGTGACCTTATGACTTGCCTGGAGGCTGAGTTTGGGCAGGGAGTTACTATACCCATTACTTAATCAGACATGTACTGGGTGAGCACCTACTTGGGGCTCACACTGTATTGCAAATTGTGGTGGGGGATATTTCACACCAGGTCTAATAAGTGTAGTTAATTATCTCCCAGTTACTGGCTGATTAAAAGAAAGAATCACGTTCTGGCTGAGGTAAATACATTGGTACAGCATAACACAACATCTGACAGCCTGGAAATGAAGACACAAAAGCTCTAAAGACTTCTGCCCCCGGTAGCTTTTGGTCCACTGTTGCATGCTTGTGGAGCAATAGGAGACATTAATATAGACTCTTTGAATGTCAGAGGTGGCTTCATGGGTCCGAGGTAGCATTTTGTTATGGAAAAGAATGACTTTTGTCTTTGGTCAGATCTCCCTACTCTTCCAGGCCTAGAATCTGCCCACTACTTATAGCTATGTGAACTTGGGGAATTTTCTTTAACTTCTCTACACCTCATTAAAAAAAATTATGGTGAGGATAATTTTAGCAACCTTCAAGGTTATGGTGGGGAATTGGATTTCCAATAGGTGAAATGCCTAGGTACAGTGCC
This sequence comes from Mirounga leonina, assembly GCF_011800145.1. Lineage (NCBI taxonomy): Eukaryota > Metazoa > Chordata > Mammalia > Carnivora > Phocidae > Mirounga > Mirounga leonina. The sequence continues at coordinate 2,772,941 of NW_023270642.1, forward strand.
TGGAACATAGCATACACTGAGTATTAAGCTGTTATTATAAATATGATTTGAGCAAGTGGAAGAGAAAAAGGAGAATACCTGTAGCGGAAGCTCAGAGGAAATAATCAGTGTGAAATGTTTGTGGAACATATTTATTTTATCTGCTCCATTACATAAAGTTTTCTGAAGTTTCATGAATATGACATCGAAGTAATATGACATGGTACAGTATTGTAAGACTCCTTACTCAGTTACTTCCTCATTTTAGCAGGTGAGGTTCAGTTGTTTTATTCATTATTTAATCATTTATTGAGCATACGTGATAGAGAAGGCTCTGTGCTAAGCACTGTATGGTGTATTAAGGTGAACAGGATATAGTATTTGTTATCATAGGAGCTTGTATGTGGAGGTTGGGCTCATACATCCAGGTATCATAAACTGCAGAAAGAGTATGAGGGGTGGGGAGCAGGATAGGGCTGACTATGGACTGAGCCAGACTGAAACACTGACTCAGGACAGGGGCACCTCCCAGAGCCCTCTGGTGGCCTGGCTTGATGGCCTCCTAGTTATGGAAACAAAGGGAAAAGATCTGAAGGATGACACTTTTTACACCCTGTGCTTGAGGTTTGGTTGATGGTTGACAGTCAAGATGCACTTTCTTTAGGACCATCCCCCAGCATCTTGGAGATCCTTTAGGGGTGCCTTGGAGCAGTTAGTTAATGAGAATTTGATCCAAAGATCTCTTGCTGCCCTCTTTCTTGTGTTGTATATTCTTTGTGGCAAGTATGGGCTTTCAATGGTTTTGTGTTTGAAAGTAGAAAAAATGTATGATTACTTGGATAGCTCAACGTTAGTAACTTTATTTGCCCCTGATGTTATTCAATGTAGCCTACTCCTAAAATGCATAAGTAAATTTTCTTGTGGACTGAATTTTCTTATGCTTTTATGTGTTTATCCCCAGCACACCCCACTCCCCTACACACTCTCACCTTACACACAATGTAAGTTGCTTCCCAGTGTCCCCCCAGACTTAAGGTATTTGCTTGAATGGTGGCCAGACTCTGAGGAATAGAGAAATGGAGTTTGATTCTAACTCTAAAAATCAAGTCTTCACAGGTTGGCCATAAGCCTGCAAAAGTAGATTAGATAGGAATTTTTGTGATGGTTTATTAGTATTACCATAAAGTAAAACTGCTATTTTTACTAAAATAACAATCTCACACTTTTATATCCAAAGAAATGGTGTTTTTCCAGTTGGTCATGTCAGGTGGAGCTTTTTTGTGTGCCTCTTTTGGAACAGCATTTGTGCTGCTGTGCCAACCACAGAAGGGTCTTGGTCTTGTGACTGGATAGTTTTCTTCTCTGCCCCTCTCCCATAGTTTTACTGCTTAAGATCTCCTTTAGCTTCTCTTCATCCCTGCCCTTGCTCCCTTGCTGTTGTTTTTTCATTTCAATCTGAGAGGTTCCTTAAGAAGGGGCTTTGTAAAAATGCCCCAAAACCATGAGATGCTGAAACTGGGAACCAAGGTGAGCCTCATTTTGAACCTAATAGGAAGCAGATTAGCTTTCAGAAATAAAGAGGGTAAGGTCCCTTTCTGCCATAACTTTTATATTGCATGCTGCATTTGGCATACTCCTATCAGCTGCTCGCTATGGAAGCTTCTCAGGGTGTGTAGGTGGGGGTTCTTTTGGAATAGAGGGGCGGTGATGGATTGAAAAGTCGCCCCCCAGCCCAGGTCAGAAGCACCACCCATTCCCCCTACATTAGCAGCTTGCAAGTCAGGAGCCACCTGTGTCCCAGATGGCATTGTGTGCTTTTGTTAGGAGCGGCCCTTTTTACCACCAGGTGTTGCTCACAGCTTTGCCATAGGGAAGGCAAAAGAAGAGGAGAAGTGGTATTTTTGGCATTCCTTAGGATTGTTTTGTGTATCAGCAATATTATGCCTTGATTAGGGGTATTTGGGGAAATGGATACAAAAAAGCTACCTCTGTTGGTAGGTAGGGTGTGGGGATTTCTGTACCTTGAATGCACAGTTTGTTTTTCAGCAGGTAGAGGTTCCTGATCTTCATGGCTTCTGAGTGACTTCTTTCACTAGAGGAATTCAAGCTAGGGTTTTGCATTATGGAATCTTACAGAAGGAAGAACCAGTGATTTTTCGGTGATAGTATTCTAAAGAGACATGAGCTAGTGGAGGGTAATGAATAATGAAACCCTGGCATCATCCAGTTTAGGAAAGAAGCAGAATCAAGGAAACTAAGAGATTACAATTTGAAACACATGACGTCATTTACAAGATCTTGGGAAGTATGTCAAACAGAACTTCTAAAAAGATTTATTAAAATAGTTTAAAAAAACAGATTAAATTTGGCAGTACATCCTTGGAGAGAAAAGAAAAGGCCAAAAAAAAAAAAAACCCTCCTTCAGGACTTTATGCATATAAGCAAATGATAAACATTTCCACAGCTTAAAATTTCTACCATCATTTGCTCTAAAATAAGCAGTGTAAGCCTGATTTGGGAAGTAAATTCATGCTATTGACCTCTTCCGCAATCATCGACAAAGAAACTAGATCATGGAAGGTCAGGAGTTACACACTGGCCATCACTGAAGGCTTTAGAGTAACTAGTGGGCAGAGGAGGCTCAGGAAACTGCTGCCTAGGCTGGTTGTGCCTCCGTTATGCTGGATGGTAACAGCTTATCTTGTTTAGACCGGAGGAAATGGTGTTGGAAAATGGGGAAAATGAGCAGTTAAAGGCATTTAGCATGGCTCTTAGTGTTTGGGGTTTAACTGGGTTAATAGACTATTGTTTTCCCACAGGTAGGATAAACCCAGCAGCACATCCACCCCTGTGGGTCTTCCCTGCTCCCTCCCTCCTCTGTGCCTAATCTCTGTGCAGGACCCCGTTACCAAATGCATTGGGTCCCTCTGTAATATCTTCAAGTCCATCCACTTCTCTTAACCACCTTCCTTCCCACCTGAATTGTGGCCACAGCCTCTTTCCTAATATCCTATCCTGTGGTCTTGCTTCCTTTGTTTCATTTTTTCCCCGCTGTGCAGCCATGGTGATTATTCTTGAGTGTGTATTTGATCATGTCACATCACTCCTTCAGTAGCTTCCTGGTGCCCTTGCAGTAAAATCCTAACTCTTCAAGATATCTTTCTCACCACTTCCTCCTTACACTCATACATATTTTAAGTGTGTCTTAAAGGCTCGGTATATGCTTTAAAAAAACCCCCCACAAAACTTTGTGTCTTAGATACACTAGTTCTTCTGCATTTAGTACCCTTACTCTTATCCCATTTAGGCTAACTAACCTGTTGTTGGAAGCCTCAGCTTTCTCCTTGCTTCTTCCAGAGCACTGGCCCCTAGCAAAACACTTACTACTGCTCGCTGATTTGTCTGCTTCACTCCATCCCTAGCCTTTACACTCTAGTGGGCCACAGTGGCATTCACCAATGTATTTCTTGCACACAGTGCCTACATCAAATTGATTCTCAATGAACAGTTGTTGATTGTTGAGTTAAGTAATGATAAGGGAGTTAAATGTCTCTTTCCTGGCTTTCTGGGTGTCATTTTGGACATTTTTGGTTGTCTACAGTAGCAGATTTCATCAGTATTGCCCATATGTAAAAGACTAGTTATTTGCCTGGTATTAAAATATCAGTGATCCAAGTGGTGTTTTTCCGGTTTCAGTGATAGTGCTAATTCATGCCTCTCAGGAGAGGCTTGTTGCTAGGAGATTCTTTCTCTGAATTAATCTACATTTGAGTTAATGGTTGGTCCTTGCAGATTTTTATTTTTCTTTTCTTTCCTTCAGTTGTTGAGAAGAGCTGCTTCACTTGATCATCATTTTATGTTATTTATATCATTAAGTTAATTATTGTTGAGCATTTGGACTTTGTACACATGGTCCTTATCCTAAGATGGTACTGATTCCACGGGGCCCCCATGTGGGCCCATGAATCCCACCAGCTTTAACCTGCATTGCTTCTGATCACAAAGAAGCTGTCAGAGTTACCATCATCTGTATTTTACTGAGACTCGGAGAAGTAGCATGGCTAAGTGGCTAAGCAGAAACCAGAATTTAGTCTTTTAGCTTTCAGTTGCACATTTTTTTTAGTATCTTGTTTGTCTGCTGGACTTTAAACACTGCAGTATATGCTTAATAATTTGATGCCAGGACAAACTAAGCATTGTTCAATTAATTTTATCTGATGCATGATTTTTCTGTTCTTCTTTTTTTGAATTTAAACTTGTCCCTTCACCTTCAAATTTTTTTCCAATGGATATCTTTCTAAACACAGATACCAGCAGCCAGATTTGTATTTTTGAACACTGTAAGTGGCTTGTCCCTCTGTTCACAGGAAAAGTGCATCTTCTTGTTCTGGCATTCATGGTCTTCTGCAGTTTGGCCTGAATCCACCGTTCTTGCTTTTCTTTCCTTTGGGTTTTCTTTCTGAACTCTCTAGGCTTGCTGTGTATGTCTCCTGGCTATCCCCTGAAAGGTTTTTTTCTCTCCACCATGTGCCTTGGCCCATCCTCTTCCTTCTGGCTGATATGCACCCCCGTCTGAGCAGCCTTCTCCAAATAAAAATCGGTCCGGTCCACTGGAATCTCATCTGTTCTAGGAAGTCATCTCTCTTCTACCAGGAACACTTCCCATCAGTGTCACTCATGGGATCCTTTCTGCATTCTGAATTGCTTAAGGATTTGTGGAAATAAGTATGTGTGTATTTGTGCCAGAAGATAGAACCTCCTTGATAGAGGGTACTATTCTGGAATATCTTTGTATTGATACATGTGTCTGGTTCAGTACCTTGGTGGCATATAGAAGATACCTGAATTCATTCACTGACCTTCATACAGTACTGTGGGTATAACAAAATATTCTTGGATGTGGTAACTTGTACCTTACACTTCCACTAGATCTAATATGGAAGTGAGCATGCAGTAGCACTGTTCTTACTGCTCTTACTACCCGCCCGCCGCCACTCCCTCTGTAATGATGTTCATAACCTTTTGTATGTTCTTCCTTGCCTGACCTCTAGTGGACGTAGTAGTAATCAGCAGAATGCTCAAAGGAGAGTAATGTTGGGATGAATCCAGTATCCCGGAAAAGCCACTGCCTCAATTTTAGTTTCAAAGTGGAAGAGATTAGTTTGTAATATGAACTGTGACCAGACAGAGTGATAATCTTTAAACTTTCTAACGCTTGGATTGATAATTCTCTGGGCAGGAACATTGTCTGATGTTTAGTGCTATATCCCCAGCTCAGCATGTAGCAAGAGGTCTGACACAGGGTAGGTGTGATGCCAGATAAGGATGTATATGCATGTGAGTAATTGTATGTGTTTATGAGAGAGAGAGTGTGTGTGTGTGTGTGTGTGTGTGCGCAGAATATCTATTCATATACAGATATATTTATTTTAGCTTTTTAAATAAAATGTTACAATTTTCTGTATAAGATCTTGCAGTCTTTTGTTAAATTTAATCATAGTTTTTGTAACAGTAAATTGAGCCTTTTTAATATTATCTTTATCACGTTTGTTGTTTATTGCTCTAGGCCAGTGTTTCTCAGTGAATGCCCTATTGGCATTGTGCGGCATAGTTCCTCATTGTGTGGGACTGTGGTAACAGACGAGTAGCAGCTGCTTATCATTGTGACAGCCAAAATTGTCTCCATACATATCTAAACACCCTAGGGTAAGGGAGATGGTGCTGCTCCTTTAGTTGAGCACTATTACTAAGGTAAATGAATGAAAATAATTCCTGTATCTTAATTTGTATTTAATGCCAGTAGATTTGTAAAGCCCCTTGTATTCAAGTAGAGGGTTGTATGCAGATAACAACAGTTATGTTTCTTTCCAATCCAGTAAATTCTCTTTATGTTGTTTTTTTCTTGTCCATCCCATATAATGTTGAATTGAAGGTAGCTGGATCACAGCCTCATTCCTGACTTAAGGAGAATGCACCTGATGTTTCACCATTAAGTATGAGGATTGCTGTAGATTTTGGACAGATAGCCTTTATTAAGATACCTTTTATCAGATTAAAGAGATTTGCTAAGAGTCTTTTTTATCCTGAATGGTTATGGAGTGCAGAACCACTATTAGTTGGGCTTTTTCATCCTATACATAGTTAATTCTTTCTCTGTGCTTCATTCTAAGTGATTTCCTCAGGTATGTTTTTCAGGGCACCAATCCTGTGTTCAGAGGAGTCTAATCTGCCATTTAACCCATCCATTCAGTTTCAGATTTCAATGACTGTGTTTTAAATTTCTGGAATGTACATGTGTTTACATACATGTATATATATGAACATATATATGGGCATGGGCTTTTTTCCAAAATGCTCTTTTTTCCCTATGTTTTTATTTCTTTATGTGTTTAGTTAGCATATACAATTCTGCACATATTTATTTTATGGTCTCTATCCAGTTGTTCTCTTATCCCAAGTTTTTGCTAGCCTAATCTTGCTGTTTGTTGTGTCTTCTGACTCTTGCTTATAATGGATTGTTTCCTCCCATTTTGGATGCTGAGCCTATCTTTAGAGGACATAATCTGGTGGAGCTCTGGGAGGCAGGCTTCTTCAGAGCAGCTTGCAGCTTACAATTAATTCTGTCAGGTACCCAGGGACATCACTGACATGCGACCAGTTTGGTATAAATGTGTTTAGGGATTTCCTGAACTACACGTGTAGTGGAGAACTCCAAAACCACATTAGAAATACAGACACATCAATGGTTACCAGTTACTGAGGGATTGGGAGCTTTTTCCTCTCTTGGCCCAGCCTCCTTTTTTATCTAGGTTCATGACCCCCCCCCCTTTTTTTTTAATTTCCAGTTTAGTTTTTGTTGAGATCATAGCCCATATATGTAAAAGCATCAGTTCCAACTTCTGTCCATATATCCTGCCCTTTAGGACATTAAAATAAGGTGACTTCCAAACCAAAACACTTTCAAATAAAAGGAGGTTAGATTAGTAATTAGGCCAGGATGATGATAGGTGAGACCTAAGACCCAGCTCACAGGGCTGGATAGCCCATCCCTGCTGGAAGACCTCAGTTCTCTCTCTGGTCAGGGCCTCAGGTCATTTCCCTTAATTTCTCGACACACTCTCTTGTAGGCATTTAAAAGGGTGTCTTATATTTTATCTCACATTCCTAAGTGCTTGTAGTGTGAGAGCTTTTAGTTTATCTGGTCTGCTGTATTGGTGGAATAATCTGTCTTTAATCTTAACATAGGATATTTCTCTGTCTCCTTTGGTTCATCTTAAGATAGAATAACAGTGGAGAGAGACTGGAAAGGGGGACTAGGGAGGGAGGGAAGGAGTGGGGGAAAGAGGAAAAGAGTGAGTGGGAGAGAGACTGACAGGGGAAAGAGGTAGAGAGGTGGATAGATTGGTTGATGGAGAGAAAGAGAGCACACGAATGAGAGACGTGTGTGCAGAGAGTTGCACACAGAGACACGTACATGCATGGGGTGTGTGGACCCAGAGATATGTGCTCACAAAGCCACACAGGTGGACCACCCTTGGGGATGGGATGCAGGCAGCTGAAAGTAGAGAGTGAAAACAGAAAATAACCCAATCTAAGTATGTTAGAATAATTGTAAGAATAAACTCAAAATCAGTGGGAGTAGAAAAGATGGCTTTAGAATTAACTGGAATTTTGGTACCGGCAGTTTCCTGCCACAGCAACAGTGGTTATTGTTAAGTGGGGATGTAGGGTGCTGGGATCGGTCTTGCCTGGTGGCAACTCAAAGAGCAAACCAGTGGGGGGTCAGGCTCTTGATTTTGGTCTCATTGGCACTAATAAACGGAAATAATCACTGATGTTTAGGCAGTGGGACAGTAGTAATTAAAAAAAAAGTAAACCAATCTGATTTTGAACTGACTTTATTTGTTGATTTCATCATTGCCTTAAAGATCATAGCCAGATTTAGAAATGTGTCTTCCTAAAGTTGAAATTAAAAGTTTGAGATCTTGATCATGTCAAATATTTATCTAAAGACAGGAAACAGTGATCAACTGAGGCTGGCATTGCAGAGAAAAGAGGTAGAAGTTGGGAAGTTTCTGTTTTGTGCAGATTGTCTTTTGTGTCTCCTCTTCTATCTGTATTAGACCCAGTACATTTTAGGCCTTGAAGCACTTTTCAGTCTTCCTGTTTCTCCTAGCTTTCCAGACCATCAGTGATAGGTAATGACCCCCGCTTATCCTGGGCATTATTTTATTACATGAATCCACACTGGTGCTGGTTTAAAAGCCAAGATGAGCAATTGTGGATTTCTGATACTGCGACATCTATGGAAAGAACAGAAGAAAATTAGGTTACCTGGCATAGGAGAATACTGCGGAATTAAACTGTTTGGCAAGCACGCTGTTTGACTTTTTTCAGTTTTGAATAAAGGGATCCCTTCATAACCTGTACTCAGCTGAAATGGACTCAAAGCAGTGTGACTGAATATCTCTGTTATCACCTGAAAGTGTGGCAGTAGACTCTTAGAATGTCTGTTCTGTTAATATTTTAATTTGACTGTATGTCTTAATAAATGTCATCTTGATAAAGAAGCAGTTAGTAGTTCAAAACTCTGGTTCCCAAGATTTGAAGTCAACTCTAGGGATTCCATAACATTTCTTAAAACTGCCTTTTCTCTCTAAAGAATCACTCCCTCAGAGGCTAGTTCATCTTGTCGTTATGGATCATCTTGTCCTTTTTAGTAAGAGGTAGGAGAATCTGTATTAGGAGTGTGAAACACTGAAGTTTTAAACCTCAGTCTCCAACCAGGACTCCCTAGAGAACAGATACTGTATAATGATGGTTTAGCATCATTTTTAGTGTCTTTAACATACATATTTGGAGAGTTTTGTTTTTGTGTCTTTAGCACTGAGCTAGATGCTATGGAGTAATGTTTTTTAATACCCTAAAGTTTTAATGGCCATTCTTTATGGGGTACCTACTTTGTAACAGGTATCATGCTTATTGCTTTATATGAATAACTTCCAATCTTCATGGCAATCATCTAAATTGGGAGTTATTTGCTCACTTTGTAGATGAGGAAAGTGAAACCCAGAATAGTATGGCAATTTGCCCAAGGCCATAGAGTTAGCAGAGATGTATTCAAATCTAGATCTTTTACATTATAAAAGGTGTTTTTTCTACTCCACCATTTGAGCCTCTCTTTGGGGAATGAATGATTCCTAGAACTCCAGGATAGTTGCCTTTCAGCTTTCTTAATGTGGGTTATAGAATTTATAGTGTTATTATTTTTTTAAATTTTATTTATTTGTCAGAGAGAGAGCCCAAGCAGGGGAAGCAGCAGGCAGAGGGAGAAGCAGGCTTCCCGCGGAGCAAGGAGCCCGATGCGGGGCTCGATCCCAATACCCTGGGATCATGACCTGAGCGGAAGGCAGACGCTTAACCGACTGAACCACCCAGGTGTCCCGAATTTATAGTGTTCTTGATGGGTTTTTTGTTTTTGTTTTTTCCACTGGTACTTCACACCTTAAAATTAGAAGGATGCTCTGTTAGAGCAGGAACTTGATCTATTTTATTCCCTTCTGTATCTTGTATCCTAAATATGTGGAACTCAACAGTACCTGAGTTCTACTTATAAGATGCTTATTGATTGATGTTGAGTTAATGAGTGAAAACCATGGCAGGTTGGGCTGACCTTGACAAATACCCACAGCATTCCTACTCATGGTATCTAATTAAGTGCTAATTTACCCTTTCACAGTGTAATTATTAAGGCAAATAAATATGTGATAGAAGTAACATGTGATTCATTTTTAAGTCATCCAAATACAAGTTTTGTCTCACTATTAATTTACTCCAGCCCTTTGAAAATCAAGAGTGCATTATCATGTCCAGGAGATAGTTCATGTAGGTAATGGGAAAGGTAAAGACACAGACATGGTTACCACCCCAAAGTAGTCTTCTGTTATCAACAGGACTGAACGCACATAGTATAGACTCAATGCGTGTTTGTTCACTTAATTGAATTGACCGGCTTTGCCAGGGGGAAAAAAAGGCAGTATAAATTTTTGACTCTTAGAGTCCAATGCTTTGTTTAAACTCTTTCATTTTAAGCACACTATTCTCTATCTTGTAGGATTTGGTTAGATATTCTCTTCATTATTAACTAGCTGGTCCTATATTCTGATGGGGTCATGTACTTCATCTTGTTTCGCTGACTAAATTATAAGTTCTTGTAGGATAAACTGCATCTCATCCTTCTCTGTGCCCCTTCCAGAGATTGCCAAGTGCTGACCTTCCTTGCTGCAGAGCTATTGACCCCTATGTGGTGTCACTAGCCAGCTCATCTCTGTGGGTCTTTTCTTGGGGATGGAAATATTGCAGTGGGGTTTTATTCTGTCAGTAAGGATGGTGTTGTAGTCACTAAAATTATACTGAAATGACACCCAGCCAAGTAAATATTTAAATTTTGTAAGTTATTACTTCTTCTGGATAAGTTGGCACATTAGGTACCTCAAGAGCTTGATGGGGCTGTGTGTGCTCTGGGAAGGCGGTGGGTCTGAGGGCAAACCTAGGGCTGTGTGAGTTTCCAAGAGGGGGCTAGGGGAGGGTGAGGAGTATTTGACATGGTGGCGAATTAGTGGAGGATTATGTGAACAATTAGTGTTTAAATTATGACTTTAAAATAGGTAGTATACTGTCAGAACTGACTTCACAATGGTTAGCATTCTTTAGCAGTGAGGTTTATTTCATCTATAATCTCTGATTTTAAGCTTATTATTTCATGACTTTCTTCCTTTTAATTCTTGCCATTCAGAAACATCATTGGCTCATTAAGTAAAGCTGCTGACTCTTGATTCTGGCTCAGGTCATGATCTCAGCATTGTGAGATGGAGCCCCATGTGGGTCTTCGCGCTCAACAGGGAGTCTGCTTGAGATTCTTTCTCTCCCTCCCCTTGTTCGAAAGCTTGCTCTCTCTTTCTCAAAATAAATAAATAAATCTTTAAAAAGAAAGAAACATCACTGAGCCGAACTGAAATCACGACACTCTTTCCAAATGTGTTCCAACTCATTGTTCACATTTGGGTTATCATTTTGCCTGACTTTCTGCAGTGTGGGGATTTTTTTCTTTGTGGCTGAAGTAGCAATTTTGTCACGCTTGACTTTTCAGAGTGTAAGTTTGAATGATATGGCAGGTTTATTTTACTTAGCTTGTGAGAACGCTGCCTTTTCCTATTTTTTGTTCCCTGAAAAGTTGGCGTTCCCTTGCCAAAGCACATACTGCAATTGCCATATTTCTCTTCAAGATCCGGGGCTGCTCTTTAAACTTGTATGTAGGAAACACCTGGCAGTTCCTTGTACCTTTGTATTCTGCCATTGTGCATATGTAAATCAGTGCTAAGTAAACTGGGTGCTGTGGTTGGCCCACCTTCATATGAATAGTTAAGAGAAATCTGGCCTTCAGACTTGTGCTATGCAAAGTTAGCCCATTGACCTACACCTGACAAAGGTTTTATTACTTTCCACGCTATGGTTATGGAATATGGATGGATCTGGGTTAAGATTGGAGAAAATACAAACCAGCATGTTGTTAAATGCTTTTTTCTGAGGAATGTCCTGGCAGCTCATGAAAGTGTTGAGCTCTCATGTGTTAACATCTGGGCATGCTTGCAGATAAAAACTAGTTGATGATTTCTGTTTTCCTCAGCAGTACTACATGTACTCTTGAGTCCAGAAGCAGAGATATCCTCGATTTTTCTTTGTGTAGAAATTTCCTGGTTATCTACTTCAGGATCTAGATCCAAAAATTTAAATTCCAGGGAGAACTTAGGGAAGATTGTGTGAACGCAGCTTTAGGGGCTGCTGGATCTTCCTCTGTGCTGGCTTTTGCCTCCTTCCACTTTCAGACTCCAGTCCTTCTAGGGCAGTCAGGATCTGAGGCAAGGTCTGGGCCTAGTAGGGGTAATAGGAAAAACTCTGGACTCTAAATTGCAGCTGGAGACCAGAGTTCTGGTTCAAGTTCTGTTATCACACAGCTTAGACCCTTAACCTCTGTCAGCCTCACTTGCCTTATCTGCGAGTATCACATCAAACGTTCATCTTGAAGACTCTTCTGAACTCTTCATGACTTGTTCTGTGTCACTGAACTGGGTGGACATGATAACTGGCCTGTCACTCATGCAGGAAACCACCTCTGCCATAAGTGAGTGTTATATTCAGACCCAGAATTATGACTTGACCATAAAGGAAACAGGATAATCTCTTCCTGTGTCACACTTGGTAGGGACAGCGTGAAACATGACTCCTTCTCCTGGGTTCCGCACTGAAGAACAAGCCGTTATCCTCCCCTGTGGCCCTGCTCTGGTTAGACAAGGAAGTGTGCGGTGTGGGGTGGCTGCCGGCAGGACGGAGGCGCCTCCACTGCGGGTCCCTCGTCCCTCACAGCACATTGTCTTTCATCACGAGTTCCTCCAGCCCGTGGCCAGTGCTGGTGGGGAGACTCAGCTTGGTGGCTTTGTGCAAGTCTCCCCTGACTCGTGGGAAGGCGATGCGACAGCCACAGCCGAGAGAGCCCAGGGCATCTCCTGGGAACACCTGCGTGTGCTGGAGAAATAATGTCCAGCCACCTAGAGGATAATGAAGGCTTAAATCATTTTTCACAAGTTGTTTTAAAACATTAGTGTTTGGGCGCCTGGGTGGCTCAGTTGGTTAAGTGACTGCCTTTGGCTCAGGTCATGATCGTGGAGTCCCGGGATCGAGTCCCGCATCGGGCTCCCTGCTCGGCAGGGAGCCTGCTTCTCCCTCTGACCCTCCCCCCTCTCATGTGCTCTCTGTCTCTCATTCTCTCTGTCTCAAATAAATAAATAAAATCTTTAAAAAAAAAATTAGTGTTTGAAATTACAGAACTTAAACAGATGAAAATATGCTCAATGCAGGAAATGTAGAAAACATGGAAAAGAAAAAAATTGTCTCCCTTGCATTATTCAAAGGTAACCAAATATTAGTGTATATTCTTTTAATATGTATACTATGCCTATGCTTATCCCCCCCCCCCCCAAAATGATACCATGCTGCTTTCTTCACCTAATAACATACGGTACTACTATTTCCATGTGAATAAAATATTCTTCACATTTTTAAAAAAATTATGAAATACTCTATTGAAGTATAGTTGACATATGATGTTACATTAGTTTCAGGTGTACAGTGTAGTGATTCGACAAGTCGACATTCTTCTATGCTCCCCATGAGTAGTGTAGTTCACATGATGTTTTATGGTGGCAAAGCATTCTACCATCTGGGCACACTGTTATCTACTATAACAAATGCCCTATTATTGGCAGGCCTCTCAGAATCTGTGAACATCTCCATTCTTAGCCATTTCTAGGGTTTGTGACCATCATGGCATAGAATCCTTATCTCTAGGGATTGGCCTCCAGGACATTCTTAAATTTAAAAGCAGCAGGATCTCAATTCCCTAAGAAATGGCAGTCTTGTGTTATTTCGGCTCCACTGTTGGCTTGAAACAGAAAAACTACATTTCTTGCTTGTGGTGTTTGACATATTAATAATAAAGTCAGTCTTCAAGAAAACTGGTCTGCATAGGGTGGCCTGCCTATGTATTTTTCAAATGTCTGGATTAAAATCTGTCACTAGACAGTCTTCTGCCCCCCCCCCCCCCGCAATGAAACCCCCCAAAACTGGTCTGGTAAATGAGTTAGAAATAGATATTAAGGGAACAACCCAAGAAATTGCAGTGCTGACATTGTCCCAGGCTAGGGCATTGAGTTTTTGTTATTGCTCTACCACCAGCATGGGACACTGCAGGCACCTTGTTTTTCAGTCAATACTTCTGTGGGGACCGTAAGTTAAGATTTTGGAAGTTAACAGCATCCATCATGGTTGGGGTTACTTATATGCCCTCAGTTTTCATATGCTGGAATTCTCAAAAAAATAATTGAGTAGCACATTTGTTGTTTGACCTTTTTATTTTATTAATTTTTTAAAGATTTTATTTATTTGAGAGGCAGAGAGAGAGAGAGAGCAAGTGAGAGCACAAGAGCAGGGAGAGGGAGAAGCAGGCTCCCTGCTGAGCAGGGAGCCCGATACGGGGCTCCATCCCAGGACCCTGGGACCTGAGCCAAAGACAGATGCTTAACCGACTGAGCCACCCAGGCACCCCTGACCTTTTTATAACAAAATCCTACTTGAGCAGGAAACCCCCTAATAAAGACTCATTTTCACCAGAATTCTGGCCAAATTTTATCTAGTTCAAATTGAAGCAAGTCTGAAAGATTGTCTTTTTTGGCTTTCTCCTTCCATAGCCTTTAGCTATGAAACTGCTACACTGTATATATAATTTTAATAGTTGTCACAGAAGAAGGACCAGATAATTGAAATAGCACTTAAGGTTCAGTAATGCATTTTTTTAATCAGGCACCTGGTGTGAGGTCGGGAACTATATAGTCCGGTAAGCCATTGGCTGACGTAGGGAAGATTGCCTCACTTCAGAGGTTTGCTGAGGTGAGTCTCTGTGGGTAAGTGGTTAGGTGTTGCTTCTCCTGTGTATATGACCATCTTTTTTTTCTTTTATTTTTGACTTGATTAGCTATAAAATCTAAGGATAAATACCATCTATTTTTATTGGTTTTGAGTAGGTTTCTTTGCAAATTTATTGAAATAATTGAACTCAAAATAGTTTTCATTCTGACTCTGGAAGCTGATTTGAAGACCATTCTGACTTTCTAGTAATTTTGGTTTTCTCTCTTCCCTCCCCTAACTTAAATCTTTTGTTTTGCTTAACTATTTTTTTCCTTTAAAATAAGTTTTTTTTTTAAATTGGAAAAACTCTTCTATGATGAGGTTCTAAATTGTTTATACTTTACTGACAAGCCTCTAGCTCTTGGAGATTGTTCTGAGGCAGGGATTACAAAACCAAATGCCCATAGGGGTGGGAAGGTCTGAGAGTGAGGAGCAGTACCTGGTGAGTGTCAGGGAGGTGAGAGGGTTGACCGCTGGGGACTGGAATCTTAGGTCCCACCTGGAGGGGTCAGCAGCTCCTGCATTCAGCCCATTGTGACCATTGGGGTGGGACCCCAGTGTTGCCAAATGATCAGATTTCTCAGAAGCTGGAAATACAGATTTTTTTCTTTGTGGTATTTGTTTGAAATATAAAAATCATTATATGTCGACTCAAACTTTAAAAAAAAGTATAGATCAAACAAAACATATCCATGGCCCCAGATTATGGCCACAGTTGGCCAGTCTGTGGCCTCTGCTCTGAAGGAGGAGTTGTGCCTTTTTAGAAAGTAAGAGTCTTAAGCAGTTTGTGGATGCTGATTTGGCCGAGATGGTCTATCTTAATCACCTTTAACAAGGAAATATCGCTTAAATAATGGTAGATTTTAGATGAGTCCGTTGTAGCACCTAATTCCCCTTAATTGAGTGTTATAGCTCTGTCTTGCTATTTTGTAGTATCCTGGGTGCAGAGCAGACTATTACAAAGAAAATGGAGTTTTAGGCCAACAGATCTTCCACCAAGTGTCTAATTTTTATGTGTGACTTTCTCAAATTTCTAAATAGCAGTGTTCTCATTTGAACCTGGAAGAATGTATTAACATAATAACTTAGGTTTTTGCCAGAATCCTTGAATGTATTAGCAATTTAAGGTTAAAAAAACTGAAAATTAATCTTGACTCCCCTTTAGTTATCAAATGGATATTTATGTATTTTCTTTTTCTTTCTTTAAAGATTTGAACATGGAATTCAATCCTTCAGACCATCCTCGGGCCAGCACAATATTCCTCAGTAAATCTCAGACAGACGGTAGGTTACTAATTTATTTGTGTCTTAAAACAAAACAAAACAAAAGGCTCGTGTTGGTAACCTAAGTCTTGATTTTCCACTAGATGTGATTCTCAAGGTAAAAGTAGAATCTGTTTTAGTAAACCCCCCCCCCCCAGGTGTATTGTTTGATGGTGTTCTCTTGGGGTTTCTTCCTTTTGTATGTAGTAAGTTATGTTTTTAGAATTCTTTCTTTCTTTTTTTCTTTTTCTCTTTCTTTCTTTCTTTCTTTTTCTCTTTCTTCCTTCCTTCCTTCCTTCCTTCCTTCCTTCCTTCCTTCCTTCCTTCTCTCCTTCTCTCCTTCCTCCCTCCCCTCCTTCCTTCCTCCCTCCTCCCTCCCTCCCTCCCTCCCTCCCTCCCTCCCTCCCTCCCTCCGGAAGATTTTATTTATTTATTTGAGAGAGTGAGAGAATACAAGCAGGGGGAGCAGCAGGCTCCACCCCATCCCCCACCCCTCACGCTAAACAGGGAGCCGGATGTGGGGCTCCATCCCAGGACCCTGGAATCATGACCTGAGCTGAAAGACGCTTAGTGGACTGAGCCACCCAGGCGCCCCTAGAATTTTCTATCTTGAAGCAACTATCCTCATTTTGCTAGTCAGCTGAATTATTTCTACATACGTTCTATAGTAGCAGTTTTTACAGCAGAGTCAGACATTTTCCTTTAAGAATTGATATTTGCATAAATCTCTAAAGATCAGAAGTGTTTTTTTTTTTAGATAGTTTGTAGAAGAAAGCAAAATATAATCCTTAAATAAAATAAAATAAAATCCCTGTTATCTCTCTTGTGCCACTTGAGAGCTGAATTAAACCTGTACACTATGGGTAAATGTTTTCTTTTTGCCAAACTTCTACTACCCAGCTTATTCTGCCATCTTTGTGGTTTGTCCCAGGTGTGTGTGTAATTTCTGTTAAGGATTTTTCTCTCTTTT
This sequence comes from Mirounga leonina, assembly GCF_011800145.1. Classification (NCBI taxonomy): domain Eukaryota; kingdom Metazoa; phylum Chordata; class Mammalia; order Carnivora; family Phocidae; genus Mirounga; species Mirounga leonina. The sequence continues at coordinate 2,789,673 of NW_023270642.1, forward strand.
CAGCCCCTAGCTTATATCATTGTTCCCTGGCCCTTGGCCACAAAGGACAGATAAAAGTTATACAATATAGTGAACACGAATCTTCTCAGTTGATTTCCTGTAAAAGCGCAGCCAGAGAAATTTGTTAAATGACCATGTAGTGACAAGCATATTATATTACAATGCTGGAGTCCTGTGTAATTCAATCCCTGACTGTTTCGGCAAATCACTAAGCTCTAATTTAGAGAAAATCCTCAATTGACTACAAAATAATCAAACATTTATAAGACAGAGACTTCATTTATAAGAACTGATAACTTTTCAGTAATGGTTAGGTGACAATTTTGACATGGCAAAATGCTGAAGTGATATTGGTGATCTTTACTCAAGCCGCCATTGACTTGATCTCAAAGAATTTGGTGCATTTATAAAATAATCAGTGTTTCTAAGCATAAGAATAAGTCATTCTAGGCATCAAATACCTGTGAAATAAGTTCTAAATATATCAGGTTAAAACAAAACAGAATATGTATTTCTTGGCCTGGTAAATTGGGAAGCCATTGGGAGGGGTAGGATATTGCAAGGGAAGGACGGTGACAGTGGGGAGGAGGGTTTGGGACAATGAGAATCTAAAACAATTAAATTTTGCACTTAATGATGCAAGATTGGCATACTTTCAGGTTTGGTTCCTGTGTCCTGTGACTTCAGGGTACAGACCAATATCATTCAGGAAATTTTCTAACTGGAATCATATGGAATTGCAAAAGGCCCTCTTAATAGATGACACATACCTTGATTGTCTTGGTAAAATGAAACTCAGCCATTTTCCCACCTAACAGAAGGATTGCTCCACAAATGAGTTAGGGAAGTGTATCTTCCCCCTTTACTTTTACTACAGATTTCATTCCCCCTTCCTCTCCTGGACCATCAGAGTATCGATTACTTTGATCCTTTTGTTTAATCCTTCAATTTCTCCCTAAATGCTGGGTCTTTCCATTCAACATGTAAACCTATGTGAGTCACACAAGACATACAAGAAAAGGAAAGGTAATCAATAGCCTCTTCCTGAGGTTTTCTTCTCTACTACTCTCTTCATTGAAAGCTTCTATACCATCTCTACTTCTCTTTCCATTCACTTGTCCACTGGCATCTTCCCCCCGCCACCGCCATTCTGTGGAGCGTGTGTTGTAAGGTTGCTCAGGGACATCTTTGCTTCTGTTAGCTCTTGACCTCTTGTGTGGCATTTGCTGCTACTGACTGTTCCTTGCTCCTTAAAACTCCTTCTCTTTTGGCTTTTTATATTCAAACAGGCCAATTTGCTGAAAACAAGTCCCTCTAACGAACAATTGCTTTATAAATAATTTTAAAAATAGGTTTTAAAAATAGGTAAATTTGGTAACTTCAGTAAGTTAATTCTTTGGTGAATTGATTATCAGTCAGGGAACTATTTGGGGAATTGGTCCTGAGAAACCCTCCCTTTCTTAAAGGTCCTTCTCTGGCATCCTTAATCAAGTTCTCCATTCATCCCTCTAATGTTGGTATTTCATAGGGTTCTGTGCTTTATACTCTTATCTTCTGGGTTTGCACACGGTTTCTCACAATGTCCGTTTCAACTATAATGTCTAGCGGGATTTTTCTCTGCCGTGTTTAGATCCCTTATATCTGTCTGCCTGCTGGACATCTTGATATCTTCCTCTAACTCGGTATGTCCCAATCCGAACTTAGTAACTGCAGTTAATGTCCTGCGTTTCCTACTCTACCCAGGTCCCCCAGCCAGGGGAGGCCTTGACTTTCCCTGGACTCATGTTCTGGAAGTAGTCCTGCCGCTGACTCACGCTGACTTGCAGGAGCTGACTGTGCACATTTCTTCCCGGTTCCAAGTTCAGTGACACCGTTTTTGGAGTTTGAAAACAGTCACAATGGGAATTTTTACCCCGTAGAAATTGACAAATGCTACAAATCAGGGCATTTTTTTAAGGCAGCTGTTAAACATTTATTGGCACACCATTACAGCCAAGTGATCAAAGGTGTATTACTTTTTACCTCATAAATGTCCCTGAATCTGACTACTCTTTACCATTCCCATTGCTGCCACCTTAGTTGAGACTCCTCTGTTTTCTCAGTTGGATTACTGCAGCAGCCTGTGGACTCACCTGTGACCTTGTCCCTTTCCACTGCTATGGCCCTGCTATTGTTAGGTGAAAAGACTTACTGTAAATCAGATCCGATTATGTCCCTTGCTTGCTTCATCTTTTGTAATGGCTCTCCAGTTGCCTTAGAATTAAATTTCAAACGCCTTAGTGTGATAATGGGCAAGGCCCTTCATGCTCCATCCTCTGCGTGCCTTCTCAGCCCACTTTCTTCTTTTGCCTCTCTGTGCTTCAGCCATATGGAATCCCTTGCAGTTCCCCTGGTGTGCCGTGTGGCTTCCTGTGCCTTTGCGTTTATCTGGATTTCCGCTTCTGTCTTCTACACAGCTCATTTCTTCAGTCTCCAAGCCTCATTTCAGCTATCACTTCCTCCCTGAAGGCGTCCTTCGCCCCTCAGGCTGGGTTAAGTGGGCCTTTGGTGAGTTCCTGCTATATCTGTGAATGCTTTCTTCATAGTCTGAACCATGTTGTGGTATTTAGAACTATTTTCTTGTCTGTATTGCCAACTAGCTCCTAGAGGGAAAGTGATAATGGATCTCAGTAGTTCCTGTGCCTTGCTCTGCCTGGGACAGAGGATATGTTGAACTTAGGTGATTGAAAGAAAGAAAAAATGACAAAGCCATGAGCCATTTTTGATTTGCTTGTGATCATCCTTTGCTTGCACAAACTTATATTTTCGTTACAAGACCCCCATACTTCTAAGAGCATTAGAGCAGTCCAAAATTTTGGGTCCCACGTATGCCAATTTATTTTTTATTTTTTTGGAAGAAATGTTGTAATATGAGATTATAAGGCACACAGCACCTTTTAGATTCCTTTCTTTTGAATTTGGTGATCTCCCCTCTCTTCTTCATGGTGATGTACTCCTGCAGTAGTATGCACTGGGTTCGTGGGTCGGAGACTATTGTTGGGGTGATGGCAGTTCTGTGAGGGCAGCTCCTGCTCGGGACCACAGCCGGGTGCTCTTTGCCTTTGCAGCTCTCTGCTCTGTGGACCCGTCATCCTCTTTCCTTCTTCAGCACTCGATGGTCTGATGAACACACTCTATGTGCCATGCTCCGCACTGGTCAGCTGTTCATTATTCTGCTCTACCTGATACCTGTAGTAAGTCATTAGGAGTTAAATTAGAATCTACTAAGTTCCTTTTCCCTCTGATATCAAAGAGATTTAGGCTGGCCTTGGATCGTTTTTCTCAGTGTTCAGAAGAAGACTGGAAACTTTACTATAACAGAATGATAATGGAGTGCTTGCCTACTGAGATCTCTGCCAGCTGGCTGAAGTTAGGGGTATTCTGTCCAAGCCAGACTGGCGGCTCTCTTAGTTTCTTCTTCACACAAATGGGATGTCATTGCAGAATTTCTTTGTATGAGAGCCATTCAACAAAGAAGAGACCAAGGGTTCCTTTCGGGACCGGTGGGGTTTCCAGGTGAGAGAGAAATTAGTTTGCTTGGCCTACCTTGGCTTTTCATGCTATCATTTTGGCTTGTGGGGAAGAATTATAGTTCCTAGTGGTTTTTCCCTTTCTATACTATTTTAATTCATTGTTTTCAAAGACACGAGAGTCTACTCTTAAGTACTAGGAGAAAGCAGCTAAACCACATCTTTTTTATTTTGACTAGTATGGTTTCTAGAGGTTCTTTACCTTGAAAAAGAATTTGGACAAAAATAAGAACTTATGTGTCTGTGTTTGTATGTGTGTGTGTATGTGTAATCTGTGTGTTCAAGAGTTTCTTGAAATAATTAAAGGAATAAAAACCATTTTCTCTTGAGTGACTTAAAGCCAAAGTAGAAGCGTTAAAATTCAGAAATAAAAATATGAGCCCTGGTTTTCTTTGCACATTCTTTCAGAAATACTGAAATTGAAAAAAATGTTTTGTGGCCTTCCTTTGTTCAGGGTCACGTTTTTGTTCCTGGGCCATGTTGAACTTCTCTATCACAAGGGGACCAACCTTTTTGTACTCCTTTTATCTGGCATTTAGAAGCACCTGACCCCTGTGCCCTGCCAGGAATCTCTTCCATCTGAGCGTTCCCATGACCTTTCTGTCATCCCCTTTCCTACATGTCCCCAGCTCTCTTTGTCACCCCCATATGCGCTGTGCTCTATTGTGCCCTTGTCTCCACGTCCCTGTCGCTCACTCTGTGCATCTCCCTTACAGTTTATCAGATTCCATAGGGAATATTTTTGGTGTTAGATACGGAAGAATCCATAGGACCTCAGAGCTCTTACACCAGTGATTTAAATTCTTTTTTTTTCTTTGCTTACATACCATGGAAAATAATTTTGAAAAACTATCAACTCCTTTGAACATTTTTATGTTGATTATAAAAATTTTTCATCCTATCAAAGGATGTAATTTTTAATGTATTTTAAATATGGACATTTTAAAATAAAACTATTTCTCTTTAAAAAGATGTTTCAAATAATATCTTAAAGTGATTTGGTAATCCACCATAAATCATTTAAAAATGTATGAACAACTCGTCTTTAACAGTTGGAAATTTCATACGATTTCTTTTTCACCTTGAACTTGTATTTCCATGTCATTTTCTCTATAGAATTTTATCCTAATGTAATACATTTCTAAGCCATTTATCACACCATCATACTTCCATTTTATGAAAATATGGATCTAAGTTTAATTTTTACTTCTCACAGTTATAAATCTCTAAATGTTAAAAGTAAATTCTGGATTTATGTATCATTATTATTGTCATTAGCCCTTAGTTGATCAAAACAATGCAAACATATTAAGATTTTAATGAATAATTATTAAACAGAGAAGTGGAGTAATTTTTAGAAAAATATTTCTTACTGAGATGCTTCTATGGCTGAATATTACATATTACTGCAATGAGGTGCTAGTCAACATCAGATTCTTTGTTTTTATAGATGTAAATGCTGAGGAACTTTGTTCATATAGGCACATACATGGGAATAGGAGATTTATTATGGTAATAGCACTAAATTCTATTTCATCTGATTCATATGTCAAAAGTCTCCAAGGGATTTATCATCCAAAACCATTCCTAATGATCAGCTACAATTCAATCTTGTTCTCCTTCAGCTTTGTCGACAGAAAGGAATTGGAATCCCTTGATTTGCAAAAGAGTTTCTCACCCAGTTAGAGGAGCTTCTCACTTCTGTGGTTTCTGGAAAGTATACCAAAAAGACTTTACCAGACATACAAATGACTTTTAATTATATCTGCTGTTGAAGAACAACATTTCCATTTGATGGCACCAGATTTAACCTGATACACTCAGGAGCCTTGGAAAATAAATTTGTGATTCATTTCAGAACACCTTGCCTGGGTCCTTCGACCCCCATTGAAGTCTGTATACCCCTCGAAAGAAGGAGTGATCTTCACTTTATTGTTTTGATTTATTGCATGTCTTTCTCACATTTACATCTCTATGCCATGTACAGTGAGTAGCTCAGAGAACGAACTCTAATATAAGTTGAATGAAAGATTCCCCACCTGTCCTTTTCCCCTTTGAACTATTGTTTTTTTACCTTCTCTTTTGATTTAAATATATTTTTGTCAAAATCTTATATGTCCTTCATATGTTGACAAAGCTAGGCATCATTATCAAGTCAGTCAAATCAGACTTCCTTTCTGTCAGAAATGGTCTGATTTCATTTCTTTTCAGTTCATGTCACGTGTCAGTACACATGCGCATGACCACCTTCACTCTATATGATCACGACAAATGGCCAGACAGGTAGGATGAAGTATGTGCCTTGCCAACAGTGTCCTGTACCTTTATGCTCATCCCTGTGCTCCCCTGGGTCTGTCCCTGAGAGCCTGCATCTTTGACGGAGTCTAAGCACTGAAGAGGCATGGTGCTAGTAGAAACTGTCACCCTGTGTGGTATCTGTAGATGGAAAGCCAGAAGTCCTCACTGTGCCCCTAGTAGAAATGTCCACAGGACAGGGCAGATTCCAGGCTGTGCTGCAGGTTGTGGAACCTGGATTAAAGGCCGCAGCCTCACCCCTGGTGTCTCTTTTGTCCCTTGGGTGCCTTGGGAGAGGCCTTTCATGTCAGGTTGGTACATGTCCAGGGGTGGGTTGGCATGCCTTTTTCTGAGAAGTGGGAGAAAGGTAACTCTGTAGAAGAAGGTGGGGACAGTCCCTGCCTCATACCTCAGCCATGTTCAAGAGTTCTTTGAACGCCTAATTTCAAGACTGCTACTCTAGTCCAGCCCTGAATTATCTGTTGGCAAGGTCATTTTGGGAGAAAGAGTGATGAAAACTAGTATTGCCCTACCTTATCTTTTCCTTCTGGTCTTGGGGGGTAGATGCCCAAGAAATATCAGAAGTCCAGAGTAGTGAAAAGTCAGTCCGTAAGTAGGGGGCCGACTGTGATTATCTTTAGCCTGTGGCGAGCCCCTTCTTGTAGGGAATCATTCTTTGGTCTCCAATTTGGCAGCCAGGGCTCTGGAGCTGACCTGAGGCTCTTGAGTGCTATTACTTAGCTTTATGGTTATGTGATCTCTTGGGTCATAATTTCCTGTAAATTGGCAGTGAGCGTAACTGTCATATTAGTAGATTGTTGTCATGAGGCAGTAGGAAGATGTCTTGAACTTATACACAATTAGCAGTCAGTCAGTGCCTACAGTCAGTCTCTGCTCTTGTGCCTGTGAAGCAGGTACTTGGGTCCCTCAGCGCTGACACCTGGGACTCCCCTGAGCCATTCTGTCCCAGGTCCTCGGCAAGGAGAAGCCATCCCCTACCTTGACACTGTAGTTAGGTATTCCAGATGCATATTTCCCACTGCCTGAGAGACATTCCGTCTGGTAGTCACACAAATCCCTCAGGATTGTTATGTCTAAATTGGAAGTCACCATCTTTCCTCTCCGTCTACTTTCTTGTCCTGTTTTTTTTTAAGGATAAACCCACTGTCGGCCTGGGTCCCCAGCCGGCAGCCCAAGAGTCCTGTGATTAATGTCTTATGTCCCATCTCTCTCCTATATACTTGGTATCTCTTCCTCACATGACTCACAGCTCATATTCTCTCACTTGATCTGTGACCATGGGCTCTTTCCTACCTTCCTGCTTCCAACTCTGTTCTCTCTTTGCTTCCACTTTGCTACCAGAAGGAGCATTCTGTAACACAGGTTCACCAGGGCCCCTCCTGCTCAAACTGTCCTTCTCCAATGGTTTCTGTGCACCCACAAGGGACAGTGAGCCCTCGGCGTGGCATGCAGCCATCCCCTCAGGCCCTTTCTGCCTTCCCTGCCAATCCTCCCCTGCCTCCTGCTGTGTGCTCCCACAGTTCTGAGCTGCTCCTAGTCCTGAAAGGCCAGGCCCTCTGCTCTGTCACACTGCAGCTGATGCATCATCCGTGTCCTCAGTGCCCTTCCCTCTTGCCTGTGCCAGCCCAAAGTCTGCCTCTTAGCTGGTGCTTCCCCAGATTCCCCACATTTCATCCATTCTGATAGACAGTTCCCCAACTGTAACACCTCTGAAATCAGGACAGGCAGTGGCTTCTCAAAATTTAACTGGCAGCATCTTTTTTCTTCCTAAGTGGCAAATAGAATAAAGGTGTACCATAAAATCAGTGGCATTAAATTCAGTGCAGTTTGTATATTCCATTCCTGTGGAGTTCATTTTTTTTTATGGTTTGTAAATAAATAGTGGGTTGATGTACCCACTAAATTCCATGTTATTTTAGATAGGGACAGTGTTTTCCTCATTTTGCATTCTCTGTACCAAGCACAGGGCTAGCACATCTTAGAAACTTAAAAAGAAGATGGATTGAATGAATGAAGTAATGAAAGAATGAAGGCAGGGAGTCACTCCTGGGCAGACATGCAAGGGCATTGTGACAGTCTCCCTCACTTTGTTGTCTCTCCTGGCCTATGCTTTCCCCAGATTCAGTTTCAGAAAATTGCTCAGTGAGGAGAGACCCAGAGCCAAGGCTGGGATGGTCGTTCATCCCAGTGGCCATAGAGCTTTATGTCCTCTCCAACCCAGCTGTGTTCTGCTGTTTGCTAGCACCCTCTGGTTTGTCAGTTGCAGTGATAAACTCTTACTTTTCTACAACTTCTTTCAACTCTCCTTTTTAAACTGTGAGGACCTTCAGTCTCCCTTCATTTAGCACAGGCTAACCCTTTCTGTACTCTTCACAGCTTCCCTTGTTGATGTTTGTAGTCAGCTCCTCTGCGATATCTAGAAGGCAACTGAGTTTCATTAATAAGTCTGTCAGTCACCATGTAAGAACAAGTAATGCCTTGGAAAGATTTCCTGAAGATAGTCATGTATTAAAGCACAACCTTGTGGAATCAACCTGCTGGAGCTGGAAGCCTACATCCATCACTGTCTGTATGATTCTGTGCATCTGATCCGTATGGTCTTCCTGAACCGCAGTAGACTAGAGTTAGTGCCTCCTTGTGACATTGTCAGGAAGACCAACTATGTCAGTGCATGTAACACATCTGTGTCAGAGCTCTGGGCACAGAATCTAAGACAGCAGAGGCTCTCAGTAAGGGCAGTCCTTATTCTGGAGTGTAGGTACTCATTTGCTCACCTGGATTGAGGTTCTTCCGTGACCTTGGTCTCTTAGATATGGGTCCTTCTTTATGCCGACTGCAGCACTTCACACTGAACCCTGGGTCCGAGTGGGAGGAGATGTGATGACTACCAGTAGAGGAGGAAAGGGTGGTCTCTGGGCTCTGCTGTGCCCAGACCCATCTTTTTCTGTCCATGTTTCTTGATACAGATAGATCAACCTTCTCATTTAAGAGTTACTTCCACACATCTTGGAAGCAAACCCGGGAAGAGGTCAGATCTGAAATGGTAGGAACCAAGATTTGATAGCAGTCCTTTCTGAAAGTACAGAGAGCACTTTGAATCTCACCTTAAAAAATTAAGTGATAACCTTGCCACCCTGTGCCAGAATGGGTTTCTGGTGGGTCAACTAGTTGGAGGTTAACTGTGATGAACATAATTTTAAATATCTAGAAACAGTATGAGTGAATATTAATCTCAGAATGGGGAAGGGGACATGTAAGCTTATAAGACCAATAGGAGAAATTGCCTAAAAATGAAAACTTACGTCAAAATGCATCCTAAAAATTAAACCATCAAATGGGAAAAATACTGTAATATATATGACAAAGGATTAATGCCCTTATATATTAAAGAATTGTTATACAACCAGAGACACTGCTAACATACCAACAGAAAAATGGGCAGCATTTCTGTTGGTGTGCTCGTATATGTGCACATGTATATTTGCACGTTTATATCTAAATATATTAAAATGCAGAAGTGCATATAACACATCTGTGTACGTATACATAGAGAAAAGACTCCCCTTGAGAGGATACACACTAAAATAATAAGTTATTTCTGGGTTGTTGGATTATATATTTTTTCTTTATGTTTCTCTGTATTTTCCTTATTTAAATTTTATTTGTATCTTTTTCTTTATACTGCTTAGTATTTTCCAGTGTTTTTTATAGTAAGCATGCATTTCTCTTATAATCAGCAAAGTTCTAAAAGACTCCACTTTATTTAGGTTTCTGTGCTTCTGAGTAAATCTTTTGGCCCTAGGTATTCTCCAGGGTAAACAGAAAACTTCTGAAGTTAGTTGGCAATTTATTAGATGGACACTTGATCTTTGAATGGTTTTCTCCATATACCTGTACCTACTTCTGCTACCTACTCTGTTCTGTGGAATCTTCTGCTGTCCATGACTGATCTGCCCTAGATGTCTTTGCAATTTTTCTTATCTTTTTAATTTTTGTTTTATCTGCTTTGCTTATTTAGATTTCACTTTGAATGTTCAGAATATCCCCTTCCTCTGTGCCCAAATTTAAGAAATATGTGCAGGTCCAGGACAATTCAGAGTGGGCTGGAGTCCTTGGGAGAAGCTTCCCTTGTTGATGTTTGTAGTCAGCAACAGTGCAGGAGAGGTGCCTTGTGGGGTAGTGACCTCATCGGGACACCTAGTACAGGGCCCGGAGGTGTGGGGTGAATGTGTTCCTACACTGTACAAACCTGTGTCCCAGTCACTGGTGTTCATGACTTACAGCCCTGTGAAGCTATTAGCTTAGACAGGCTGGGACCTCAGAAAATCTTTGCATTTGCCTTTGAGCTGTGTTCCCTAATGGGACTCAGTGGTTGTGTTTTGAATTAAGTGAATGATTGAATTCACTGAATTATTGAAAACTGTGGAAATTGTTTGGAAATCTCAAACGTATTATAAGAAAAGTTAATAACAATCTCTTGATTGTTTAAAGCCTGATCTGTGCTCACCCACAGGAAAAAAGAAAGGACAGGAAAAGAAAACCTTTTCTTTTGAACCAGATTTTAGTGGTTCCGATTGACTGTGCTATTCCAGCAATCACTCAAAACAAAATTCTGGAATTCTTTATATTGTTGTCAAGGCCTCCCACTTGAATGGCCTGCCAGTCCTTCGCATCCAGAGTAATTAATAAGCTAAGTAGTTTTTCTTTGTGGAACAGCTTAGCTCTGTTCATATCGGATCCTAATTATCTGTTGTCAATTGGAGCCCATTTCATGCAGGTTCCAGGCAGCAGCGACACTGCCCTCGGAGGGAGGGAGGCTAGTGCAGAGGATGGAGTCTGGGAAACCCGGCAAGCCATCCCCGGTCTTCCCCCCGTCTGGTCACGCCTTGCCTCATTTTCAAAGGAAGAATGTTGGATTACCTATTTTAGGACTTATTTAGTCCTCCCATTTTGTGTCAAAATAGTGGCTGACCCCTGCCATTGGAAGATCTATTTTAGAGATGGAACAGGGGAAACCAAGATAATTTTTTAAATGCCTGTCTGTAGAAGAGGTTAGCTGTAATTGCATTTAGATCGTTAACAAATCCTCAGTAATTAGAAAGTTGTATTTTTAAAAGTAAAGAAATTTTGCTTCTATGACATTGTGACAAGGGAATGTCACGTGGCAACCTAAGTGAAGTTTTGGTTCTCAGATGGCAAACGCTGCCATTTTCTCATTTTATCTGGAGAAGACTTAATGCTAACAGTAGTGTTTTTGTTGATTTTAGATGGCTTATTTGTATTTTTTTTGAAAGATTTTATTTATTTTTTTGACAGAGAGAGACACAGCGAGAGAGGGAACACAAGCAGAGGGAGTGGGAGAGGGAGAAGCAGGCTCCCCGCTGAGCAGGGAGCCCGATGCGGGGCTCGATCCTAGGACCCTGGGATCATGACCTGAGCCGAAGGCAGACACTTAACGACTGAGCCACCCAGGCGCCCCTAGGTGGCTTATTTTTGAAGCCTCAAATACATTTTCTCTTTAAGTCATTATGGACTTATTTCAATAGCCAATTAAAAATTCTCTTACCAAACCATCATGGATGGGATCAAAGGAGAGAGCGATTATTCCTTTTCCAGGAAAGTGAGATGTATGATCCACATCAATTTATTTTATTTATTTATTTATTTTATTTTTTTAAGAAGATTTTATTTATTTGACAGAGAGAGACACAGCGAAAGAGGGAACACAGGCAGGGGGAGTGGGAGAGGGAGAAGCAGGTTCCTGCTGAGCAGGGAGCCTGATGCAGGGCTTGATCCCAGGACCCTGGGATCATGACCTGAGCTGAAGGCAGATACTCAACGACTGAGCCACCCAGGCACCTGATCCACGTCAATTTATTGTCTGTTTTCTCAAAATCTGACTATTATAATAGATACTCAGTTATATAGAAACTCTGAAAACTGCAGAGAAATTTGATTGATATGTTATTAGTAACCCAAAATACTCAGGTCTAAAAATGATTAAAGCTAATATCAGAAATGAATTGGCATATTGCTTATGCCATTACATAAAACAAAATGGCTAAAAGCCATTTGAATTTCAGAGCTGATAATGGCCTCAGTAGTTTCAAATTTATTTTAAAGACAGATTTAGATTTAAGCAATAGAATTCATCTTTTTGGGGGCGCCTGGGTGGCTCAGTTGGTTAAGTAACTGCCTTCGGCTTAGGTCATGATCCTGGAGTCCCGGGATCGAGTCCCGCATCGGGCTCCCTGCTCGGCAGGGAGTCTGCTTCTCCCTCTGACCCTCCTCCCTCTCATACTCTCTGTCTCTCATTCTCTCTCTCTCAAAATAAATAAATAAAATCTTAAAAAAAAAAAAAGAATTCATCTTTTTTGGTGATACCAGTATAAGAGATTTCATTTACTATTTTTTCTCCTCTGGTAGTGTCTTAATCCTGTTCCTACTAGCTTAGGGGAAAAGGAATAATTAATTGTAAGGGCACCACGGTATCTGAGAAACCTTACAAGTCATTGGAATAAGGACTAAAAGCCATTAGAATAAGGAAGCACCTACCTTCTCCTCATCCCCTTCCTGCCCTCCGTTCTTCTCTGCATGGCAGCTGTGTTGGAGATCCTCAAGATGACCCCCCCCGCACCCCCGTTCTGGTGATTCAGTAGGAGGAGTCATAGCCCTCAAGATATAGTTATGTTCATGGCTGTGGCTTTTTACAAAGAACATATACAAAGCAAAATTAATACAAGGAAAAGGTGCATGGGCGAAGTCCAGAGGAAACCAGGCACAGGCTTCCAAGAGTCCTCTCCAAGTAGAGTCACGCAGGATCCACTAGGTTTCCCCAGCGACAGCCCAGTCAGGGAAGCTCCTTAGAGACCCAGAGCCCAGGATTTTCACTGAGGACTGGTTAAGCAGGCAGCCTCTGCCAGTGTGTAACAAAATTCTAGACTCCCAGGAGGAAAGCAGGTGTTTAGCGTAAACTGTATTGTTTGCACAATGTAAGCACAGTGAGCCACTTTTATTGGTTAGGGAATGGTAGGAACCCTCCCCAAATCCATATTCCCAGACACCAGCTTAGGGCCTCTCTTGCAAACAGGCCATTTCAGGGGTGGCAGTCAGACCTTCTATGTTAACTCTTTTCTGAACAGAAGGAGATGCACTTCATCCCACCCACCCCATACCTTCAGATGAGGTGCTAGCAGTGATGTACTAGCATCTCCAGATTCTCAGGAGAGAGAATTCGCCCAGTTAGGAATGGATATCTACCTGGATGCAGGCAGTAATGGTCAGGGTCACCTATATCAGCATGGATATTGGGAATTATTTTTGTTTGTATAGGGACTGGCAGTTGGTTTGGGGATTCAGGAGACATTCCACAAGGAAGTCAGTCATAGGGATATACGTGTGGAAGAGCCTTTCAGATACTATGTAGACTCGATTTTGCAAAGGCCCTCTTAGGAGTGGCATCACACAATAATAGAGAATACAAAATAATCCCGTGAACCCAGGTTTCGGATTAGATTCAGCAGGCCCAGTTGCTCTGAGTGAAATAGGATAAGGTATAGGTATCACTTGTATAAAAACAGTGAGTGCCTAAGATATTCTGTAATAGATTTGGATACCTTATCCTTAGGTATTTTATAATGTCTTAGTGAATTTTGTTTTTTACTATTCTAATTGGAACCAGTTGGGCTCCATGGAAATGGCCTGATTCTTCCCTGAGATTTAGTTTTATAGGAGATGTACAAGAATAGTATACACTTTTACAGTATTCCTACTTGTTTTGTGTGGTTTTGTTTGTTTTTCTTTTGTTATAAACTTTCTTGTTAAAACTTTCAGCCTGTACTATTGAAGATTATGATTTTCAACCCTCTCCTTCTATTTTTGAATAATGCTTAATTTTTTCAATAGTGCCCATATATAAGGAGCTCTAATATTCCTTGAGGCATGGATATCTTTTATCTGTTGGAGCCTGGGTGATACAGGGCATTAAGGTGACCTTGGAGGCAGTTCCCAGAATTGGGAGACACAAAGCCTCTGCACAAACCTATTTCTGGGATGCCCTAGGAAGGACTGTCACCTATGGAATTTGTTAACCCTGTCAGGTCTACTGCCTGTGTAGAAAGTGTTTCCAGATCCCTTCAGGCAATGGGAAACCACCATAGAAATGTCATCATACCCCCATGTGGTAGAGCAACCTTGAATAGATGCATAATAATTTAGTATTGAATTAATTTAAGGAAAACATGCACATGTGCACACACACGTGCACAGAATACATGCACGCACACAAAGTATGTATGCCAGGAAATTAAAACCCAGTGCTTCTTAAAGACCCTCATTTTTCCTTTGTTGTGGTTCACATGTGGATGATGCTTATTTGGAATTAGGTCAAAAGAAACCATGCAGCCTCCACAGTGTGGATAGCAGACAGAGTCTGCTGCTGTTGTATGTGCATTTGAGCTCCGAGGGTGCTGGTCTGGCCTCCAGCATGGCCAGGCTGCCTCACAGTCCGTGTGCAGTGCATGCCAGTGGCCTGCAGATGAATCCATCTGATGGCCAGGTATAGGCACCTTGTCTCAGCAGTATCCTCAGGCTGGTTTTTGCTTTGTATCCCAAACATCGTTGAGACAGGAAGAGGGACAGAGTTCCAGAGATGATAAGATTTCTAAGGAAAAGTGAAATGTTTCCAGAGATGATAAGACTTCTAAGGAAAAGTGAAATGTTTCCTTGTGAATTGAAGAACAGAATGTAAACATAGGAAAACATTTCCCCAGTCCCTCAGTCAGATGAGCCGGAGGGCTTTTGAAAACTACTGAATCCGCCTTGGGTCATGGACTGCCAAGAAAAAAAGTCCTCCTCCCTCAGATGAGCTGGATTTATATGCTGTTTGTATGTTTAGGGTGCAAATATACATTAGGTAGCATTATTGATTCCTGGGGACCGAGGTGTCATCTCCTTGAAGGAAACCTATTCTTCATATCCTCTACAGTGCCCTACTCAATAAACGTGTCAGCTGACTAATATGTACCCTCAAAAGTAAGTGTTCAGGAAAAAAGAGGCAAAACTCAATATTAGGTTATTTCAGTAATCCTGCGTGTTCCCTGGCACCCTTCTACATCTTTGGGGCTAAGGACCCCTGTTTTGGGAAACACTAAGGTCTGGTGTAGGGAAGGCTGAGCCACGATGCACAGACAGTAGTAGGAGGAATGATCTTTTAGACAGGGCAGTATTTTTTATTGTGAGTTTTACCAGCCTTACTGAGGGAGAGGGTGCTCCAAGATGCTCCTCCGTAAAGACTCCTAGACAGAAACCTGGTTTTATTCATTAGCACCCAACCTGTAGCGTACTTGGTTTCCATGATAAATAACACTTCTGATGTACATTATCTGTCTTCTATCTTAATGCTGTTGTGGGTATTATTGTTGTTATCTTTTTATATTTCACCCAAAGTGTGTGGACCTTTATGGGTCGGGTTGGGTTAGAAATAAATAGTCTTATTAGTGGTTAATCATTCTAAATTAATGGATGCATACAAGTTTTATGAAATTACTACGTAATAGATTTTTTAGTTATTAGCTGCTGCCACTCAGTTAATCGTAGCTGCAGTTGTTTTGTTAGGGTGCCGTACTTTAAGTGGGTCTATATTTTGCTCTATTATTATATTATATTATATTTTGCTCAAGTTCAGATCTGCATTTGTGCTGGTCACATAGTCTTATCTATGGTAATTGAGCATTGGGTATGTTGGTTGGTGGAAGGATGAGGCCGTGACACAAGAGGCCCTGTCCTCACCAACCTGCCGGGATTGGCATGCAGGTGTATAACATCTGTTGCATCTTTTGTTTTCACAGTGAGAGAAAAACGCAAGAGTCTCTTCATTAACCATGTAAGTGAAGCTGTCTCCTTGTGTTCTTCATAATGATTATACTGTGTAAAGAGCTTAAACAACCATGTCTGGAATAGGTACAAATGGTTTGTGTTTTTTTGTCAATACATGGAAGAATGTGAAGAATGCTGTGATGTACTTATGGTGTTTGGCTTGTAATTGGACAAGCATGGCTTGTTATTTCCACTGTCCGAAGTGTTTTTCCAGAAGCCCCGCACTGCTCTTGTTCTGGGAAGATGTGTGTGAACAGTACCACAGCACATCTATGCAGGTCCAAATGAAAGCCACTTCTTTTAAATTTCCAATTCTTTCCTTCTTCTACCCCACCCCCAAATTACTATTTTTCTCCCTGTAATTCACTTCTATTTGAATAAACCCATAATTGTTTCTGTGAGGCTATCTGCCTCCACACACACTTTCTTCTCCTTAATTGGTATTTATAGGTCCAGTAGAGTCTCTTTGTTCTTTGGGTGCTCACAGAAAGAATAAACTTGATAACATTTTAGTTTTAAAAGGATTTAAAAAAAATTCAGCTCTAGTCTTTTGGCCAGTTCTGAGCAGTGTCTCCATCATCTGCTGGCCAGGCATAAGGTGTCTCTTTGAGATACTTCGTTGTTCTTCCTTGAGCAGCAGGTGCAGCTGGCTGGCTCCATCTCTGCTCTGTCCACCCTCCCACTAACACCTCCCCACCCGGTGACCCCCAACTTGTACCTCTCAGGAGTGTGAAGACCTGCCACTTTCCTCTCCCTCTAAATATATGCCTCTTTATTTAGGAAAAAAAACTGTCTCTCTGAGGTATGGAATGATGAAGTAGGTGAATTGCCAAAATAAGTATGCTATAAATTCTCATATTGAAAAGAAGAATGATGTATTTGACCTTATAAGGGTTTTTCTGAGAATTTCTAGATTGTCTGCCTTTAAATATTTGTGGATTTTGAAGTATTTGGCACTGAAGCTGTGTTAAAGAGACTTAAAGCTATATTTTGCCTTCCCTGCCTTTTGGAAATCTGCACAAAATGCAGTTGAAAAGAAATTCATAAGCTGGACCCACGCTCTCAAAGGGGCTCCATGCTTGGCCCTTAGGAGATTGGCAGAGTCAGGATATACATGCCTATATGGTGTTTGAAGGGTCAGAGAGAGGGTCTGTAGTTTTTATTGGATTCTTTTTTTTTTTTAAGATTTTATTTATTTATTTGACACAGAGAGAGAGACAGCAAGAGAGGGAACACAAGCAGGGGGAGTGGGAGAGGGAGAAGCAGGCTCCCTGCTGAGCAGGGAGCCCGATGCGGGACTAGATCCCAGGACCCTGGGATCATGACCCGAGCTGAAGGCAGACTCTAACGACTGAGCCACCCAGGCACCCCTTTTATTGGATTCTGAAACATTCGTGAGCTCTTCCCTGGCCTTCTCAAATTTTGAAGCATCAGTGTATAAAGCATCTATGAAATTAAAATTTATGTCGCAAGGAAAACATATACCTTATTAAAAAAGCAGTATATACTTAGACATAGAAATTTGAGTGATTTGAACTAATTTTATAAATCCTTACTTTTCATTTCTTTGCCTGCTGGGTGCCCTCGGGTACTCTCTGACTCATTATTAGCACATCTGACAAGGAACTTGCAAGGAAGAGAGAAGAGCTCAGACTGCAGACAAGTTACCTTTCCTGGTCATTGCAGCTCTATTAAAGGTGTTTTGAAGAAAGAGGAGGACAGGAGTTTGTCCATGCCAGCTATTGTGATTGTGGCTAATGAGACAGAGATGTACTCTCTAAGTGCTAATCCGCAGATCTGTTTGTATACTTTCTCCCACGTAACCTCACACTTTGTGTGGTGTGCAGTCCTGGCACACATGGAGTACATATCTCTTGGACCGAGCATATGGATGAGAATGGTAGGCTATGCACTGTAACCCAGCTCAGCCCTCACACCTCTGTAAAACATCTCATCTCCTGACACAGAGTGAAATCACACAGTTGTTGAAGTCTGCTTTCATGTGCTTGTTCCTATAGAAAAGAAATCTCTGTGTTGATGACTGTGTAACAGCGTGACCCTCCAGTCTGTGAACAGACCTAGTTGCAAAGTAGCATATTGGTTCTGGCTGCGCTGGGAAAAGTCACTGGAATGTGCCATTCCAACCAACTAGAATATAATTTGAGTGAAATTACTACAGATTCAATTAGGCTAATAAACCAGCTGTGCTTTTCAGGTTTTGAGACACTTGGGAGGTTAAGTTAGACACTAGACAAAGGGTAAGTCCTCCTCCTCCTCATCAGGAGCAGCAGTGGTCGTCTCTTGAGTACTTTACTCTGTTTGTGCCAGGGTCTGTTCTAATTAGTTGAACCTCCTTAGTAGCCATTCTGGGTAGGTACAATTTATCATTTCCATTTTACAGATGAGGAAAGTGAGGCACAAAGAAGTTAGGCAAATAAGCAGCAGGCCCGGGATTGGGAACCGGGTGGTCTGGCCAGAACTCCCCTCTTAGCTCTCATCCTGTATGCTTCTCAGAGGATGATGCCAGTTCCCATTTGGATGGAGGTTGTTAAGCTTATTTATCTAAAGTTAGAGATGACATTTATAATTAAATTTTTATAGAATCTTTTGTAGGACTCATTTCTGAATATGGGCCCTAACTAAAATTTGTAATCTAATTTGTTGTTGAACTGTGGAATAACAGTTATTCTTTGCCCTTGCTTATAAAGCCTCTTTATTTTTTATTTGCTTTATTGTGAGGGATGTTGTTTCTTTAATTTCTCCTTCAAGTTTCTGAAGAACATATTTAGTACACGTTGCTAAGATAATCTACGAAGAGGCTACTGCTAACGAACAAAGAAAGCAGTGGCTGTTGTAGGTAAGCCATTTTTAGAACGGTGGGGGTGGTCAGCTCTACTTCTGGATAGTGGTGACTTCTACTAGTTGGAGGAGAATTCGGCTTTTCTGGCTCCCAGCTAGCAACACCTTAGCAAGCGACAGGAGTAGATTTGGGGAATATTATGTAGGGAAAGGATCAGTTGAGAATGGAACACCACCCAGGCTGGAAAAGAGATGGGCCTTTAACTGGCTCAGAAGAGCCAGGACAGACATAAGATTAAGTGAAAGGAGGCTGCTTCTGAAAGAATTATTATAGGTTTTAAAGCTTGAAACCATTTGAGGATAAACCTCTCTAGGTATTTTGACAGTTAAGTCAGGTGAATTTTAAAGATTAATATTCTACTCAGCATCTATCTGTTTTATTATTTTTTTAAAGATTTTTATTTATTTGACAGAGAGAGAGACAGCAAGAGAGGGAACACAAGCAGGGGGGAGTGGGAGAGGGAGAAGCAGGTTTCCCGCTGAGCAGGGAGCCCAATGTGGGGCTTGATCCCAGGATCCTGGGATCATGACCTGAGCCGAAGGCAGACACTTAGGGGGCGCCTGGGTGGCTCAGTCGTTATCTGTGTTTTAGATGTAATTATATTAACAGTTGTTGGAAAATATAATACATTATGAAAGACACTTAGGTTTTTAAAAGAGGGTTGGGTAAAGAGCTTTATTTAAAGTTTGTACTTTATTCAACATTTGCTAAAGTTTTGGCTTTGCTTTTTCTTTAAGGTTAGCTATTTTAATGAATCTTTTAATTAAAATGTGAAGATCTCTTATAAATTGTGAGTGGCGTTGCAGGTGTGTGGAGTCTAGAATCACTGTTGAAACTGAGGGAAAACTTATGCCTTTTACTTTGGCCTAATTTTTCTGTGACATCCTCTTGCCATTTGGTGACAGCATACCTAAAGTGAATGGATCATTCTAAGAAGTTGAAAAGAAATTTAAAAAGAATGAATCAGGGGCGCCTGGGTGGCTCAGTTGTTAAGCGTCTGCCTTCGACTCTGGTCATGATCCCAGGGTCCTGGGATGGAGCCCCACATCGGGCTCCCTGCTCAGCAGGAAGCCTGCTTCTCCCTCTCCCACTCCCCCTGCTTGTGTTCCCTCTCTTGCTGTCTCTCTCTCTCTCTCTGTCAAATAAATAAATAAAATCTTTAAAAAATAATAAAAAGAATGAATCAGAAGTTGAGTGGCTGGACTACCTTAGTCTCATGAAAAACAATTACAATATTTGTCTTAATAATGAAATAGATGATATTTCTAGAAACTTCGTGAGAGAATAAAGTAACTATAGGGTGTTACATATCAGTTAAGCAATAGTCACACTGTTAGCTGGACTTAGAACCAAAAGGATTTTGCCAAAGCTCTAGACCTACCACCTGATAATTTGGGGACCTTGAAAAAGTCTGGAAGTCTCAGTTCTCCTGTCTCATAGAATAGGACATAATTCCTGGCTTACCTGACTCAAATGTTACAATGGAAAGGAAGGTGATTTGCAAACTAATTGTAACACCATATAAATATGTTGATGTTATTACTGTTACTGCCTCTTGGAATATAGATAAATTCTGTTTAATTTTCCAAGTTCAGTACCAAAACTGACAAAAGTCTTTCTGGTATTTTGAGTACGGGTACAGTGTTTTCATAATTGTAAAGATCAGGGTGGAATATATTCTCTTCAACTTTGGGAATACTGCTGTGTAGAGAGTTGATAGTCTTCTTAAGTAGATAAATTCTGAATTGATTTCTGCCATCTAGCTTTGAATGGGATAGTAGATTCCTTCTCAAAGGATGTCTATTCTGTTATACTCTACACCTGTTTAAGCCGTAAAAGTCCAAGAATGAAGTGAGTTTGATCCAGGAACTGAAATTTAAAAAATTCGAAACCTTGCTTTGCCTTTTTGGGAAATTTGCTCTTAATAGAACACAAATTTATTGAGTAACTGCTATGTTGGCATCAATACAATATGCTTGGACGGTGTGAAAGAAGCCTCACTAAGATTTTAATCTCAGTAACATTTTAAAAGTCCAGGAAGATCAAAGGATCCAACCTATATTTTGAAATAATTTCAAATTTATAGGGAAGTTGTAGTAATACAAGAATATAGGATTTTCACAGCTCACTGAGGGAACCTTAGATATTCTGGCTCTCACACACTCATTCTTCTTGACACAGGATGTTGAAATAGGGGGCACACTTTGTTATTTTATCTCTTTTTTTTTAAGAGAATCTAGAAATGATAATGGTGTACACACTGATAATGTTTTTTTTTTTTTTTTAAGATTTTATTTATTTATTTGAGAGAGAGAGAATGAGAGACAGAGAGCAGGAGAGGGAGGAGGGTCAGAGGGAGAAGCAGACCCCCCGCTGAGCAGGGAGCCCGATGCGGGACTCGATCCAGGGACTCCAGGATCATGACCTGAGCCGAAGGCAGTCGCTTAACCAACTGAGCCACCCAGGCGCCCCCACACTGATAATGTTGATAGAGATAAGTTCGTGTAAGGTGTCAGGTCCTTGAGTGTCTTGGTTATATCTATAAAACACTTTCTCTTGTCTTGTCCTGTTTGTCTCCTGTTTGCTCCTCACCCACCCTTTCTTCATTTGGTCACTCTTATTATGTGGCACAAATAAAGTGCGGCTTGTAAAATGTAATGGTGTATACAAATACAGGATAGCTAACAGGTGGAATTGCTTTCCTGGTGCCTTCGTAGGTCATTTTGAAAACTACATTGTCCTTGTTAAGACACACAAGTAAAGGGGTCACTAAACCAGAGTTAGGATTTGTCCTAGAAACTTCACAGCATATTGTTGGTGGGAGTTGCTCTGTTTGAAACCATGATCTTTTGTATATGCTGTCAGGATCTCATCTGTGAGTAAGACAGCACAAATTCTTGATCATGGTTGCCTGGTTTTCACATTGCTTAGACACTGTTGTATGGCTGGAAGGAGCTGTTCTTATATGACTTCAGTCTGTGACTTCCCAGTTCCTTTGTTGTCATTTACTAAGGGTAGAGGGGACACAGCTGTTCCTCACGTGAGCTGGACAGGCACCCTCTTTACTGTGCCATTTTAGTTTTCACCTTTTGCTTCAGTTTCAACTTCATCACCTTGCTTAGGGATTTCTAGAGTAGAGAAAGCAAAGAAAAAACAGGAAGTCTGAGAAAGAGCAAGGACTTTGCCCGAAGAGCCCTTTAAGAAGCAGACTCTCTTGCCCCTTACTCTTTAAGCAGAGTCTCCCCCCGCCGCCAGCATCTCTGTGTTAGTCTGTTCTTTTACTTTATATAAACGTTGTTATACATATGTATGTTACATAAAGTTATATGTGTTATGTATGTTATGTAGTCATATAAACACATACAACTTTTACACATATATATATTTAACTTTTTTGGGAAAAATTTCAAACTTATAGAAGTTGTAATAATAATAGTACAAAAAATTCCTGTATACCCTTTACCTAGATTTACCACTTTTAAGCCAGTGTTTTATCACTTTCTACCCATCCTCTAATCATTATTCTATATATTTTCTTCTGAAATGTTTGGGAGTAGATTATCTGCATCATTCCCTTTACATCCTAATACTCTACTGTGTATTTCCTAAGAACAAGGTTATTCTCTGTATAACTAAAATATTGTTATCAAAAGCAAGAATTTAACATTGGTAAAATTCTTTTTAATTAACTGTCCATAATCCAGCTGTGGTAAGTGGCCCCATAATGTCCTGTGTAGCATGTTTTTCTCTGGTACTGCTTTCAATCCAGGATCACACATGGCATTTAGTGGGTGTGCCCCTCAGTGTCCTTTAATCTGGAGAGATCCTAAGCCTTTCTTTGTCTTTCATGATGCTGACATTGTTGAAGAATACAGGGCCAGGTGTTTTTGTTTGGTTGGTTTTTTAAAGATTTATTTATTTATTTATTTGAAGCGGGGGTGGGGGGGAAGGGGCAGAGGGAGGGAATCTTCCAGCAGACTCCCCGCTTAGCATGGAGCCCAGCACAGGGCTCAGTCTCAAGACCTGTGAGATCATGACCTGAGCTGAAACCAAGAGTCAGATGTTTAACTGACTGAAGCACCCAGGTGCCCCAACTTGTTTTTTTTTTAAAGATTTTATTTATTTATTTGACAGAGAGATAGAGACACAGCAAGAGAGGGAACACAAGCAAGAGGAGTGGGAGAGGGAGAAGCAGACTCCCCACTGAGCAGGGAGCCTGAGATGCGGGGCTCGATCCCAGGGCCCTGGGATCATGACCTGAGCTGAAGGCAGACGCTTAATGACTGAGCCACGCAGACACCCCTGTTTTTTTTTTTTTTTTTAACAGAATGCTTCTCATTTTGGATTTGTCTGAAGGATTTAGGAAAGCATTTGCAGCCAGAATACTTCATGGAATGCTCCCTTGCACTTCTTCGTGTTTCAAATCTGGAGACACAATATCCTTCTGACTTCATTGGTGATGTTGATTGTGATCACCCTGCAAGGAGCTGTCCAGATTCTCTACCCAGTATTTAACGACATTCCCCCTGCCAACTAATAAGCAGTCAGTCTATGGGCCATGCAAATATCCTGGTCCTTATCTTCAACCCCAGATTTAGCATCTATTGATCATTCTTGCTTGAACTAGTCTTTATATTTTGGTTGCAGAATGCTAATTTTCCAGCCCCATTGCTTCCTCCCCATGTGGCAGTCATTATTCTGTTCTCAGGGGAACCCTTTCTTCCCATCCACCCATTCTGCCATCCACCTTTAGTATGGACTTCTGGATTTCTGTTTTTTCAATGATAGCCATTTCTGTCCTTAATTATTTTGATGCTCATATTTCCCTAGATTGTCTAGTGTCAGTCTTTTCAAACTGGCTCTGTGTTCTTGCTGCATGCCCCCATCATTTTTTTTGAGCACTTTCTTGCTTTTTAGTACAGTAAGATGTTTTAGGCTCACCTTGTACCTCCTGGGTCAGCCCTGGAATCAGCCATTTTTCCAGGGAGCCCTGGTCCCCACCCCCCCACCCCCCCCGCCAGCCCCAGTGACAAGAGTATTAGAAACCCAGATCTAGAATTCATTGTACTCCTCGGTGCTGGGCATCAGTGTTTCTCACTGGCCCATTTAGCAAACATGGCTAGGAAAGAGACATTTTAGAAATCATTAATTCCTACTGATACTTTAATTTCCAGTTCTAGTCCATCCCATCAGGTGTTTTCTTGCTTTTGGTTTTTAACTATTTTTTTCCTTCTATGAAAAATTTATTTTTAAAAAACCAGCTTTATTGGGATATAATTTACATACCACAAAATTCACCTATTTAAAGTATACAATTTAATGGTTTTTAGTATATTCATAGAGTTGTGCAACCATTACCACAGTCAATTTTAGAATGTACTCATTACCCCAGAAAGAAACCTTGTATTTATCAGCAGTCACTCTGTTCTTCCTCTCCCCCCAGCTCCTGGCAACCACAACTCTGCTTCCTGCCTCTACAGATTTATCCCTTCTGGACATTTCATAGAAATCTAATCGTACATTATGTAGCCTTTTGTGACAGACTTCTTTCGGTAGCATGTTTTCAGGGTGCATCCACATTGAATTAGTTTATATTAGAACTCCATTCCTTTTTATGGCAAATACTATTCCATCGTGTGGCTAGGCCATATTTTATCTATCCATTCATCAGTTGATGGACATTTGGGTTGTTTCCACCTTTTGGCTATTATGAATGATGCTGCTATGAACATTCTTGTACGGGTTTTTGTGTGGACATATATTTTCATTTCTCTTGGGCATATACCTAGGAGTAGAATTGCTGGGATATATGGCCATTCTATATTTAACATTTTGAGGAATTGCCAAACTGTTTTTCAAAGTAGCTGGTCTTTGGCTTTTCATATTGTGTCTGCAGTTGTTTTTTTTTTTTTTAAAGATTTTATTTATTTATTTGAGAGAGAGAATGAGATAGAGAGAGAGAGCATGAGAAGGGGAGGGTCAGAGGGAGAAGCAGACTCCCCGCCGAGCAGGGAGCCCGACGTGGGACTCGATCCCGGGACTCCAGGATCATGACCTGAGCCGAAGGCAGTGGCTTAACCAACTGAGCCACCCAGGCGCCCCTGTGTCTGCAGTTTTATGAATTCAGTTTTAAACTCTGATCAACAATTAGCTACTTGTTTCTTCAAATCGCAACTCTTATTTTTTCTTTACTTCCGTTTTACTTTTTAAACTTTTCCCAAGAGAAGAAATTACCTTCAGGAACCGGGAACATTTTTACCAATATGACTATACCTGCATTCATTGAGAATTTTGAAGGGATGATGCTTAAGAACAAGTTGGTGTAGCAAGAACACTTTATTAGGAGTCAGGTGGCCTGGGGCGCCTGGGTGGCTCAGATGGTTAAGCGTCTGCCTTCGGCTCAGGTCATGGTCCCGGAGTCCTGGGATCGAGTCCCGCATCGGGCTCCCCGCTCTGTGGGAAGTCTGCTTCTCCCTCTGCCTCTCTCTCTCTCTCATGAATAAATAAATAAAATCTTTAAAAAAAAAAAAAAAAGGAGTCAGGTGGCCTGAATTCTGATTGCTCTGACAGAGCTCCCCTTTGTGATGCCCAGTTCTTGTGTGACTTGGTAAAGCACTTCGATTCTGTCACCCATAAAGAGGATTGCTATTGCTTACCTCCCAGAACTGTCTCGCAGGATAGTTATGAATGGCAATGGAGATAGGATATGTGTGGGCCCTTAAACATTTGCATTGTGCATATTTGAGCTTCTGCGACAGTTTCCTAATTATGTAGAAGAGTGAGCTCAAATGAAGTAGGAAAGAAACTTGAATTTCTTATATTCTGAGGCAAGTCTAACCTATTTTTGAGTCTTTCTGTAAATTAAAAATTTTAAGACCTACATTGGATAAACATCCACCCTACTTTACCCCCAGCATTCTGGAATATGCTCATTTCCCACCCCACCCTACCCAGAAAATACAGCCTGGACTGTATATGCCATTGCATTTAAGAAATGAAGTAATAGAAAAAAATGTTATTTGGAAAATGAATCTCTCTTTCTTTTGTAGCTGCAGAAAGGACCCAGGGAGCAGTAAATACACACTGTGCTAGTTGCCCTGCGGAAGCCTCCGGAGGGGTTGGGAGGCCCAGGGCTGCGCCGCACATCCTCAGTACGCAGCCCTCAGTGCTGTCAGGAAAATCTCTCTACCTCAGATAGTGCCAGACCTAAAAGATTATATTTCTGAATTTTGCCTCACAGCCAGAAATTTAATGACAAAAAGTACTTCTCGTTGTAGAGTTGGTGCACTGAGCCATAATAAAGCCAAGATTTGACCTGGGATTGAAGTACATTATGAATGTAATTATTTTGTAGTGACAGCATGCATGACTCACAGTAGAGCATAATTTGACCTCAGTGCTGGCATTTGCCCCATTTTTGTTCTTGAAATCCAATGTTGGTTTATTTTCTGTTTTCATATTAATGATTTTGTCTGCTTCGGTTCTTAATTCCATGGATGTTTGCTTTTTCTTTTAGTTTTTCAGAACTTGTTTTTTCCTGCTATAAAAAATTGATCCTGCTAAAAGCTGTTCAGTCTCCCTTTTTCTTTCCATGGAATATTAGTTTGTTAATACCTTGAGATCAGAAACGAGGGGTCTTCCTTTTGTTTATTCTGTTATTTTGTCATTGGGTCTCTGAGGCCTGTGGTGGTATTGGAAGGATGCTGGTCTCAGCTGTGAGTGGTTCTGCCCTCTTGGATAAGAGGGTTTGTGTGGACTTGGAAATTGCACAGAATGTCCTTGTATCCACTCCATATTGGCTGTGTGACTTGGGCAAAGATACTTTCTTAATCTAACGAGGGAACTACCACACCCTGCCTTCATGGTTTTATGAGGCTATCTACACATCATGAGTGTTCAGGTGGGGTGGCAGGTGGTGGCTGTGGGCACCCCAGCCCCTTTGTCCACCTCTCCTTGCTCTTCCCACATATATTTTGCACACATCAGTCCTTCAGTTAATTCTTAATAAAGGAATAGTAGTGCAAATTTCATTTCTCTGTGTTCTGGGAAACTAGCCTTCTCAATGAAGGTCATGGCTTAAAAAAAATGAGGGAACTTTCATTTTTGAAGATTTTATTTGTTTTTCAAACTTTTACAACTTTTTTTCCTCTACTAATATTACCTCATATTTCCTAATGCTTTATTTTTATTTGATCCTAACAAACCCTAAGAAATAGTAGGTCAGTTTTGTCCAACCATTGAAAATGGGAAGTTAAAGCACAGAGACTAAGTGTTATTAAGTGACTTAATAATACTCGTTGAGCATGTCCATGTGCTCAGCACTCCAGGTGTTACCCTGGGATAGCCCTCACAGCACCACAATGAGCTCTCCATATTTTATAGATGAAGACATTGAAGCTTGGGGAGGTAAAGCATATAGTGACCTTATAATTTATTGCCTGAACGGGACACTGTTGAGTGTGAAAAGGGATGCTGTTGTTGGTTACTCAAGGACAGCGGGCAAACTCGGACTGTCCCCAGCAAGCCAGGACATGTCATCTCCTACTTAACTAACTTGCCCAAGTTTATGTAACCGATCAGTGGCAGAGCTACAACCTGAACTCTAGGCTTTCAGACTTCAGCATGCTCTTGCTTCACTTGTACTGGAGTGTCTCATCCATATTAGCTCCTAGCAGGACCACAAGAGGGCCAGGGCTTTGGCCCTTTTGTTTTGCCAGCCACTGCTCCGCTGCAATGTGTCCTGAGCGTGTCGTTATTTCTCTGTCCGTTGGCAAGAGCCCTTGCCATGAGCTCCTTTTTGCCAGCTTTTTAATACATGGCACTCTCCTTTCTGCTGTTGGTAGGAAGGCATGGACTTTGGAGTCAGACAGATGTGTTCACAGATGTGAACTCTGGCATCTTAGATTTGACCTTGGAAACATTACTTAATTTTGCTCCTTTGACTTACCTATAAAATGAGAATTCTGCCTGCCTTGCTAGGGGTTTGTGAGCTGTAAATGAACACATGTAAAGTATCCAGAATACTGTTGGCTTTTATTTGATGGCCATTAAATAAAAGTTGTTGTTGTTACTGTCATCATGTCACCGTTTAATTATATCTAAGTGTAGTGTATGTGGAAGGAAGAAGTGAGTGATGACCTGGGGACATGAAGAGATGATGAATGTCTCCTCCCTGCAATGGAGAACCTCTGAATCATTTAAGCAGGGAGGTGACATGATCTGATTTGCTTTGTAAAAAGATCACAGTAGCATCAGAGGGAGACTGGTTTGGAGAGGAATGAGCCTAGAGACAGGATGGCTTTTGCAGTAATACAGGTGAGAAGTGATGGAGGCCATTCATATACCAGTTAGTGGCTGGAGGGATGTACAGGAAAATGCTTTTGAAATGTATTTAGGAGGTAGAATTAATAGTACTTGATGCAAGGATACCAAAGGAAAGACAAAATATGTGTGGGTTTCTGGTTTTAAGCCATTATTAATTGAATGGAAGAAGAGATTCGTTTGTCATTTGAGGTGCCTATGAGGAACATTTAGGTGGAGAGCTTGGAAGAGAGGTTTTGCCAAAGAGGAGAGATTTGGGACTCAAAGGAGAGTAGAAGGAAGTTGAACTAATGAGACTATAGGAGGACCCCCTAGGGAGAGAGTATACAGGGAGAAGAAAAGACTGTCACCTCCCAGGGAGTTCAGAGAAATGGAGTCCACAAAAAGGGACCTACTAGCCAGAAAAATAGAAGGAAACTAGGAGAGAGCTAGGACTGGAAAGTACTCATTACAATAGCGGTTCGGGGTTCTTTGTGAATGGGTATTGCATGTGGAGTGTGAGCCAACTTCTAGAAAATTTGAAGAAGCAGAGTCATTACCTAGCCCTGGCCTGGAGAATGGTAGGTCTTCCACTGGAGGTGAGGGGGGCAGTACTACATGTTTGTTTGCAAGGGAGGAAGAAGCAGTAGGGTGGATGCTGCCCGATGGGCTCTCAGTTCTCTGCAATGCGTGGTGCTGTGGGAGCTCAGCATGAGGCAGCCAACAGAGGATCTGAGAAGAAGGTGGGGGTTGGAATACTTGGGAGAAGGATTTCTGGTCATTGTGGAGGGTCCAGTGTCAGTCTTATCCCTGTACCATTTCTCTTTGTTCTGCACTTGGATTGTCTGTGTGTGTGTATGTGTGTGCGCGCACGGGCGTGTGCATCTACATATCTTTGTATCTGACAGACATCTAATTGGAATCACAGAAAGGGATGATCTCATTATTTGGGACACATGATAACTCTTCAATAAAACCTTCTTAAATACACAGTCCAACAATTGTCTGTTAATGGATCTGGGTGTAAATAGGTTATTTTATACTGTGGACATTATGTGAATAGGTGGACTAGACGATCTTCACTCCAGTTCTAAAAAGTTTTATTCCACGTATTTATTACTTAATTTGTAAAATATACACTATTTCAAAGATAAAAATTTTTATTAAAATATTTTGAATAATAGTTTAGAGCATTTATTTCCTTAAAATCCATAATTGGGCTTCTCACTGATTGGACTGTTCTCTGCTGCTCTTCCAAGCAGTTTGTGGTTGACATTATAGTATCTGCTCTTTCGCCAAGACTGTCATTCTTGGTACCATCTGTCTGAGCCAGCTAACGATACTGCTGTGCCCTTCCTTTTCCAGTAAAATGTTGTCTTAGGTATTTTCTTCGGTATATTTCTAATAAGTTACAGACATTAGCATAAAAAAGCATTCCTATCACTTTTTTGACATGTTTTTTAAAAAAATTTTTATTGTTATGTTAATCCCCATACATTACATCATTAGTTTTTGATGTAGTGTTCCATGATTCATTGTTTGTGCATAACACCCAGTGCTCCATGCAGAATGTGCCCTCCTCAATACCCATCACCAGGCTAACCCATCCTCCCACCCCTCTCCCCTCTAGAACCCTCAGTTTGTTTTTCAGAGTCCATTGTCTCTCATGGTTCGTCTCCCCCTCCGATTCCCCCCCCCTTCATTCTTCCCCTCCTGCTATCTTCTTCTTCTTTTTTTTTTTTTTTAACATATATTGTATTTTTTGTTTCAGAGGTACAGGTCTGGGATTCAACAGTCTTGCACAATTCACAGCACTTCTTTTTTGACATGTTTAATGTACTTTTTATTTAACAAGGACTGATGTAATGCTTCTCATATGCTGGCCCTTCTCTAAGCACTTTATAAATATTAGCTCGCACCTGCAGTTGCCACTCTAGCATCTGTCTTCTTGACTGCAGCTCTCCAGCGCATCATGTGGCCATGTTATTTATGAGCAAGACTGAAACCTAATTGGAAGATTTTAGATGTGCCAAACATACACATGTACGAGCATATGGACTTTTCAGAATCATGGGATGACTAAATTAATGTAGTATTATGCTATATAATATTAAAACTGAGAACCATGTATCTGGTGCACCATGTGCTTATTCAAAATATTTAACAAATGAGAACACACTTTCTGTGAATGTACATGTGTCTCTGATGCTTCAGAGGCTTCACAGACACTTCCAGCTGTCTGTGTTGCAGGATACACATTGGTGCTGCTCGTCGGAAGGTGTTGGTGCCTGGGCTGGCTCTCCCTTCCCTCTGCTACACAGAACAGTTCAAAACAGAAACCAGAGCAGGAGAGCAACCCCAGAGGCAAGAGCTTTTTTGCTGCAGGATTCTAATTATTTGAACCTTTTAGTGACATGGATTTCAGATCCAGAGAAGTACACATTCTCTGAATCTTGTAGTCCTGACATTCAACAAGTGATTTAACACCCAAATGGTATTATAGACTGATGAGGCACCCTGCAACTAAAAATCTTTATAACTCAATACTGAGGATTTGTATTCAATTTAGACGTTGTTGTAGAGTTTGAAAGCTTAGTTGGTGTTCCCCTGGCAAACTGAGGGCTGTGGCACGCCAGCCCTGAGTGCTGCGATGCTGCCGTTCTGTGGGGCTGCTTTCAGGTAACCCTCTGACCCTTAGGGGACTGTGTGCGCCTGGGGGTGTGCCTGCCCGTGGGCTCACGGAGGGAGTTTCTTAGACTGCAAAGGGATGTGGATGATGTTCACCTGTCTCATATCCTCTCCTTGACACCCATGCTCATGTTTTCTTAGGGAAACTATTTATTCTTCGCAGTTCCTATCACATTTTAATCCTGAGAAATTTGTGTCAGAAGGAATAGTTGAAACCACACAAAATAAAGTGAATTATTATTGTCCTTTTGCTTTATTGTTGGGATTATATCTAAAGTTACCCCGTGTCTCTAAAAATTCATTAACATCAATTAATTACTGAATTTTTGTGTTAAACATAATATCTGTTGAGATTTTGTTTGTAGTAGGTTTTACACCCATGGGGAAAATTTCATAAGACCTTTAAAAGCTTGCCACCTGTATTAATAGCTGTATTATGTTCTGAGTTTTTAATGTGTTTTGTGTGACTTAAATATGATTGCTATAAGAGCTTAAGAAGAGAAAAAATTATTTTTAGTGTCTTTGGATTGTCGTAATGAGAATGTTATGATTAATTTGATAGATATGAAAATGCCATTTTAAAATTGACATTCAAATTGTAACTTGAACTTCGCAAGTTTTTTTGTGCCCTTTCCTTACACAGGCACAAAACAGTGTGAACTTATGAAGGAAAGCCTGAGAACTGAATTTCCTGACTTTGGTTATTTCCTTCTGACCCACATGCTATTTATAAACCAGTGCCAGGGAGGGTTATAATGTTTCGGTAGTGCAGTGCCCTCTAGCTGTGGTCTAAGGAACTGGACACTTGAAATCGTGACTATTACCATTTATTACTTAGTTTTGAGGAGAGATTCTGTTTATAACATTGGTTTTGTATTTCTCAGGCTATTGCATATTTTCCTAATTTTATTACAGAGGAAACATGATTAAATATAAAGTAAATTTTAAAGTGTGGAATAGGGCCTTTGGTCTCTGATTAGCTTTAAGGCTTCCTTTACATTTGTGAAGTGTGGACACAGGATTTTATTGCAGATGGGCACTTGAGGCAGCCAGTTTTATTAGCTCTGAAGGGATTATTTGCATCAGTTGCTGAAAATGCCTCTTAGACTGTCAACATAGCACCAGACAAATGGAAACTTGTTTGGGTGATTTGTTTTTGTTTTTTTTTTTCCTAACTTGCTTTTGAATAAGAATTATCTGGAGTAATGTCTACTAATCCTATCGCCCACATATTGGCAAAAATCTATTTAGTATTCAGTTAGATGTCATCAGTGTATAATTTAAATTCTGTTTTCTTTACCAGTACCTTTCAGAAGTAGTACTCAGTGCTGAGGTGCTTCAGAGAGCCCAAAGTTTTTACATTTGTGAAAGAACCAGTCATAAGACAGAACAGGCACTACCTGAAGGTCATCCATTGGTTGTATTTTCAAAAGTATCAGATAATCTTCCTCTTTAAAATGTGTTTCGCCCCTAACAAAGCAATACTTTTTTCTTTATAACTTCACCTCCTGAATTCAAGCTGATTAACCAGGAGATCTAAATTTACATTGGCTGCATTTTCCATGGCCTCCAAATCAGCTGTACCCCAAGAATAAAGAAAATGGGTACAGTTGTCTCTTGCCTTCATCTTGATGCATAAAACCAGGATGCTGCCTTAATTAGGGGCTTTCACTGGTGTAATGAGCAGTGTACTAATTGTTTCACACAGGCCCCAGGGCAGGTGATTTTTATGGACCCTGCAAAACACTTTTTGGTGCTTCCTTGCAAGAGAGTACTGTTCTCCCAGTGAAGGAGGTTTGGGACTAGCAGTGGTGGTAGTGACTTCTACATGTAGAAGAACAAGGGATTTCATTGTATGAAGAAAGTGTTTTTGTACTGTTCTTGCTGGTGGTATTATTATTTCTTGCTAAGACATTTTTCATCTGTGGTCTGATATCAAGTTTTAAGGGGATGATGTTTCTTGGAAGAATTTGGAGTCCCACTTAATTGTCCTGTCTTGTTGCCATTGTTTTCTAGCATCCTCCAGGACAAATAGCGAGGAAATACAGTTCCTGCTCCACTATTTTCCTAGATGATAGCACAGTCAGTCAACCAAACCTCAAGTATACAATTAAATGGTGGGTATACTCATTTTTGCTTAACTGAATGCTTTTTCTGTTCCTTAACCTGACAGCTAACTGGCTGGTTGTGGGGTCTGGAAGTGGTAAGATTGGGCTGGAGGAGGCCATTGACTATTGAGGAAATCTGTTTAAAAAGTGATCTTGGTAGTTAAAATGTGGGGTGTTCAAAATATTTGAGCACATTACCATTTACATAAAAGACCAAATTTAAAAATTATTTTAAATGTAGATGAACACATGTATTTGATTTCTACCTTCCCACTCTTTATTAAAGCCATCCTGGAATAACTCAACTAATATTTTACCTTTGAAATAAAGTGGGTCTTTTGTGGTCCCATTTATGCCTCAGGGCTACAGTAGAAAGCAGGCCCGACGGTGACGGTGTATTTGCCCAGAATCGAGAGATCTGAGTTCTGATCTTGGCTCTCTCAGCAACAGGGAGGGTTTGGGTAAGACCCTTCTCTTTGGAACCTTGTTTTAAAGTGAGGCTTAAGGGAGGAAGGGGGGAGTCTTTGGATAAACTCCTTTCCCTTTTGGGCTTCAGTTTCCTTATTTTAAAATGGGAGGTAAGAGGGAAGGAACACTTGTTTCTTATGATGTTCCATTAGCATTGTGATAATAATGGCCTTCGACAGAGATCACAAAACCTGATGTGCTGGGGTCTGTAGTTATCATTTCAACTGCAAAAAACCTGGGTTATTTTATTTCTATATGTGTTTTAAGAAATTACACAGTTAACAACAGGCCAAGTTAGTGTCTGATGTTAAGTGTTTAAATTTCTGAATAAGAAGTATTCTTTCATTTCAGTGGGCCATGTTTTCAGGCTTAGAAGCCCTATTCTGAGTGTGACCATATGTGACAGTAAATCCCAGTCTCAGTCAGGCAGCAGGGACTGTGTCAGTCTTCTGTGGAAAGCAGCCACTCCGGGAGGCGGGGGGAATGGGACCACTTGGAGGGAGGCTGCCTTGTGTCCTCAAGGGCCGCATGTTTTCTGAGATTGAAATAGAAATGCAACTTCTTCCCTTATTACCTTGGCATTTAAGGGCTTGATAAATGACAAGCGGGCATAAACCCAAACGGTCCACATTTGCAGCTGGAAAAAGGTATGCATGTCCTAGCCTTGGGGCCATGGTTTACTGCCAGGAAATAGGAAGTACAGTAGCTCTTGGAAGTAGTTTCTAGAGTAAATCATTAGTAATTGTGGAGAGCAGCGGAAGGCGGCTGACATTTGCACAAGTTCCGGAGACCCTGGAATGAAAGCTGCTAACTTCCCTTTAATCCCGGGACCCTCTTGGATGCGAAGGGAGGCCAGGTAGAGCAGAGGCACCTTCCCTTTCAGGGCCAGCAGGAGCTCTTGGGATTTACAAATGGATCCCATTCAGTTTTTCAACACTTCCCCCTTGGACAACTTAAAATTGCCACTGATTGTAACATAGTCACTTAGGAGCCTGGTGGGAAAACTGGCTAACACTTTGATAGTTCCATGTCCCCTAAGTTATAAATGTGCTGCTGTGCAAACCAGTGGTTCCAAGCCCTGGCTACACCCTGGAGTCCTCTGGGAGCTGGAAAGCACAGTGACATTTGATGTCTTGCCCTACAGATCTGGTATCTGGATTTTTAACACCCTCCCTAGGAGATTCTAGTAGGCAGCCAAGTTTGAGAATTCCTGATGTAAGTGCACAGTTGCTCTCCTCTCCCCCACCAAAGTTCACTTGAAACTTTTAAATTATAGGTTAATACGTGGAGTAAAAAGAGCTAAAAGCTGGCCCAGTTAAAGAGTAGACTGTTGAAACAAAACATTCAATATTGATACTGTGACTTCCCTGATCCAGAAGACATTTTCTTTGCACCACCTGAAATTCCTTTAGTCAGTAATTCATTTATTTTAAAAAGTGCCGTCTTCTTCAAAATGTGTATTTTGGACCTGGAAGCAGGGTGGGCCCTAACTGAAGTAGTACCATTAGAATCCTTCCCTGTAAATGCCTGCATCTCCCACTTGGCTGGGTTATAATCAGGGGGCTAAAGAGTAAAAAACATTTCAAGGTGTTATCAGGTCTGGCTGAACTTTAGCCAGGGTCTTTGATGGTGTAAGGGGAAAGGGATGCTCAGAAGAAGGAGCAGTGTCAAAAAGCAGGATAGGAAGAAGCTAAATCCGAATGCCCTCCTATTCTGAAATTGTACCTAAAACTTATCCTACACCTATCAAAAGGAAACTCCTATTTTCCTTTTTTGCTTCTTCTGCTTTCCCTAAATCCAAGCCCTTTTCTTGGTCGCCTCCCCTGGGACATTAAAAATACCCAAACCATTAATACTCTTGGGCTTCACTGTGGACATGGTGAGTATCTGTGGGCTGAACTTGCAAGTATGACCTTGTTTCTTTGAGAAAATCCTCTGAGTTCTGAACATCGATTTCTAACTTAATTTTTAAAAGAAAACCCTTCTGTAAATTGTGGGCTGCCAAAAGGAACAAACGTATTTACAGATTCTAGTTGAGGAATGCATGGAGGGTCAAGTGCTGTTCTAACAGTGAACGAAAAGTCTTAAGTGTAGCAAGTTTGGGTATTCTGTGCTCATTCTTTTCATAGACATAATTTCTGAGAACTTGATTTTCCCATCTTTCCCCTAAATGCCAACAGCTGTGGTTTGAATTTAGCATTTGCTAACCAACCCACATGCCTCTGCAGCCGACCTCCATCTCCCCCTTAAAAATCCTATAGCAGGCATAGGAATGACGATTAGAGAAAAGGGTGGAGGGCCAGTAGGGAGCCCCATGCACGCCACTGGCCACATCACCCATGGTCCTTGGCTTCTGAGGGTTGGAGAGAGCTGCTTGCCCACCTGCCTCCACCCCCTTGGCTCAGCTGCGTTGTGCTGCCAGAACCCACCACCTCTTGGTCTTCAGAGATTTTAGGATTGTCATATGCTTTGCTAGGTAAGAGGACAAGTACAAGGCCAGCAGTCACAAATCTGTTTTGTTTTCTTGGTCAAGAAAATAGCATTTCTTTATACCCAGCTATGTGGCAAAAGCAGTTGAGCAAACCCTTTGGTCCAAATGTACTTCTGGTTTGACCCCAGCCCATCTTTGGTGAGACCTCACCATTTTCTGAGAATGTAGCAGAACTGACGAGGCCTCCGAAGCCCAAAGTGTGGGACTGATTTTCAGCGGACTGCCCTGTGCCCCCAGAATCACTTCTTTCAATATGACCAACTAAACTGGCCCATGGAGCTGTGCTGTATGTGAATTCTGAGCTTGTTTTCTTAGTCTTCGGGATGTAACCTTGAGGGGAAATTGTCCTACCTTGTTGCTCTATTTTTCCTGAGTCTAAGGCCATGATGATGTCCAATCTTGCTTTTGGCTTGGGAGATTCAGAAGATAGTGACCTTGGGACCCTGAAGATTGCACTCGATTTGCAGAAGCAAAAACACCCCTTGAGATGAAATTATTGCTAGGGGAATAAGCATAATAATCATGACCTTTGTTTGAATGATTCTTTTGTATATTTTGTGTGGTTATGCTAATAGCTGTGTAATATAGGTTGAATTGTCCTAATTTTTTGGTGAGGAGATGTAGGCTCTGGGAGGTAAATGCACTCTAATAAATGAAGGAGCCAGGTTTTAAACCCAGGTGGTTCTGACTCTCCATCCAGAAATCCTTTTCCTGTGTCATGCTCCCTTGAAGCGATGAACCTAGTCACTACAGCAAATCCAGTCATACGAAACATCAATATAACTCTGACATTAGATTAGAAAAAAGTCATCACAGCATGACTATTAAACAAATTAAATGGTAATTTCTTCCTTTTCCCCAGAGGCAACGTGGTAGCACGAAAGGGCCCCAAACCACCAGTCAGAAATCCTGGCATCCAGTGTCTGAACCTGAATTTTTCTCATTTATGAAATAGAGTTGATAACATCTGCTGTTTTTCATCACAGGGCTGTTAACGTATGCTTGAAAACTGTATTATTTTTATTTTTAATTCTGAAGCCCTTTTACCCCAGTTACAATTCCTTTGTTAGCTTGGATACTCTTGAAGATGTTAGGAGAAAGAGAATATATTGCCATTTGCTCACGAGAACTTTTAACACTCAGCTGAAATCATATGAATGAATAGGTCCAGAGAGAGAGAGAGAGACTTGAAAGACGAGTGATTTCTTGTCTGTTGTCATAGGAAGTCATAGGTAAGCCTCTGAGCTGTTTGGAATCCAACGCTGAGTAAGCTGAAATGTTTAGGACTGAGCCCTCCACCTGCGTCTTGATGCCCCGGATGGCAGTTTCTGTGCTCTGAGTACCCAGAGCACAATCTGATGCAGCCAGTTAGTGATACTGTTAGAAGCTTAAAAAATAAATTTTGTTCTCCTCGATAAATTTTAAAGTAAAACAAAAATAGTGGAATGATTTATTTAGACAGCTTACAGAAGAGGAAATTAAAAAAAATATATTGGCCAGTTAACATGAATAACCCTGCTAACTTGATAGGTGATCATTGAAAGCACTCACATTGAACTCACATTGAAAACAAGTACACTTCTTTACCTCTCCAGTTGGAGAACCGTTTTTCAGAATATTCAAGGTAAGTGTCAGCAAGGATGAGGTTGCAGCAAACACTGGTGGGGAAGTACACTGGCACACTTTTTCTGCAAAAATAGTTGGCAGTGTGTGTGGGGAGCCTTATGATTATTAATGACTTCAGATTGGGTAATTTCAACTACAGAGTGTTTTCTTAGGGAAATGATATAGTCCCAGGTTGCACAAGTATTTGTCTATGAAGATATCAATACGGTGTTAATTATAATTGCAAAATACTAGAAACAAGTTGAGTAGTAGGGGGAGTAGTTAATTATTCAGCAGCTATACAGTGGAATGTAACCAGCCATTTAAAATCATGTCTTAAAGCATATTTTAATGGTAAGAAAAATATTAATGACAAAAGTAGTATGCAAACCTGTTTACACATATAATTTATAGGTAGGAATAGATATCTAAATATCTCAAGCTAATAGTAGTCATCTTTGGGCAGAGGGTTTACTTTTTTACATATATACTTTCTATATTTTCCAAAAGTTCTACAATATGAATATAATGCGTTTTTTTAAACCAGAAAAACGTTACTTGGAAAAAAAATATTCAGGGGAGGGGAGTGTTTTCATTAAATTCACATTCTTTAAAATGTAAAATAAAATTTTAAGGTAGTGTTACAAATAAGAGTTACAGTATTATTTCAGCAAGTGGATGAATAAGTTAGGTGGATTGCCAAGAGGTTATTGATTTAAGAAAAAACAAAAAACAGCAAACCACTGTGGGTGATACTCACATTTTTTTGGTACTTATAAATAAACCACAATTTTTCTAAACTAGGAGGTGTACTAAGTTGGAAATTTCCAATGGTGTTTGATTTGTAGTGCCTGTTTTTACATAGTGCCTGTATTTTACAAGTAAGAAAGCTTAAAATTTCAAGTAGAAAGAGAATTTGTTTCTAAATACCTCTTGAAGTTTTGGTATTCCTGGAAAAGATTTAATATTTATGGGAATGAGTACAAGATTGATTTCCTTTGAAGAGTGTGATTTCTTGATCAGTATTCTGAATTAAATGGGACTGTTCAGGTAGATCGTTTGACTTTTACTTCAATTTAAATATTTATGGTCAGAAAGATAACATATAACATTTTGAATATGCTTACAAAATATTGAACCCTGCATTTTATTTTACAGTGTAGCTCTCGCAATATATTACCACATCAAAAACAGGTATGTGGATGATTAATTTTTTGCTAAAAACATTACACATTATCTCATATTATGTTTTTCCTATTTTTTTTTCTTTTATGTTGTAGTTGCTTCAGCCTTTGTATACTTTACTCATGTTTTCCTGGAATTTCTAGTTAGTATAATTTACCAAACTTCCTAGGTAAGTGCTGAATCAGAGGAAACCAAATGGGTGTTTGTGTTTGAAGCCAACAGAACAGAACAAATCTTCTTGATAATGCCCAGCTTCCTTTTTCTCTTGATTTTCTGTGTAATTTGCTTAAACATTCTTTCTTTTATAAAATATTATTTTAAACATTTACTATGTGCAACTTCAACATGAGAAAAAATGTTTATAGTTTTAAATTAGAAGAAACTTTGGTGTAAATTTAGACATAAACTATTTTAATGTAGTAGAAACCTTCTCTCTCTTAGAAGTCAGATGACATAAAACAGATGAAAGTAGACCCTTGGCTGGTGAAGTGCTGTTGGTCTCCAGTGCCCAGCTCAAGGCACTGTGCTTACAGTGCAAGTCACCACTTTAAATGACATTTACTGGCCTTGTAACAACCAGCCATTCTTTTATAGATGTATGGGTTACTGAGTTAACCTTTTCTACACATCACCTCTTGTTTTTCAGTATAAAATTGTGAAACAAGTGTTTAAGTTTCATGTTATGAAAATTTCAAATAAATTTCTAGGGCACACTGAATGTTCATTTTTACCCTTGCACTTCTTTCCTTTCAGCTACCATGTAGTGATGGTTTAAGCATATCCATTAGCCTTTGCTGAGAAGCAAGATGTTTAAAGAAGTTTGTCACTTGCTTAAATTTGGTTCATTTGAAAACTCAGAAAATGAAAATCTAGATTTTTTTGCTTAGGTTAATTCAGCTAAATGTGGTTTATAACCTTTATTTCGTAGACAGTTTAAATAAAAATGATTAAATATTGTACACAAGAAAAATTATTATTTGTGGATAACCAATAGCATCTCCAACATTTAACATTGACTTCAGTTTCTTGAAATGTGTTAAATCAAAATATATTTTTATTTTATTTTGAATGACATTCTTGCAGAAAGTAAACTCCATTTTCTCTTATTTTCCCCACCAGGGACCCAGATGGAAGGATGCTCTTAGATATTTTTGATGAAAACCTTCACCCTCTCTCGGTAATCTCCTCCTTCTGGTGATTAATTATTTCTCTTTTGTTTTTATTGGGCGGCCAGTCATCTGAAAATATTTCCTTCCCCAGAAATCCGAAGTGCCACCAGATTATGATAAACACAACCCAGAGCAGAAGCAGATTTACCGGTTTGTTCGGACACTGTTCAGTGCTGCTCAGCTGACGGCCGAATGTGCCATTGTCACCCTGGTGAGTGCCTTCACAATGACTGCAACCATTCTCTAGATCACTGGGGTGGGGTGCAAGCAGGGAGTCTCACCAGGTACCTTAAGGGAACTACATCTTTGCTTTCAAGGTTGTCTTTTTTTTTTTTTTTCCTGGGAGAATAGAGAATGGATCTCCCAAAAGAGGGTGTGAAGTCTGTTCGACAGTCCCCACCTAAAGTCAGTTGTAAAATCACATTCAAAACTTGAAACATTAAATGAACATAAGTAAAACCTTGGGCTAAAAGGGGAATAAGAAGGACCAAGGCCACTTGCTCCCTACTAACGTCCAGGTTTCCTATTGTTGATTCCTTGCAAA
This sequence comes from Mirounga leonina, assembly GCF_011800145.1. Classification (NCBI taxonomy): domain Eukaryota; kingdom Metazoa; phylum Chordata; class Mammalia; order Carnivora; family Phocidae; genus Mirounga; species Mirounga leonina. The sequence continues at coordinate 2,829,852 of NW_023270642.1, forward strand.
GGTTTTAATGACATTAATAGGATGTGATGAACACATACATCCTATATGAATACCTACCTGTACAGGAAGAAGTACTATATATTACTGCCTTGTCTTTTGTGATTTTTGTGACAATAATGTGTAAGATATTCAGAGACAACATGACGTAATCTGCACTTTAAGACTCAGCGATAAAAATCTATAATCTTACTTAGATTCTTAAAATTTTAGGGGCTATTTAGGTCAAATCTCATTTGGGAAATAGATTGACAGTGGAACACATTCTCACTGACCTTTTATGTTGCGTGCAACTCAGGTAAGAAGTTAGCTCTGCCTGTGAGTGAGCCCTCCCGGAGGGAGAGCAGAAAGCCATTCCCTGTTGCTTCTGAGAAGAGATTATTGTCTACTAGAAAATTTACAGGCCACCCAAGGACCCTTTGTATCTTTGCCACACTAAGAGCTTTGTGGCCTTCAGCTAATTCAACAGTAAACCTGTTTATTCATTCATTGGTTCATCCAATTGTGTGTTCACTCTTTCTCTCACTGAACTTGCCACCTCTTGGGTAAAACAGACATTCAGCAAGTAATCATTGGGTGATTTGGAATGATTCTAGGTTCTTCATTCCCATTTGAGAAATATATTTATTGCTTAGGTTTGTTCCCCCAAAGGATTTCAAGTTCTTACAAAAACATGCAGCAGGGAAACAGGGTTGAAATTGTTGTCAAGGGAAATGGTGATAAAGAGAAAAGAAGGGTAAGAAAACCAGATGAAACCATGGATGAGGTTATTACTAAACTTTCACGCCATGAAGAAAGATTTATTTTGAAGCTGCTGCAGGTGGAACATGGTGGTGATTTTTTTTTACCTTTAATTCCTAAGGAAATTATGACCTGTGACCTGATTGTTTAGATGTATTAGCATGAAGAGGTTAGTGTCCTGTGGAAGACAGAGGGCTGAGATTTTAATCCCTGCCACTTTCCCAACTTCAGCCAAAATGTTGAGAGAACATCTAAAGTGCATTCCATTTCCAAGGGTGACAGGGAGGATTGGTTGATTCATGTCTTTGGAGTGCTGTAGGAGTGGTGCATTTTTGTCAGTAATTGTAACTACTGAAATTTTCACTTGTCTTGTTAGATAAACTGGTGGCTTAGCAGGAGATTAGCTTGTATTGGGGTCTTGGTAGTTATAACCTAAAGATGAGCAGCTTTGGGGTCCCACGTAGTGGGTACAGCACTGCAGACCAGTTCTCTGGTGGCAGCTGAGAGTCAGCCTGCATGCCTGTGGGCAGAAGGCACATAGATGCATGCTCTGAGCGGGACCCTTGTGTGGTAATTCTTCCCTTCCCTGTGTCCCTTGGAATTAGAAGCAGCCATTCAGAACAGGTTTAGTCGAGAGTTGACAGAGAAGCATTAATCTCTGCCTTTCTCCTGGGCATTCTCTTGGCATCTTGGCATGCTGCCCAGGAGGAGGCTGGGTGGTGGGGGGAGGACAGCAGTTAGCCCTGGCCCTGTTGCCCACAAGTAACAAAACTGCAGCCTGCCTGTGGTAAGAGAGCTTCCAGGACCTTCAAATACCCAGAACCTAGTTAACTCAAACAAGTATTTCACGGCTTAATTAACTTGGTTCTAAAAGAGTAACAATAACTTAATATCACTAAATGTGTCATTTAGCCTAGCAGAATATTCGAAAAGCTCTGCCACTGGTACTGACACATGAGGAAATTAAAAAGAGGATGAAGTAACTGAAATCGCACCTTGCCGATTTCTGATAAGTTTTCACCTAGGGGCATTGTGTCATATTCCCAGCAACAGCTGGGGGAGGCCGGGGTTGGGCGGAAGGCCATGGCGTCAGCTGCCCCTCTGTAGCCCATCCTTTCCCTCAGGAGTTATTAGAGCTGGGTTAAACTTAGAGCCAGGAACAGACAGCCTTTTCAGTCCCACGTGTGCTACTTGGATAACAAAATATAGCTCCCTGTCTAAGCCAGGGATTTTGATTATAAGGATGGGAGACCCACACAAAGAGTCCAAGGCAGGAGATTTATTGGAAGGTTCAGGAGTCCCATATATCCCTGTCCTCACCCTACAGCAGGTTCCTTTGTCCGTCCCTCTCTCTCGGGCTGCCTCTTCTTGTCTCTGCTCCTCCTTTTGGGTTTCCAGTATTGAATTTCAAGTTGGCTTCTGGTCGGGTGGACGTGGCAGGGAAGTAACTGTCCTAACCTTGACTGTCCATCACTTTTTCATTTAAGGCCCAACACTGGCTAATTCAGCCTCTTGTGTTTAGTTCAGATTTTGGAGAGGGGATAAATTTTGATTGGCTTCATCAGTGATTGGCCCAGTTCCTTTGGGTCAGAACAGTCAGTCATGACCCAGAGGTGATAGGACAGAGGGCCCAGAGCTCTGTCCTGAGTCATTGTTTTTCTCACTCTGTTCAAAACCTCCAGTGGTTCCCCATCTTCCTCCGAGGAAGACACAAAGAAGGCCCTCATGTGACCTATAGCAGGATTAGGCCACCTCTCATTTCGACTCCGCTGCCTCTCTTCCTGCACATACCACTACCTGCCTTGGGACTTTGGCACTTGACACCACTGCCTGGAATCCTCTTTCCCAGATAGGCGTGTGGCGCCACCCTGCCTTCCTTCAAGCCTTGCTCATAGGGCACGTCCATGGGGCCATCATACTTTAAATTGTAACCTCCCTCCTCCCCCACATTCCCTTCTCATAATTTCCTACTTTGTTTTTCTTCATAGCACTTATCACCAATTAACGTTCTTTAGGTTTTACTCATTTATCTTATTTTGTTTATAAGTTCCATGATTAAGAGGTTTTTAAAAAATCTTTCTGTCTTTCTTGTTCACTGCAATGTGACCAACATCAGAACACAGCCGGGTACCTAATAAATATTAAATGTCAAAGTAAGTGTAGTGAGAACTGCTTACTGCTGAAGTAAACGAAAGTGGTGTTGATGTGCTTTGCACTTTGCCTGAAACATAGGGAGCATTCAGGAGCTATTTGCTATAGTCTTCCCCTACCCCGGGAGTTTTATAAAACTTTAAACTCCTATTCTGCTATTCTATTTAAGGTATTAAGGTAAGCTTTACTGAAGGGAGGGTGGCGAAGTCATTAGCTTGGGGACATTGCTCAGCTGAGCCCCTGACTGAGTGTCGCCCAGAAGGTTGGTTCTATCTGATGGTGATGGGAGGGAGAAAGGAAGTTAGTAGCTGATAGAGAGCAGTCAGGCATAAAGAAAGGGGGAGTTGAGAAGAAATGGGGGTGGCAACTAATGGAACTAACCAGACAGAAGATGTATTACCTTTTTATTAATTCCTTATTTTTTGTAGCTTTATTGAGATATATAGTTCAACTTAGCATAAAATCCCCTTATTTAAAGTGAGCACTTTAGTGATTTTTTGTATCTTGTACGACCATCACCACAACCTAATTTCAGAATATTTTCATCATCCCATAAAGAAACCCTTTACCCTTTATCAGCCACTCTCCATCCCCAGTCCCCACCCTAGGCCCAAATAAACCCACTAATCTATTTTCTTTCTCAAGGGATTTGCCTATTCTAGACATTTCGTAGAACAGATTCATATACTATGTGGTCTTTTGTGACTGGCTTTTCATTTACTGTAATGTTTTCAAACAGCATCCATTTTGTAACATGTAGAGTGTTTCATTCTTTTTTATTGCCAAATAATGTTCCATTTTGTTTATTCATTCATCAGTTGATGGACAGGTGAGTTTCTTTTTTTTAGTTATTATGAATAATGCTGCTGTGAACATTTGTATACCTGTTTTTGAGTTAGACATATATTTTCATTTCATTTCTCTTGCTATATACCTAAGAATGGAATTGCTGGGTCATATGGTAACTCTTTAATTTTTTGAGGAATAGTCTGTTTTCCAGTATGGTTGCACCATTTTACATTCCCATTGGCAGTTCCCTAATAGGAGGGTTCCAGTTTTTTCACATGTAATGTTCCTTGCCAACACTTGTTGTCTTTTTTGATTTTAGCCACTTTTAGAAGGGTTATATCTCATTGTAGTTTTGATTTGCATTTCCCTAATGATTAATAATGTTGAACATCTTTTCATGTGTTTATTGGTCATTTGTATATCTTCTTTGGGGAAATGGGCCTATTCAAATTCTTTGCCCATTTTTAAATTGGGTTGTCTTTTTATTATTGAATTATAAGAGTTCTTTATATGTTCTGGCTTAAAAGTCCCTTGTCAGGTAATGATTCACAAGTATTTTCTCCTATTCTCTGTGTTGTCATTTTACTTTCTTAATAGTATCATTTACAATATTGGTTTTCATTTTCATAAAGCCCAATCTATATATATTTTTTCTTTTGTTTCTTGTGCTTTTGGTGTTGTATCTAAGAAACCATTGAATAACTCAAGGTGATGTTGATTTACTCCCTATGTTTTCTTTTAGGAGTTACGTAATTTTCGGTCTTACATTTAGGTATATGATCCATTTGGAACTCATTTTTGTGAGGTAGGGGTCCAGATTTATTCTTTTGCACGTGAATATCCAGTTGTTGCAGTGCCATTTGTTGAAGAGACTGTCCTTTTTTCATTGAATTCATAACTCTTGTCAAAAATTAATTGACCATAAATGGACAGGTTTATTTCTGGACTTTCAGTTTTATTCCATTGATCTGTTTGTATTTCCTTATGTCCACAACCACACTGTCTTGACTACCATAGCTTTGTAGCCGAAGTTAGAAAGTATAACTCTTGGGACACCTGGGTGGCTCAGTCGGTTAAGCTTCCGACTCTTGATTTTGGCTCAGGTCTTGAGGTTGGGCTCTGCGCTGGGCATGGAGCCTGCTTAAGATTCTCTCTCTCCCTCTGCCCCTCCCCCCACTCTTGCACTCTCTCTTAAAAAAAAAAGTATGACTCTGACTCTTCCAACCTATGTTATTCTTCAAGATTTTTTTTAGCTATTCTGTGACCCTTACATTTTCAATTTTAAAATTAGCTTGCTAGTTTCTGCAAAACAAACAGAAACAAAACCAGCTAGGATTTTGACAGGAACTGCATCAAATATGTAGATCAATTTGGGGACTATTTTAGTCTTAACACTAGTAAGTCTTCTAGTCCGGGAACGTGGGATGTCTTTCCTTTTAGATTTTCTTCTTTTTCTTTCAGCAGTTTTATAGTTTTCAGTGCACAGGTCTTGCACTTACTTTGTTAAATTTATTCCTAGGTATTCTGTTTCATTCAACAGTAAGTGGAGTTGTTTTCTTAATTTTCATTTTGAGATTGTTTATTGCTGGTGTATAGGAATATAATTTATTTTTGTAGATTATCTTGTATCCTTCCACATTGCTGAACTCATTTTAGTTCTAATAGTATTTTACTAGATTCCTTAGAATTTTATATATGCAAGATCATGTCATCTGCAAGTAGACATAGTTTTACTTCTCCCTTTCTAAGCTGGATGCTTTTTATTTGTTTTGCTGGCATATTTGTCTTAGCTAGACCTCTAGCACAGTGTTGAATAGAAGTGGTGAGAGTGCACATCCTTGTTTTGTTCATGATCTTATAGGGAAAGCTTTCGGTCTTTTTCTCTTAGATGTGTTAGCTGTGGGTTTTTCATAGATGCCTCTGTCAAATTGAGGAAGTTCCCTTCTATTCCTAATTTGTGGAGTTTTTTTTTTTTAAAGAGTATTGGATTCTGTCAAATGCTTTTCCTACACGTATTGAGATTGATCATGTGGTTTTTCCTTTACTTTATGGGTATGTTAAAATCAACCTTGCATTCCTGGGATAAGTTATACCACATGGTTGTGATATATAATTATTTTTATATGTTGCTGGATTTGGTTTGCTAGTATTTCGTTGAGAATTGTTGCATCTATATTTGTAGGGGCTATTGTTCTTTGATTTTCTTGTGATCTTTTTGGTTTTGGAATCAGCATAATGCTGACCTTATGACTTAGGAAGCATTCCTTCCCCTTCTGTTTTTCTGAAGAGTTTGAGGATTGGTGTTCATTCTTATTTAAATGTTTGGTAGAATTCACCACTGAAGCCATCTTGGTCAGGATTTTTCCTTGTTGGAAGTTTTTATATTATAAATTCTATCTCTTTCCTTACTATAGGTCTATTCCAGTTATCTATTTCTTCTTCAGTTGGTTTGTGTCATTTAGTAATTTGTCCATTTATTTTTTTTTTTAATTTTATTTATTTTTGAGAGAGAGAGAATGACAGAGAGAGAGAATGAGAGGGGTGAGGGTCTGAGGGAGAAGCAGACTCCCTGCTGAGCAGGGAGCCCGATGCGGGACTCGATCCCGGGACTCCAGGATCATGACCTGAGCCGAAGGCAGTCGCTTAACCAACTGAGCCACCCAGGCGCCCAGTAATTTGTCCATTTCATCTAAGTTATCCAATTTGTTGGATAATAGTTGTTTATAGTATTCCCTTACAATTTTTTTTTTTTTAATTTCTGTTAAGTCTATTGTAATGTCTCCCTACTCCTCCTGCTTTTACTGATTTTAGTCTTCTTTCTTTTTTTCTTGGTTGGTCTGGCTAAAGGTTTATCAATTTTAGTGATCTTTCTAAAGAACCAACATTCAGTTTATTGACTTTCTGTTTTTCTGTTCTCTGTTTCATTTGTTTCCACTCTAATCTTTATTAATTCCTTCCTCCTGCTTTTTTTAGGTTTAGTTTGCTCTTCTTTTTCTTCTGGTTACTTAGAGATATCGTTTAGGAAAATCAATTGTATATTGTTTTACTTGGTAGAGAATTAAAATACCCAAGTGGGAGTTAACTAAAGAAATTATAGCTTAAGGTGGAAGGTTAGGTTATTGATTTGAGATTATCCTTTTTTAATATAGGAATTTAATAAATTTCCCTCTAAGCTTTAGCTATGTTGCATAAATTTTGCTAAGTTGTGTTTTCATTTTTATAGATATTTTCTTGAGTAAGCTTTTAATTTTAGATGTATAGGAAAATTGTGAAGGTAGTACAGAGTTCCCATATACCTCACACCCAGTTTATTACTAACATCTATAATATTATATAACATCTATAATGTTATTATTGGCCTCTTATATTTGTATATTTGTTACAATTAAAGAACCGATACTGAGATATTATTAACTAAAGTTCATGCTTTATTCAGATTCCTTAGTTTTTACCCATTGTCCCTTCTCTTTCCCAGGATCCCATCCAGGATACCACATTACATTTAGTTGTCATATCTCCTTAGCCTCTTCTTGTCTGTAATTGTTTCTCAGACTTTCCTCATTTTTTTTGTTTTTTTAAGTTTTTATTTTAATTCCAATTAGTTAATTTACAGTGTTATATTAGTTTCAGGTATACAGTATAGTGATTCAGCAATTCCATACATCAGGCCTGTGCTTATCACAAGTGCACACCTTAATCCCTATCACCTATTTAACTCATCCCCCTGCCACCCTCCCCTTTGGTAACCATCAGTTTGTTCTCTATAATTAAGAGTTTGTTTCTTGGTTTGTCTCTCTCTGTTTTTCTTTTTTCCCTTTGCTCGTTTGTTTTGTTTCTTAAATTGCACATAGGAGTGAAATCATATGGTATTTGTCTTTCTCTGACTTATTTTGCTTAGCATTATACTCTCAAGCTCCATCCATGTTGTTACAAATGGCAAGATTTCATTCTTTTTTTATAGCTGAATAATACTCCATTGTATGTGTGTGTGTTTGTGTATTATGTATACCACATCTTCTTTATTCATTCATCAATCAATGGACACTTAGGCTGCTTCCATGATTTGGTTATTATAAATAATGCTACAGTAAACATTGTGGTGCATGTATCCCTTTGAATTAGTATTTTCGTGTTCTTTGGCTAACTACCCAGTAGTGTGATTGCAGGATCATATAGAGTATTTCAATTTTTAACTTTTTGAGGATCCTCCATACTGTTTTCCACATTAGCTGTACCAGTTTGCATTCCCACCAACAGTGCACGAGTGTTCTTTTTCTTCACATCCTCGCCAACACCTGTTGTGTCTTGTATTGTTGATTTTAGCCATTCTTACAAGTTTAAGGTGGTGCCTCATTGTGGTTTTGATTTGCATTTCCCTAATGGTAGGTGATGATGAGCATCTTTTCATGTGTCTGTTGGCCATCTCTATGTCTACTTTGGGGAAATGTCTGTTCATGTCTTCTGCCCATTTTTTAATTGGAATATTTGTTTTTTGGGTATTGAGTTTTTTAAGTTCTTTATATATTTTGGATACTAACCCTTTATTGGATATGCCATTTGCAAATATTTTCTCCCATTGTGTAGGTTGCCTTTTAGTTTCATTGATTGTTTCTCTTGCGTGCAGAAGCTTTTTATTTTGACGTAGTCCCAAGAGTTTATTTTTGCTTTTGTTTTCCTTGCCTCAGGAGGCACATCTAAAACAAAAACTTGCTATGCTTGACATCAAAGAAGATACTGTCTGTGTTGTCTTGCATGGTTTTTATGGTTCCATGTCTCACATTTTGGTATTTAGTCCATTTTGAATTTATTTTTGTGTATGGTATAAGAAAGTGGTCCGTTTCGTTCTTTTGCATCTGGCTGTCCAGTTTTCCCAGCACCATTTGTTGAAGAGACTTTTTTCCATTGGATATTCTTTCCTGCTTTGTTGAAGATTAATTTATCATATAATTGTGGGTTTATTCTGGGTTTTCTGTTTTGTTCTGTTGATCTATGTGTCTATTTCTTGCCAGTACCATACTGTTTTGATTCCTACAGCTTTGTAATACAGCTTGAAGTCTGGAATTGGGATGCTTCCAGCTTTGCTTTTCTGTTTCAAGATTACTTTGGCTATTTTTCTTTTGTGGTTCCATACAAATTTTAAGATTATTTGTTCTAGTTGTGTGAAAAATGCTATTAGTATTTTGATAGGGATTGCATTAAATGTGTAAATTACTTTGGGTAGTATAGGCATTTTAACAATATTTGTTCTTCCAACCCATGAGCATGAAATGTGTTTCCATTTCTTGGTGTCATTTTCAATTTCTTTTATCAATGTTTTATAGTTTTCGGAGTACAGGTCTTTCACCTTTTTGGGTAGATTTATTCCTATGTATCTTATTATGTTTGGTACACTTGTAAATGGGGTTGTTTGCTTTCTGCTGCTTCCTAATTGGTGTATAGAAATGCAAGATTTCTGTACATTGATTTTTGTACCCTGTGACTTTACTGAATTTGAATATATCAATTCTAGCAGTTTTTTGGTGGAGTCTTTCAGGTTTTCTGTATATTGTATCATGTCATGTCATCTGCAAATAGTGAAAGTTTTACTTATTCCTTACTGATTTGAATGCCTTTTATTTCTTTTTGTTGTCTTACTGCTGTGTCTAAGACTTCCAGTACTATGTAGAATAAAAGTGAGAATGTACATCCTTGTCTTATTCCTGACCTTAGGGGAAAAGCTGAGGATGATATTAGTTGTGGGTTTTTCATATAAAGGCTTTATTGTGTTGAGGTGTGTTTCTTCTAAACCTACTTTGTTGGGGCGCCTGGGTGGCACAGTCGGTTAAGCGTCTGCCTTCAGCTCAGGTCATGATCCCAGGGTCCTGGGATCAAGCCCTGCATTGGGATCCCTGCTCAGTGGGGAGCCTGCTTCTCCCTTTCCCGCTCCCCCTGCTTGTGCACTTGTGTGCACTCTCTCTCTCTGTCGAATAAATAAAATCTTTAAAAAAAAAAACCAACCTACTTGGTTGAGGATTTTTATCATGAATGGTTGTTGTACTTTGTCAAATGCCTTCTCTGTGTCTATTGAAATGATCATATGATTTTTATTCTTTCTTTTATTGATGTGATGTATCGCATTGATTGATTTGCAAATATTGAACTACCCTTGCATCCCAAATTGCACTTGATCGTGGTAAATGATTTTTTTACTGTATCATTGGATTTAGTTTGCTAATATTTTGTTGAGGATTCTGTATTTCTCTATGTTCATCAGAGATATTGGCTTGTAGTTCTCCTTTTTTGTGTTGTCTTCGTCTGGTTTTGGTATCAGGGTAATGTTGGCCTCAGAATCTTTCCTTCTTCTTCTCTTTTTTTTTGGAATAGTTTGAGAAAAAGAATTTACCTGTGAAGCCATCTGGTCCTGGACTTTTGTTTCTTGGGTTTTTTGATTACTGATTCAATTTCATTGCTGGTAATTAGTCTGTTCAAATTTTCTACTCCTGATTCAATTTTGGGAGGTTATAAGTTTCTAGGAATTTATCCATTTCTTCTACATTGTCCAGTTTGTTTGCTTATAATATTTCATAATACTCTTTTATAATCCTTTATTTTTTGTGGTGTTGGTTATTGTTTCTCTTCTTTCATTTCTGAATTTGTTTGAGTCCTCTCTCTCTGTCTCTCCCTTTTTTCTTTTTTTTGTGAGGCTGGCTAAAGGTATTTCAATTTTGTTGATCTTTTCAAAGAACCAGCTTCTGAGTTCATTTATCTGTTCTATTGTTTTTTAGTATCTGTTTTGTTTATTTCTGCTCTAATCTTTATTATTTGGTTCTTTATATTTTGGGGGGGGGATTTGTTTGGGCTTGTTTTTCTAGCTCCTTCGGGTGTAAGGTTAGGTTGTTTATTTGAGAGTTTTCTTGCTTCTTGAGGTAGGCCAGTATTGCTATAAGCTTCCCTCTTTCCTCTTTTGCTGCATCCTAAATATTTTGGACCATTGTGTTTTCAAATTCATTTGTCTTCATTATTTTTTTATTTCCTTTTTGATTTCTTGGTTGACCCATTCATTGTTTAGTAGAATGTTATTTAACATCCATGTATTTGTGTTGTTTCTAGATTTTTTTCTTATTGTTGATTTCTAGTTTCATAGCATGTGCTAAGAAAAGATGCATGTATGACTTCTTTTTGAATTTGTTGAGACTTGTTTTGTGGCCTAATGTATGACTTATTCAGGCGAATATTTCATGTGCACTTATAAAGAATGTGTATTCTGCTGTTTTAGGGTGGAATGTTCTTAAATATGAACTGTTAGATCCATCTCGTCCAGCATGTCATTCAAAGCCACTATTTCCTTATTGATTTTTTGTTGGATGATTTACCAATTGCTGTGAATGGGGTATTAAAGTCCCCTACTATTATTGTATTACTATTAATTACTTCCTTTATGTTTGTTATTAATTGCTTTATGTATTTGGGTGCTCCCGTGTAAGGTGCATAAATACTTACAATTGTTAATATTTTCTTGTTGGACTTTTCCCTTTATAATTATATAGTGTCCTTCTTGTCTGTTGTTACAGTCTTTGTTTTAAAGTCCATTTTGTCCTATGTGAGTACTGCTACCCCAGCTTTCTTTTCACTTCCATTTGCATGATAAATACTTTTCCATCCCTTTACGTTGAATTTTCGTATGTCTTTAGGTCTGAGATGAGTTTCTTATAGGCAGCATGTATGGGTCTTACTTTTTTTATCCATTCTATCACCCTGTATCTTTTGATTGGAGTGTTTAGGTCATTTACATTCAAAGTAATTACTGATAGTTAGGTACTTATTGCCATTTTCTTACTTGTTTTATGGCTGTTTTTGTAGTTCTTCCCTGTTCCTTCTCTTGCTCTCTTTGCTCACTTTTTGTGGCTTTCTTTAGTGATATCCTTGGATTCCTTTCTTTTTATTTTTTTACATGTCTGTTACTGGTTTTTGATTTGTGGTTACCATTAGATTTGTATATAACATCTTCTGCATATAGCAGTCTGTATGAAATTGATCATCACTTAAGCTTGAACCTGTTGGGGTTAATGTAGAGCATGAAGTCATCCATAATACCTGGCTTGCTAAAATATAACACGGAAGCCGCTGGGGGCAATGGAAAGTTTCAGAGAAGGGCATAGGCCTTTGGAATGCCGAGGCATGCATGACCACTCTGCTGTAGGAATGCCGCAGGGAGTTGCCTTCCCGAAGCTTTCTTAGCCCAAACAGCCGCCCTGTGATCTAAGAGATGTATTTATCGTCCCTTTAGGCTATGTTTAGCTGAACTCGTAGAACACGCAGATAAGCATATCGTATCTTTCCCCGCAAACAGATCCTCCTAGTTTCAGTAAGACCCCTTGTCACACATCACGTGCTTGAGAAACAGTGATAAGGATTTGTGATTATCCTGAAGGACCAATAAAAGCCAGAGCAAAGAATGGCAAAGGATCTTTGTCTCTGAGCGTTGACCCCCTTGCTTTCTCCTCTCTTTCACAGCAAGGTTTGGAGTAATCTTTCATCCATTGGTACAGGGATTGCTGGCCATTCCTGGCAAGTGGTGACCCCGACATGATTGTTGGGGTTAATGTTAGAGCATGAAATCATCCATAATATCTAGCTTGCTAAAATGTAACACAGAGCCTGCTGGGGGCAATGGAAGGTTTCATGCCCTACATAACCCCAACATGAACCCATTCTTCACTCCTCTCCCTGTTACGTTTTAGGTATATGGTGTCATACTTTACTTCCTTTTATTCTGTGAATCCCTTGACTGATTTTTATAGATATACTTAATTTTACTGCTTTTTGTGCTTCCTACTTTTTGTACTTTTGCTTATGGTCTTTCTTTTCCACTCAGTGAATCCCCTTGAACATTTCTTGTAGGGCTATTTAGTGGTCATGAATTCCTTTAACTTTTGTCTGTCTAGGAAACTTTTTTTTTTTTTAAGATTTTATTTATTTATTTGACAGAGAGAGACACAGCGAGAGAGGGAACACAAGCAGGGGGAGTGGGAGAGGGAGAAGCAGGCTTCCCACTGAGCAGGGAGCCCAATGTGGGGCTCGATCCCAGGACCCTGGGATCATGACCTGAGCCGAAGAAAGGCAGACGCCTAACCACTGAACCACCCAGGTGCCCCTGTCTAGGAAACTCTCTATTGCTCCTTTTTAAAAATTTTTTTTAAATTTTATTATGTTATTATGTTAATCACCTTTATCTCTCCTTCTGTTCTGAATGATAGTCTTGCTGGATAGAGTATTCTTGGCTGCAGGTTGTTTCCTTTCAGCTCTTTGAGTATATCATGTTACCGTCTTCTGGCCTGCAAAGTTTCTGCTGAAAAATCCACTGATAACTAGATTACAGGGTTTCCCTTGTATGCAGCTGTCTTCTTTTCTCTTGCTGCTTTTCACATTCTCTCTTTATCACCACTTTCTGCCATTTTAATTACTGGGTGTCTTGATGTGGATCTCTTTGGGTTGATTTTGCTGGGGGCTGTCTGTGTCTCCTGGATCTGGATTTCTGTTTCCTTCCCCAGATTCAGGAAGTTTTCAGCTTCAAATAAATCTTCTGCCTTCTTTTCCCTCACTCATCTCCTTGTGGGATCTCTATAATGTGAATGTCATTATGCTTGATGTTGTCCCTGAATTCCCCATATATATTTTCATTAGTTATTATTTTTTTCTCTCCTATTCAGCTCCATTACTTTCCATTACTCTGTCCTCCAGATGCTGATCAGTTCTGCTTCCTCTAGTCTACTGTTTATCTAGTGTATTTTTAATTTCAGATACTGAGGTTTTCATCTCTGATTGGTTCTTTTTTATGTTTTCTATCTCTTTGTTGAGGGTCTCACTGAAGTCCTGTACCCTTTTCTCAAGTCCAGTGAGTATCTTTATGACCATTACTTTGAATTCTCTATTATGCATATTATCTCTGTTTTATTTAGGTCTCTTGTTGTGATTTTTTTCCTGTTCTTTCATTTGGGGCATATTCCTCCATCTCTTCATTTTGTCTCTCTGTTTCTCTGTTTTTGGAAAGTCACCTACGTCTCCTGCTGTTGAAAGCCGTGGCCTAGTGAAGAAGAGGTCCTGTAGTGCCCTGCAGTGCAGTGACCCCTGTTCACCAGAATCTGGTGCTTCAGGGGGGTCTCCTGGGTGTGTTGTGTGTGCCCTGCCGTTGCGGCTGAGCCCCTTTTGCTTCTAGTCCAGTCGCCTGCAGTGGCTCACTTTGCCTGTTTCGGGAAGGTCTGGTCCCTGTGTAGGCCAGTCTGGGACTGCCTTGGGCCTGAGTTGAGTGAGACCGGGCATTTGCCAGAGCTGGAGTAGCACCCAGTGGCAGATGCTTTCCCTGTTTTGTCCCCTGAGAAGTGTTGGTTGTGGGGGTGGGGGCTGAGCGAGGTGCTGCAGTCCTACCAGATGTCTGCCCTTAGTCCACCGCTGGGGCCACCGTTGGACTGGTGTGTGAGGTTATCGTCCCTGTCCCTGGGGTGGGGGTCACTCTGGGACTGTGCTAGCCCCTGTTGGGACTGCCAGGGCTTGTAGCACCACACTGGATGGGCTCTGACCAAAAATACTGGAGGAAACAGGACCATAGGAGAACGTGGGTGCAGGTGGGCAGTGTTAGCAAGGTTTGTGCTGGTCTAAGGTAGGGGACCTTAGCCTTGGGGACTGAGGCCTGCAGATCCAGACTTCAGATCTGCAGAAGTACCTGGGTCCAGGGCACACAGTGTTAGCAAGGTTTGCTTGGGCTTCCTGTGGGAGGGCACCTAGAGCAGAGGCCTGGCTGGAGGGGGCATGTGCACAGGAGAATGTGGGGTTGTGGGGCATGCTGTTAAGCAAGTTAGGTGGAGAATGTTTGCACTGTGCTGGTTCCAGCACGTGTCCTTGTGTTTAGGCTAAGGGGCAGGGGAGGGAAACGGCCCCTGCCAGCTCCTTTGTTCCTGGAGAAGTCTCCCAGGGGTTTCTGCCCCTCCAGACATGCTTGCAGTTAGTAAGCAAATCTTCCTCCCTTATACCTCATGCATTTTTCAAACTGCTGTTTCTAAGCTGTATTTCTGCGGGGCTGTTTATTGTATTGTCTGTTCAAGGGCAGGGACTCAGTTTCCTTTCACCCTGCATGCTCTCCCAGAGCTGAGACCACTGATTTTTAAAGTGCTAGTTAAGCCCCACAAGTTGTAAGAACTTGCAAAATTTGGTTTCCAAAGCCCAGTGTTGCCAGGATTTGTCTTCCCCGTGAAGGTTTCCCCTGCAGGCGCCCTGGTGTGAGGGTCTGTTTCTCTCCCCTCTCCATGCCCGCATGTCCCTCCCTCCTGGGGACAGTCACTATGAGTCCATTTGGCTCCCAGCCACATCTCTGCTACCCTCTTCATTGTGTCCTCTTCTCTACATTTAGCTGTGGAGAGTTTGTTCTGCCAGTCTTCAGGTGGTTTTCTGGGTTATTTACACTGATGTAGGTGTTACCTAGTTATATCCATGGGACAGGTGAGCTTCGGGTCCTCCTACACCACCGTTTTCCCTGGTAGTGCTAGATAAGCTCTCTCAAATCGGTTTGGAATAATTTTAGTATCATCAAGATTTTGGTATATATCCTTGATTCCATGAGTTTGCATTTTATTCCTCCCCCATGCCTTTGAACAGTTTTGTTATATGCAGTCAGTTGAATGCTCTTTGTAACTCTGTAATTGCTCACTAACCTGTATTTTCTAGAGACTCCTTAGGATAGTCCTTCTCATGAATTTAAATCTGAAAATTTAATTGAGCAAGCTTGTCCTATTAGCAATGAATGGTCTAGGAATATTGTTTAGGAAAAATCAATTATTATTTTACTTGGCAGAGAATTAAAATATCCAACTGGGAGTTTACTAAAGAAATTGCAGCTGACCCTTGAATATGGCCTTACTGACAAGTTCTGCTAAATTACATGCTATTAAGTGGAGGTTATTATGAATGCCTCCTCCCCCAGCATAACAGCTGCCTTCCCTTGGTAAGGGTGTATTGTAATACCTAATTCCTTTAGTTAGCCTTAGTGGAATATCAGACATGGAATGATACTTTTGGGTTCTTTTTTTTAGTATTAAATATTATTGTAAATAACATTAACATGCTTATTAATAAGTCTACCAACTATGGTATAAAGTAAGTAAGAAGTAAATTGAGTAGCCACCCATTTGCACTGAGCCAGTGAGAGTCTATTTCAGTGGGGAGCTTGGAGAGATTTGCATACCTTGTCTGTGTAAGGGGTGAACATTGTTTCACAACCTTCTTTGTCTCGTGCTTTAAAAATCTGGAGACTTAGTTAGGTCCAGTCTTCGTTTTCTGCCCTTAGTTCAGTTTTATTATATATTTTGTGATTCTTTTTTACTGTTTTAATTTTTTTGAGTGTAGCTGACACACAGTGTTACATTTGTTTCATGTGTCCAGCATAGTGATTTGACAAGTTCATACTTTATGTGGTGCTCACCACAAGTGTAGCCCTTCTTGATGGAGAATGAGAAGAGTTAGTTGTCAGCCTTTGTCAAAGATGCTGTCTGGGGTCCCCAGGACAGACTCTGGCTGAAATTCCGCTTGACCTGGCCTGGATTTTTACCTGAAGAATGACAGTTTTCACACAAATGGAAGTCATGATCTAAAACATTAGCTCACTCTTTTTGCTCATTTAATATAATAAATGCCATTGAAAAGATCATGGAGCTCTAGTCCGTGACCTACTTTTTCTCGCCAGTAGGTGTCACAACCAAATGCTGTTATGTTACTGCTCACTGAGAGAGGTTTGGAAACTCCCGCAACGGTGCCGTAAAGCAGTGATAAAGCAGTGAGAATGCCACGCCTGTGACTTCCTGGGGCTTATTGGAAGGTCTTTTTGACTGTCTGCGCTTGGCACAGCAGAGTGACTCTGTCCTCTGAACTTCCTCGTCCACCACTGTACCTGGCCCACAAACCATGGGCTCCGTTTCGCCTTTAAATCCACTCTGCCTTTGTCAATGCAGTTCCCTTTCCTGGATGCCATTCTTTGTGGCCATGTTCTTACCTAAATTTCTTACACGAAGATGTACCCTCCCGTTGCTGTATTCCAGAGCCAGGGCTCCTACGTGGATGGTGTGTCCGTGAATGAAGCAGCCTGAGGTCACACCCTCTGCTAGCATTGTGCTAGATGCTGGGCACACAAGTGGGAATGAGACGTGGCCCCTGTCCTCAGGGAGCTTAGGGTTTACTAGGTGGAGAGACTGATAAGGCTCTCTCCCCCTTTCCTTCTCTCTTCCTACTCTCCCTCCTAAGTACCTCACCCCCCTGGCCTCCTTGCCCCTCTCCACCCACACAGTCACTGCCTGAAGTGTTTTTACATCTTTAATTTTATTTTTTGCTGTGAAAGAGACCACTTCAATTTCCTTCTTATATGCCCTGTATAATATTGTAAGCCTAATTCAGGTACTTAAAAACACCTCCATTTGCCTTGGAGCTTCTTCTCCAGAGTATTACACATTTTTTTTTTTTTTTTTTTAAGATTTTTTTTAAATTTCTTTATCTGACAGAGAGAGAGTGGCAGGCAGAGGGTAAGGGAGAAGCAGGCTTCCTGCCGAGCAGGGAGCCCGATGCGGGGCTCGATCCCAGGACTCTGGGATCATGACCTGAGCCGAAGGCAGACGCTTAACCGACTGAGCCACCCAGGCGCCCCGAGTATTACATATCTTAAGAGCAGAACACACCAGATATTATTCCTCCCTCTCCTTTGCTGCCCCTTTACCCTCTCTCCAGATGTTAAAACAGGAGGGGCTCTTAAGGCTCCGGCCCCTCCTTTTCTCTCTCCCTAAGCTGTCATCCCAAGACCTGGGATGTGCCGCAGACACTCAGATTTCTATCTGAGGGCTCTTTTCTTCGAGCTTCACAAGGGTGTGTGTACCGCCTACATGGGTGGCGTCTTCTGGGATGTCTCAGACATACAGCATCCACCTGTAGCTGTCTTTCCCCCAGCAGGGCTCCCTGTCTCAGGTGTCGCCTATCCAGCTGTATGAGCTGGAAGCCTCGGGGTCTCCTGCAGCAGCCCACCTTCTTGGTTGTTGGGGTCCCTGGACTCTAGGTCGGTCTGATAGGACTGTCAGTCTCTCCTGTCATGTCCCCAGTTCAAACCCTGATCTTGCTTATCCCATCTGCTGCATCGTCTCCTCTGCCCATCAGCTGTGCTCCTTTCCAGCCCATTTTCCACGGTGTGGCCAGAGCCGTCGGTGCTGCTGTCCTGTGTCTCCAGCGATGGGCACCGTGCTTGGCACATAGTTACTGCTCTGTTACACAGGGACCCATGGCTTAAGTTTGAGCGCTTCACACCGTCTCTCGCGTATCTGTTCTCATCTTGTGGGCTCTGTGTTATGTAATTCTTAGTCTGCATCTGGCATTATCCTGTGCTTCTGTTGACGGATTCGTGTCATTTAACAAACTTCTCCCAATCAACCAGTTAGTTGCCCTGTTTCTCAAGAATTTCCCAAAGTGCAGTCTCCTCCCCAGAGCCCTAATGATGTAACAGGTGTGGACTTTCCCATCTCGTTTATGAGTATTGATATTTAACTGATAATTATCTTTATTTGTGTATTTGTGTTAACATTTTTTCCCACACATGCCTTTTTAAGATTTTTTTTTTTTTTAAATTTTAGAAAGAGAGACAGCGAGTGAATGAGCAAGTGCAAGAGAGGAGAGGGGAGGACGGGGAGGGAGAGGGACAAGCAGACTCCATGCTGAGCATGGACCCTGACGTGGGGCTCGATCCCACGGCCTCAAGATCACAACATGAACTGAAACCAAGAATCGGACACTCAGCAGACTGAGCCAACCAGACACACCCCTGCCCCCACCACCATATGCCTTTTTAAAAATTACATGATATTTAAGACTTTATGGGCATTACAAACTATGAAAAATTTAACACTATATAGATTTCATCTGTTTTAGGAAGCAGGTTCTTAAAAGTTTATATATGATTCGTTTCGTTTGTTTCTTTCTGATACAGTAATTCCACTTTGTAAATGTGTTTGATAAACTATAGAAACAATAATTCCATGGTTCAGAGAAGTATAAAACATGCTGATAAACAGAAGGAAAACTTTTTTTTTTATTCTTATGTTAATCCCCATACATTACATCATTAATTTTAGATGAAGTGTTCCATGATTCATTGTTTGTGCATAACACCCAGTGCTCCATGCAGAATGTGCCCTCCTCAATCAGAAGGAAAACTTTAAAAGGAATTCTTACCTTGTGACCCAAAGTAAGCAAAGCACTTTGTGGGTATTTCTGATATCTGTCTTCAAGCTACATTATGGCAATTTATAAATCTTATGTTACTTGGTTTCATTTTCCAACTTCAGCTAAAATTATTTCATTTAAAAATCAAATCAAAACCACAGTGAGATACCTACTTCACACTCATTAGGATGACTATTATTTAAAAAAAAAAAAAAAGACAGAAAACAAAATAGCTGGTGTTGGCGAGGATATGAAAAAATTGAAACCCCTGTGCATTGCTGGTGGGAATATTAAGTGGCCTAGGTACTGTGGAAAAATCATATGGTGGTTCCTTAAAAAATTAAATATAGAGTTATCATATCATCCAGCAGTTCTCCTTCTGGGTCCATACCCAAAAGAATCAAAAGTGGAGACTCAAACAGGTATTTGTACACCAGTGTTCACAGCAGCAACATTATTCACAATAACCAAAAGGAGGAAACAACTCAAATGTCCATCGATGGAAAAATGGGTAAACACAATGTGGTATGCAGTGGATTATTATTCAGCCTTAAAAAGGGAAGAAATTTTAACATATGCTACATACTTGGATGAACCTTGAGGACATGCTAAGAGAAAAAAGCCAGAACAAAAATGACAAACATTGAATGATTCCTAGAGTAGTCAAACTCATGGAGACAAAGTAGAATGGTTGTTGCCAAAGGCTGGGGGGAAGGGGAACAGGGAGTTGGTTAGTAGGAACAGAGTTTAGTTCAGGATGATGAGAAAGCTCTGGGGACAGAGATGGGTGGTGATTTTACAACAGTGTGAATGTACTTACTGCTACGGCACTGTGCACTTAAAAATGGTTAAATGGTAAATGTTATATATATTTTACCACGATAATAAAAAAATAGGTTTATTGATGCAGCATGTAAATTTATAATTGCCTCAAAATAAAAACTTTACGAGATAGAAAAGGTTTGTTCCTTTGACACCATTTGTTGAAATTTGTACCGTTGTATGTTGAATCCGTATTGATATCGTAGTTGTTAGAGTGAGAAATTAACCTGTGCTACCTGGAATTTGTTCCTGCCTCAGAGTCTTTTATGATCCAGCTACATCCACACTCTTCAGTTATGGAGGGTGTCCATTTCCCATCAGACTAGCTGAGCCCTTTGACTTTTTAAAAATAGGTATGATCAGAGCATAAATCCCTGTTTAAAGGCTGGTGAAATGGAGTCAAAACAGTTTTAGAGTTTATGTATGCTAGCATGTAGGACAAAACAACTCAAGTCTTTTAGCTCTGGCATTTTCATGTCTTCCCAGGTATACCTTGAAAGACTTTTAACATATGCAGAGATAGACATCTGTCCGGCCAACTGGAAGCGGATTGTTCTAGGGGCGATCCTGCTGGCCTCCAAGGTTTGGGATGACCAGGCTGTGTGGAATGTGGACTACTGCCAGATCCTGAAAGACATCACGGTGGAGGACATGTGAGTGTGTGTGTTGGGGTGGGGGGTGGGGCACCATTTGGAAAGGAACCGCGTCCCTCTGAATGGTCTGTATGGTAAAGAAGGAATGAATTTGACTAAAGGTCTCTTGTGAGTGGGCACAAGAAGGACGTGGCTGGGGAATATTACACCTGTACTACTCTTCATTGAGGATCATGAACAGGTACTGGTTACACTTTTTGATTTTGTGAAACTAGTTACTGAAACTATATTATGGGTAAAAACATTCCTTTACCTTAATCAGAAAGGTGTAGATAATGCTGTCACCTCTGTGATGGCTTTTGTTCTGGCTCTTTACCTCACTGCAGACTCATAACAATGCCCCACACCAGTCTTTTGTGGGCAGGAGCCTCCTCAAGAAAGCAGAAGAGCTAAAATACTATGTTTCTGTTTAGTTTCAGGGAGAATTTGCAAGTTCAGTTGGTTAAAATCAGCATTCTGTCCTTGGGTGCTCTCATGTGTCTCATTAGGGCTGTGTGTTCTCCCCCAGCTGGTCTCAGAGCCCCAGCTCAGTGGAAGCGCCATGAGCTTGGGGGCGAGGGGCGTCTACCCCCATAGCTCTCAGGGCGGTCTTGGGATTTCTCAGATGGTTCAGTCCTTAGATTTAGGTGAGGATTGTGAACAGGAGACCTGCAGGCCGGTTGTCTACGATCTCTGGGGTCTGGGAATACAGGAAACAGGTTTAGAGCCTCTTACAGGAAAAAGGAGCTATTTTGGAAAATGATCAGGATAAACTATTTACAGTTCCTTATGGTTTTTAGGTACTTCTGACACTATTCTTGCTAAAATTTTTCAATTATTGTTTGTTCGGCTTCCTTGAGGAAGCTTTAGGCTGGAGGAGGTGCCCAGCTGTGTCTCAGTCCACCTCCATGTTCCTAGACCCAGTCATCCTGGGGATGTGGGGTCTTCACAGTGCCTGTGCAGGCTGCTGCTGGGGGGTGTCATGTGGGCACATTAGTTCTGGGTTCCTCACCAGCCTAAGACCCTCCTTGCCTCTGGTCACTGATTGGATGGCACCCCATTTTTGTGGTACCCTGTGAAGCACACCTGTTTGTCTTCTTAGGTTTTTTGTTGCAGAGCCTATTTCTGCTGTAGACCTATAAAACTCCTTCCTGGGTCTGTAATTCTTTATTATAAAAAGGAGGACAAGTGTAAATAAGTTTTTGATAGTAAGAAAAATTAAAGTCTTGATTATATTTCAAAGTGAAAACAACTACTAAAATAATTGTCGTTAGGACCACAGAGGAGGATGCAAGGTGGTAAGAGGTGCTGACTTGTTTCCTTTATTGGAGGTTACTCTGTCAACTCCTTGATATCATTTGACACTTGAGTTGTGTGCTGTAGGAATGACATCATGGTTGTCCTTTCTTGTTTGTGTTGCTGATGTGTGTATGTAGGGGACGAAAATTTTCCCTTGTTCCCCTTTTAGGTTCTTTGGTCTAATAATTAAATTGACATAAGACCAACAGGAGAAAATTTAATTTTGTACATATGGGAGCCCCATAAAAATATGAGACTCAGAGGCCCTCAGGCAAGTGAGGCTTATATGCCATCTGAACTAAGGAATGGGATTGGGGTCTAGGGCTTCAAAGGGGAGGAGTGCAGTTCAGAGGGAGATAAAAAGAGCAGATGCTTGGTGATCAGATGTTTGCCCCACCATGCAAGTTTTTCACTTTGGGACAGTGAACCCCAGTAAGGGAGGGTGAGCAGCCTGCCTCTCTCTCTCTCAGAGCAGAAGAGTAGGAAGGGAGGGGCTGAAAGGAGAACCTATATACTTGATGTGTTCTCAGGCAAGTCAGTTTTAACAGTGAGAAATGAAAGTTATAGATCTAGAAATCTGTTCCCTAATGCTCTTGTGTTTTTAGGCGTACTTGGAGAAAGCTTTTGTGTATTGTAAGGGAGTACATAAACCAGCATGAAGCCCAGTGCCCCGCTGAGCGCTACAACAGAGACCCAGTGTTAGGGGCAGAATTGTGTTCTCTCAGAATTCCTGTGTTGGAGCCTAAGGCCCAGTGCCTCAGAATGTCTCTGTATTTGGAGATAAGGTCGTAAAGAGGTAATTAATTTAAAGTAGGTCCTGAGGGTGGGCCCGAATCCAGTAGGACTGAGTCACACAACACAGCAGAGGGACAGCCATGCGAGGACACAGAGAGAAGGCGGCCATCTGCAGGCCAAGAGAGAGGCTTCCGAAGAAACCAACGCTGCTGGCACCCCCATCTTGGACTTCTAGCCTCCAGAATTGTGAGAAAGTAAATGAATGCTGTTTAAGCCCCAGTCTGTGGTATTGCATTGTGGCAGCCCTGGTAGACCGCTATAGATGTTGATCCTGGCCAGTGGGGTGCTGCTCTCACAGTTACCTGAAGATGCGGAAGTGGCATTGCAACTGGGTAGTGTGTAGAAGCGACAAGAGTTTTGAGGCACATGTTAGAAAAACCCTAGATTACCTTGAAGGGACAGTTGGTAGAAACATGGTTGTGAAAAGTGATTCTGATGAGGACTCAGGAAGCAGAGAGCTTTAGAGGAAGCTTCTCTCATCTTAGAGATAGACATGTCGTACCACAAACTGAATGTTGCTAGAATTAGGACTGTTAAAGGTGCTTCTGGAGTGCAGTATCAGAAATGAGGAACATGCTGTTGGACACTGGACCAAGGGCAACACTTGTTACACAGTGGCAAAGAACTTGGCCAAATTGTGTTCTAGTGTTTGTGTAAGGTAGAAAGTTCAAGAATGAACTGGAATATTTAGCTGAGGAGATTTCTGAGCAGAGTGTTTAGAAACCGTGCCTGGTTTCTCCGTGCTGCTTATAATAAAATCTGAGGAGAGAGAAATTGAAGAAGGAGCTGTTAAGCAAGAAGGGACCAGATGTTGACGATTTGGAAGAACTCAAATTTTCCAACCTCTGCCTATTGCAAGAAATGAGAAAGCATGCTCTGCAGAGAACAATGAGGGTGTTGTGGCTGGACAGTGTTTGCCAAAGAGGTTACAAGTGTGGCTCGATGGTCCAGTCAGTCGTTCCAGTGGAAGTGTTGCCAGTTTAAACTGAAGGGGACAAGACAGGACAAAGTGAAGGAAGGCTGTGGGACTTCGGGATTCTACCGAAGAGCTGTCCTGCTGTGACGTGTTATCCTTCAAAAGGGGAAATGGCCGTGAAGGCAGTTTGGGAGTTGGCAGGGCTGCCCATTTGCCCCCACGGGCATAGCAGGTATGGGTCTTGGCGGCTGAGGCTGCCTCCCCCTTGGCTAGGATGTGGGGCTGCTGCCCTTGGCTAAGGGGGCCCAGAGGCAAGGCGCCCCCCTCAGTGGGCTGGATGATAGAGCATCAGCCACAGATTATTCTCAAGCCTTAAAATCGAACGCATTTGCCCTGCTAGATTTCGGACTTGCTTGAGGCCCAAGACCCCTTTCTACTTTTTGATTTCTCCCTTTTGTAATGGGAATGTCTGCCTATGCCCGTGTGACCTTTGTACTTTGGAAGCAGGTAACTTCCACAGTAGCAAGTTTCACGTGTTCATACCTGCAGGGGAATTTTGCCTCAGGATGAATCAGACCTCTGGTCTCACCCATACCTGATTTAGATGAGATTTTCGGACTTGGAGTTGATGCTGGAATGGGTTGAGACTTTTGAGCTGTTGGGATGGGGTGAATGTATTCTGTATGTAAGGTCTCTTTCTCACACATCACGTCGGCTTTGAGCACCTAGTGACAGGTGCCGTGCATGGGAAAGGGAAGGATGAACTTTGACGGGCAAAAATGCTGTTAAAAGAAGTTATACTGTGGGGTTGGCTTGTTTTTGTTTTGCAGTAACCTCAGAAGAGTCGTGCTCATATGTAAACAAAGGAATCTCAAATACGGAGAAGCCGAGAGACTGGTTTTAGCGCTGCAGAGCAGATAGAGACAGCAAAAACCTCTGGCCCTCCGTGGGTGTAGGGTGCCCGGTCTTTGGTTTTGGTTTTCAGTGGGGTAAAATATACCTGGCATAAAATTGACTAGTTTCGCCATTTTTAAGTGTACAGTTCTGTGGCATTAAGTACCTTCACATTGTTGTGCAACCATCACCAACCAGAAACTGTGTGCCCATTAAATAATACGTCCCCACCTCCCCCTGCACCGCCCCTGGCAGCCATCATTCTGCTTTGTCTCCGAATTTCACTTCTCTGGATGCCTCTCAGAAGCAGAATCACAGTGTTCCCCTTTTTGTGACTGGCTTATTTCACTTAGCATAGTGTCCTCAGGGTTCATCTGTGTAGCAGCACATAGTGGGATTTCCTTCCTTTTTAAGGTCGAAAGTATTGCAGTCCATGGACATACTCTGTTTTGTTTATCTGTTCATCCATTGCTAGACACCTGACACTTGCACTGCATCTGCTCTTGGCTCCTGAGAATAGTGCTGCTGGGAGCATGGGTGTACAGATCTCTCCGAGTCCCTGCTTTCAGTTCTTTTGCGTATATACCCAGAAGTGGGATTGCTGGACTGTCAGTGGCTGGTTTTTAAAGTGAACCCGTTTTTCTAGAAAAGCAGATAGATGATAAATGTTTAGATGATAAAAACAACTCTCCTTACTCCATTTTAGAGGCCCCTTCACAAGTTGTGAATTGTGCTAATTCAGTTGGGTTTCTTTACAATTTTGATCTAATGTAACGCATATTTCTGAATATATGTTTTGTTTACTGACTTGAGTTTACTTCTTATAAAATTTTAATCAGAACTGGGCGCCTGGGTGGCTCAGTTGGTTAAGCGACTGCCTTCGGCTCAGGTCATGATCCTGGAGTCCCAGGATCGAGTCCCGCATCGGGCTACCTGCTCAGCGGAGAGTCTGCTTCTCCCTCTCCCGCTCCCCCCTCTTGTGCTCTCTCTCTCTCACTCTCTTTCTCAAATAAATAAAATCTTAAAAAAAAATTTTTTTTTAATCAGAACTGTTTTCTCGTGATTATTCAGTTGAGGGCAGTAAATCCATCAAGCCTGTTCTCTCTGTGTCACTGTTAGTATTTTTTACGATTTATCACGTAGCAAGCTGTCACATGTCCCTGTAAGATGTCCTGCTGCAGTTTGGAAAGTCAGATTTTGGGTATTACTTTTATTTGCTAAATCTTGCCTTAGTTAGAAAGCACAACAGCTCTAAAGTTCGTATTTCCCTCAGAGCTTAAAAAAGAAAAGCCTGAAGAAAGGCTGTTCCTTTTTTCCAAGGAACCTTGAGGAAAATGCCACCCTGTTCAAAAACAGATTCCTCTTGGCTTTAGTCAGAGTGTACCCCCTCAACAAGAGTCATTGCTAACCAGCTACCAGTGGGGCCAGGATTAACAGTCTGGTTCTATTTTCTTTCCCCCCAAGGTTTTCTTAGCATCAGGAGAGTGAGAGCTGCAGTGGCGCCTTCGGCCACCAGACGGCAGTCTGTCCCCAGGCGGCCCCCACGGCCCCCCCGGCCCCCCAGGAGAGCTCCTTCTAGCCCGTCTGTTTTGGCACTTCTGGCCTTAGCAGTACTTTTACACTCTTGTTTTACTAAAATCTTAGCTGAGTTCCAGTATTTCACAGGATGATCTCTTGTTAAATCTCATTTAAAGGAGGCATAAATAAAAGTTAAAGTAAAAATTATCCCAAATAAGCCAAAGTAATTTAGACTCTTTAAAAGAATAAAATTTAGCACAGTATGCACCTTCTTTCACTAGACTGTATAGAAACAGCAAATTACGGTGTTTCTCTGATGAAAAGACCTGAATGTGACTTCTCAGCCTTCCCATCTGAGGACCACAAACCTTCTATAGCAGCTCTCATTTGCCCAGTACCTTCTCTCTCTGAAGCCATCCACTCTTGCTCAAATCCCAGCCTTCCTTCCCCACCACCTTGGCGCTCCTGTCCCTTGTCACAGCAGGAGATTGAGACAGAGTCCTTTCAGTCTCTGCTAGCTTAATGAGGTGACTCACCAGGAACAGACAAGGACTCGGGTACACCATGGGGACAGGATGGTGCTGAGTTAGTCTGAGGCTGCAAAACATCAGGTATCTGCATCCAGGGACCAGAGCCGGGGGGCTCAGTGTTCAGTGGAGTCCGTGGAGGGGGGTCCGGGCTAGTTGGGGTGAGGCCTAGCACTTGGGGCGGGGTTTGTCAGCCTTCAGATTCACTTACAGGAGGTGGTGACCAGGTATCCTGCCAGAAATCCCCTGCCCCAACCCTTGTTCCTTTCCACCAGAGCTCTGTATTTCCAAACTCAGTTCATCTCTTACTTCTATGGGAAGCTTTCCTCCATCCCTCCACCCAAGCTGAGCTTGGCCTGTTCCATTCAGTAAGGGTAATTATTGAGCACTAATTGTATGTCAGGTGCTGTGATAGGGGCCAGGTGGCATGGTTTCTGGCTAGGAGGAGACAAGCAGGGACACTGAGTCAAGGTGACACCTGCAGTGGAGTCTGATAAGGGACAGAAATAGAGGGCTGTGTAGCGTGCTTGGGAGCACAGGGTGCTTCCAGGGGGAGACGATGCTAAAACTGCGTGCCCAACTTAGCACCGGTGCTCAACAAACAGATCCATCGCTGAGGACTTTTGTTCCTCTGGGTACTAACTGTCAAGAAATGAACCTGATCTAAAAGATAATTGACATGGGGAAGTTCTCCAAATAGAAGTTTTAGAATTTATTCTGCCTACCCATCATTCATTTTCATCAAACTATAAATGGGTGGACCAGATGGATCTTAATACCTGTGTTCGCTCCTTTACTGACCAGTCTGTGGAGGTGAGTGGTTCTAGAAGTTTGCGCTGGGACCAGCTGCATCAGCATCCCGTGAGAGCTTGTTAGAAAGACACATTCTCAGGCCCACCCCCCGACCCGCTGAACCAGGACTGGGGTGGGCTCCTCAGTCTGTGTTAACGAGCCCTGCATGTGATTAGATGCAGGCTCAGGTGTGGGGACTACTGCTTTCAGTCTTGAGAGTTGGCGGGGGTCCGGTCCCTTTTTGTGAGTCCAGGGCTGCAATTCGTTCCCCTACTCCCCGCTTTGCCTAAGGAAGCCCCCACAGCAGTCCCTCCACTCTTCTCCTAGGAGGTAGGGAAGGGGAAGGCCACTGAGGAAAGACAGGCCTCTAGGTGTAACAGAGGCTTTTCCCCTGGGCTCCTGTGTGGGCCCCTCACTAGGCTCCACTTGACAGCTCTTGACTGCTTCATCTGCCCCAGGGTTGATGGTTTGTGCTGGGATTTGCAGCCAGAGCCTGCTGTGTGTGTGGCTGGGTCTCAATGAAACGCACCACCCTGAAGCACTTCCTGGTGATCGTCCCAACTAATCAGGCCTCATCCTTCTGGGCACTTGATCATTTGGCTTTTAGTACCCATTTGGTGGTTAAACTGCAACTCTGGTGTCCAACCAGGCAATTAATTAGATAGCTTTTCTCCCTGGAGGTTGCAGTTTTCTGGAGCCTGGTCTCTAGCGGCTTGCCTTGGTGGGCCACGCAGCCTGGTATATGGCAGCTAGACATGTGCTGTTTTTGTCTTTGCAGGAATGAGCTAGAGCGACAGTTTCTTGAATTGCTCCAGTTCAACATCAATGTTCCTTCCAGTGTTTATGCCAAGTATTATTTTGATCTTCGTTCTCTGGCAGAAGCAAACAACCTGAGCTTTCCCTTGGAGCCCCTGAGCAGGGAGAGGGCTCACAAGCTTGAGGTAAGATGCTTTCACGTACTGGTTTTTGATGCACTATTGCAGATGCCTCATCCGGGTCTCCCGGAAGTGGGAGGTCACCACGCTCATTTTCCCCACTGTGTGTTGTTATGAAATATAGACAGGTTACCCTGGATTTAGAGTTGGCCAGTTTATTTAGTTGATTGTAATTCATCCAACCATAGTTTTAATAACCTTCTGAATATCTTTTATTTAACGTGCATTGATTCTATTCTTCAAATCTTATAAAGATCTGTTTTTTAAAAAATACACTCACAAAAAGGTATTTCTCGACATGCACTTTTATAAGGAAAAAGATACCAAATGACCCTAATGATTGGGAATCCCAAAAGGTTATATTCTGCTTTTTATTTTTTATTCAAAATATTTTCCCCACAGCCCAGTTAGAGCTGGGGCCAGCCCCATGGGTCTTGGTCTGGATTTAGGGCCCTCACTGTTAAGCTGTGTAACTTTTGTGCTCATGACCTGTGTATATAGCTATTTGCACCTAGCTCTTCCCGTCTGACTTGTTGAGTGGATGAAAAGTGGTGGGGTAAC
This sequence comes from Mirounga leonina, assembly GCF_011800145.1. Taxonomy (NCBI): domain Eukaryota; kingdom Metazoa; phylum Chordata; class Mammalia; order Carnivora; family Phocidae; genus Mirounga; species Mirounga leonina. The sequence continues at coordinate 2,858,443 of NW_023270642.1, forward strand.
GAGGAAGGGTGAAACCCCTTCCTCCAGAGAAGTTGTGCTGAGGCCCTCTGTACCTTCATCCTCAGGCACTGTTGTGGTCTCATCCCATAGACCCTTTGATCAAAGCGGTCGATGGTACAGTCATGTCCCCAGCTTGGTGAGACCCAGGAGGTCTGTGCTGCCTGCCCCATTGTCCAATCTGAGTGACACGTTATCCCAATTCAGTACAGGGTCAGGATAGCTAGAGTGCTGGTCTAACAGGGTTAATAGCTGTGAACCACACAAAGGCTAGAGGTGGAGGGAAAGAGATTATTATGGTTTGCAGGCTTAAGAAAGCCAAAATTTTAAATAAAATTGTAAAAAGTACATAGTATGCTAATCCCAAGGAAAAACTTTGTAAAACTGTGGAACAGACTGGATATGGAGCACGGTGTTTAAAATAAAAACCCAGTGAGGTTGTCCGAACTCGGTCACTCTGCTGTAATTGTGTGCTCGCCATTGGGATGCAACTGCTCATTTAAAGTCTCCCATTTCTCTGGAGCAAGATATGGAAAACCCTTCCTCTGAAGGAGGTGCCCCAAGACAAGTGTTAGACTCTTGCGGGCACGTGCGTGAAATAGGATTCGATTTCACGGTGAGCAGGTGCCCTGTTTCAGCCCGAGCAGTGCTCCTCTCCTGCTGAGGGAAGAGTGTGGAGCTCCTGGAAGCGGCCGCTTAGCCTGCAGGAAAGCAGGTCTGTGGTTCTCAGAGGGAGAGTATCTCGCGTTGCGGACACACAGGCTGGCTGAGACGGGGTAGCTGGTGCCCACTGTGACCTCCGGCAGGTTATCTGAGTGGGAAGAGAGAGTGCTCACCTGCCCCAGGGGCCGCCGCACCAAGTGCTGCTCAGGCTCACTGGGCCGAGGAGGGCTGGTAGTTCTGGCAAGACTGTTCTCTGTCCTCCCAAGAACCGGAGCTTCCTGAGATGCAGACCCCCACTCCTCTGCAGGTCTGGACAGAAGCACTATCTGGAAAAGCACGTGGCACCCCCCCCTTTGAAATAATTTTTTTTTTTTTTTGAAGATTTTATTTATTTGACAGAGAGAGAGACAGCGAGAGAGGGAACACAAGCAGGGGGAGTGGGAGGGGGAGAAGCAGGCTTCCTGCGGAGCAGGGAGCCCGATGCGGGGCTCGATCCCAGGACTCTGGGATCATGACCTGAGCCAAAGGTAGACGCCCAATGACTGAGCCACCCAGGCGCCCTGAAATAATTTTTAAGGAATGGGATTTCATTATTTTCCATACCCCAGTATCCCTCGTAGTCCGTTTGGTTAGCAAACTTGAACCCCATCGTGGAAAGCAAGGTGGGGGTGAGGCATACTAGAAGTGGCTGTTACCTGAGGCTCTGTACCTGCTTGCACGTACCACCAAAGGGCTGACTTGATAGGCGGGTTGCAAGGTAGAGTGTGGATGCTAGAGTGCACCAGGAACCAAGGCAAATGCAAAGTGGTCTTTTCATTAGCCTGGCCATTTCTCTTTGAAATAAATTAGTATCTCTCTATGCATGTGGGAGATGGGATGAAAGCTAAGAGTTTGCCTTATGAAATCTAGAGTAAGATCGTACATAGCTAATTCATTATTATAATATTACATTCAGACCCGTGTACTGTTTATAAGCTGAGAAACCACACACAGTAATCTCAGGGAGTTTAAATACATGAAAATAATGTCCTTTCAAAAATCATTGCTCTAATATCTGTAAGGGATCAGATTTTCTCTTGAAGTATGTCACCTATATTAAGTGCATGCAGTATGTTTCACATGGGGAATTCCCAGTGATCTAGCCCATCTCCTGCCCTCATTCATCTGTCATTTGGAGGAAGACGTCCTCAACTCCTGTCTCTCTCCTCTAATCCATCCTCCCTGCTACCACTGGAGTCGTTGTTCTAAAGTGCATTTGTGGGTTTTGGAAAATAAATGAGAATCGGTTGCCAGTACCCTAGGTTTCCAGTACTTTGACCCTAGCCTGATATGTGCATGCTCTGTTACGTGCATATCTTGATTGGAACTTCCACATCCATTCGACACATATTCACTCAGGGTCCCCTGATACCAGGCACTGGTTACCAGACACCATCATGAACAAAACCGACAGACTCTGCCCTTTTGGAGTTTACATTCTGCTGGGAGGACACAGACAGTAAACAGTAAACATAATAAGTAAACTAGTATGTTAGAAGGTGAGTACAAAAGCAGCAGCAGGGTGTAGGGGGTTGCCGTTGTCGGTAGCCTCACTGAGTCGGCCATGGTTGCGTGAGGACTCTAGCGTGGGCCATCTTAGCCTCGCAGAAACCTCCAGGCTGAGGGAAGAGCTGCTTCAAAACCTACAGTGGGAGCCAGCTCAGGCTCAGGTGATGGGGGGCCGAAGGGGAGGCTAAAGGGGAAGCAGGGAGAGCAGCTAGAAGCATTATTGTCACTTCAGTGAGAGCCATGATGATGTGATCAGGGTCTGCTGCTCTTGTGCCTTTGTCCCTTGATGGTGACTTCCCCACTCCTGGGTCATTTTGACAGAAGGCAAGGTGAATGTGACGGGGACAGGACATCTGGGGTGATGTGAGCTGGCTCCCACTTTGTCATCCACGTGCTCTCCACCTGCACCCAGTAGCAGCCCTGAAAGGGCCATGACCAGGCTCCGAGCCCCAGGGAGGGCTGAGCCTTGCTCTTGGCTGAGACGCTCCCCCGAGAGTCTCACTGTCTTCATCAAGAAAACGAGGACAGTGTGAATTGTTCCTACATTGTCCCCTCCCGGTTCCTTTCTTCATCAGTCGTCTAGAGTTGCCTCAGACATGGGGTCATCTGCTCTGACTCAGTTTCAGATAACTGACTGCCGCCAAGTACTGTACTGAGCGGTCTTCCCAGCGCTGCCTGGCACGAAGCCCTGATGCGTTACGACAGCCGCGCAAGGCGGGGTGCTCTTTACCCCGTTTGCAGACGAGGATGCAGGACTTGAAATAGGCATAGGCCCGGGTCACACCCCCTCTCCCCACCGAGTGGTTCGCCAGCATTGAACCTGCGTCTAGCTGAGCCCCAGGCTACCCTGTCCTATAATTGTTTCACATTTTGTGATGATTTTCTCAGACTGTAAGCGCTTTGGAGACAGGGCCTGTGTCTGTACCTCCTTTGTGGCCCCCACTGTGAGTGGCCCACATGTGGAAACTGCCCGGGGCAGGCACTCTTGTCAGTATTGGCCTGGCGTGTCCTCAGTGCCTAGAGCGATGCTGGCACCCAGCGGTGGGTGGTGTCTGATGAGTGAGGGAGCCGAGGGCGCCTAGAGGACAGTGGTACTTGCTCCCGAGTCCAGCCCTGACCCAAATTGTCTCTCTTCTGCCCCTCAGGCCATCTCTCGCCTCTGCGAGGACAAGTACAAGGACCTGCGTCGACCCACGAGGAAGCGGTCAGCGAGTGCTGACAATCTGACTCTGCCAAGGTGGTCCCCCGCCATCATCTCCTAACCGTGGGGGTCCCCACTGGAGGCCGTGCCATCCCTCAGTTTCTCCTTTAGTGTGAGAAAAGACAGACTGGGGGTGGTTTTGTTTTTGTTTTCCTTTCCTTTTCTTTTTTAATTCATAGCTCTGTCAGGCTGCCTTGATGACCGCCTCCAAGCTGTGTGGCCCACTCCCACGCAGCAAGGCCTCAAGGGAAGCGAAATCAGTATTCTGGAAATCCTGTTTCATGCCCTTCCCCATCGTCATTAACAGCACTTCCCTCATGGAGGAAAAAGACTCTCATCCTGGAGAAGGAAACAAAGGGAAAGGGAAGTCGTGTAGAGGCAGGGAAAAGGTTAAATGGCTTGGCCATTTCTTAAGTCCCGTCTGGTCTGTAGATGAATACGATGGAAAAACACAGCAGTAGGTAACAAAGTTGGATGTGCATTAAAGACAAAAGTGTGCGTTTATCCACCTCCATCTGGATCAGTATGTTCTGTAAGACTTCTTGCATTCCTTCTAGCTGCTTTTTGGGATTTGGGGGATTTTTGTTTGTTTTTATTCTGTTTTGGTTTTGGTCCCACAGAGCAGAGAATATAGTTTGTACCCACCATGGCACAGACATCCAAATAAATAGTACTGGTTGTTTCTCTCTGCACTATTCCTGTGAGCTGTCTTCTGAGCTTTCTTCCTCACAAGTGGGATGCGCTTGTTATATTTCTGTACTCCTTCATTTTATACAGTTTTTCTTCAACGGTGGCAAAATTAACTTGACTGTAGTGCTGAACCAAAAGTATCCCTTTCCCTCCTTATTTCCCACCCCAAGAAAATTCTAGATCACATGGGTGCTTGTGCCTTCCAGTTTATTTGCAGTTGTTTTTTTATTTTGTTCTCTGACCTGAAGTCGTAGTTACAAATCAGTCAGATTTTGTGGGCTGAAGGAAACAGTGTGCAGCAGAGGGTGTCCTCTGGGTGAGGTTTTTTCCAGAGTGCTAGGTGTCTGCCTGCAGTTACTGAGTAGGAGCCATTTCTCTGTACCCCCTGCCCAGTTCATTCCTCTACTTCCATGTCCATTGTTGCAAGCAATATTCTTCTCAACTTTTATATGTTTACTTTAAATCAAAGTTAGTCTATTTGTATAAAATTTTTTAAAAATCTAAAATTTAAAAAAAAGGGGGGTGGGTTATTCCCGTGGGAAGATCATTGAAGGGCAAAATGTTACTATTTACTGAGGTATTTTTCACAGGACGATTGAATAAAAAACTCAACTTGCATTTTCATTGTGGGTGCTTAGCAAAGTTATACAAAAATTCAAACTGTGAAGGTTTATGCTTCATTAATTATGACCATACTTTTTCATTTTCTGACCATCCCTAATTTCCTTATGGGCTAGATAAGAATCTTTTATATCAAGTAAAATAAAAGGGTTAATGATAGAATATCAGAGTAAATTTGATATTAAGTCTAAGAATCTGAGTCAATGAAGCATATATGCTTTGGGTGTTTGCATATTTTCTTGGGTCACAATGATAGGCTTCTAAGTTTTTTCCCTTTTCAAATCTGTGCGAGGCAAATGGCAGCAGATACTCTGTGTTTCACCTTCTTCCTCTGTGAATGTGGAAACTACGGAATATTAGTCTTGGGTACCCTAAAGTCATATGCCTGATCCTCAAACATGCCTGCTTCTGATGAAACATACCTTGGAAATGGAAGAGACTCAGAAAGGTGAAATCCCAAGATCCCCAGACCAAAAGTGCTAGTCAGGTTTCAGTGAGATTTGTATCATGTGTAAACAGCTGTTTGGCCCAGAAATATTGTCAAGTTCTTTCTGGCCTAAACTTTTAAAAGCAAACAAGCAGAATCTGAAAAGTTAATTATCTTTCCATTGTAGTGGTGTTGATATACTCTGTATGGGTACCAAAATCAGCTTCTCTCTTCAAGTAAGAGTTGGATTTAGAACTTTAAATAGAGATCTAAAAATGTAGAAAATATCATTTTATATTCCCTAATCTATATAGCTTAAAAAGTGACATATTTTCTTAGCTGAATATGAATACCTCTCAAGCATAAATTAGTTCCACTCATGTAAAGTATCTTATTTTACTGATCCATTTCAGGAAAGAGGTTCTGCTGCCTTTAAAGCAGAAGGCTTATTTTTATCCCTTTTATTTGAATGAGAGAGATTTGAAAATTGAATTATGTAAATATTTCAATGCATCTGCTATTATTTTGTGGAGTTTATTAAACTACTTTAAAAAATTGTATAGTCTATTTATTGTATGTATGTACATACAGTCTGATAACTTAAAATTTAAAGTGGATTCCGTAAAACCTGACTCAGTCTTGTTTAGACTATTGAATATTGTTTTAGCCTTGTGCACTGGACTCTACCTCTGTATAGGAAAATTTTCCATATTCATTAATAAGTATTGATCTGTATTAATTGGTTATGTTTCTTGCACTAAGGATTTTTAAAACTCTGCTGTTAAGTGTAGATTTTAGTTTTAACTTTTGCAGTATGAATCACTTGACACATAGGTAGATACTTTAGGTTTGTTTATTTTATTTTTCTACATGACGGTGAAGACTTAAATTTTGTTCTCTGGTTTGTTCTAAGTTTGCCAAAAAGAAACCCCAACAACACCCAGTACAGTACCTATTGGTAAATCATAGTGACTGTAATTTGTTTGCGAGGTGATTCAATGCCCTACAATTAAAGCCGGATTGCAATTTAGGATGACATTGTCTTAGTGGAGTTTTTGAATGGACAGTTCTCATCATTAATGGAGGATGAAGAAAACCACACATTTTGTTGACTTTAATTTTAGAGTAGACTTAAACAACAAAGTCATTGGGAGAATAAGTATATATCCCAGTGAAATTTTTTGATTTGTTTTACTCCCCCCCGCCCAACACACACACACTGGGAAAAGGGAAAGAAGTCAGGGATTTAAAACCAAATTGGAGAGCAAGGTGGGAGATCCTACCAAGATCCGAGATGACTCCTATGCCTTAATGTACTAGGTGAGGCCCGTGTCAGAGCCTTGTACCCATCATCTGGCTCCTCTCCTGGGCTGGCTCTCCCGAGTTCCTTCTCTTGGTCTTTGGCAGGGGCATCTCCATCTTGGGGTTTCCCTCGGTTCTGGGCATTTTGATCCTCAGCAGAACTGCAAAGCAGAATTTTGGGAGTGAGCAATTTTGATCCTTTCCGGCTGCTTTTGGTAACCTCTCACCTGGGGCCGTATTTTACAGCTTTGAATTTTTTAAACAATAAAATATAATTCCTGGTTCATTGTAGGTACTTAATAAGTGTTAAATAAATAAATACATAGAACAAATATTGCCTTCCTGCTGCATTTTTTGGAATGCTATATTGAGATAAAATTCAACAGGTTTTATGGATACTGAGTGTGAACCACTTCTTTGTCAGAGCAATGGGAAAAGTCTTATTAGTCCTCTAAGTCTTAAGCAATTCACAGAAGTATTGAACACCTCTTAGAAACCTCTTATTGCGATGTTGCATGACAGAGACCTATCAGAGCATGTCACTTTTATATTGATACCCTGTTTTATTTGAATAACTTTATCCCCTTTGACTTCATCGACGTCAACATCTCAAGACTGTATTGGGTGGATCTTAGAGACATGGATCATCTTTTGAAAGGCCATCCAGAGAGAGCCAAAAAGAGAAGAAATCAGAAACATGCCCTCAAGCTGAAATGGGAAAAGGAGACTTGAGAAGATTTATTTTTTAAACTGTATGGATTGCCAGGAAAACACTACACACAACTTCATTAAGGTCATGATTTGCTGTTACTGAATGCAGAGCCTTACTAGAGCTATTGCATCTGAAAACAAATGCTACTCCCCTCCCACCCCCCGCCTCAGTTCAGATTAGGGAGTTGTAGAAGTGTGCTTGCAGTCACAGAATGGGGGATGGGTTGTGGGCTGACTAGTTCAGCGGACTTCCTTTCCAGTTTTGCTATTGGATTTTCTTACCAAGTTTGTATTTGTGAAGCTGCTAAAGGAATACTGAGTCACTTTCCAGTGAGTTCAGTGGTCAGCACTGGCATGGTCTGCTTTTATTCATCTCTCAACTGAAAGTCTTTAAAGGGCACCGTGTGTCTGCATCGTGCAGGTCTAAGCTGCAAGCACTCAGCTGAGGATTTGCCCTGGTCACTGTGCTGTCCATTGTAGTCTTTGTAGAAGGCCTTCTGGAAGAGCTTGTGACGGTAAGAAATGAGCTCAGAAGGATCTGACTGAATGGTGTTCAGATTTCACAGGTCTTTATAAGCTTTCCTGTGTCTTTTAGTGGATTGATTTAGGTAGAGGTCTTTATTTTAAGAACTTTGTTTATATAAAGAAGTTATTTCAAATACAGGGTAAAAGAGTGGCATTCCAGAATAATCCTGTACCCTTCATTGATTAGACGTGGAAAAAGAACAGCTAGCAAATTCATGAGATAGGGTTCTTACTATGCAGTGACTGGGAAGAACCCTCCATCCCTGTGTCAGTCATTTTGACTGCAGAGGAGCTGCTCACAGGGTTAGTCAGAAGTACCAACCCCCTATCTACCAGGCATTGTACACATGGGAATCTGTGAGGACTAAAAGCTGGCCCCTGTCCACATAAAGCTGAATTGATTTGGTCTGGATCAAGTAACATAACAGTACAGAAAATAGAGACACATTTCATCCTGTCGTGAGCATGAAGCAGAATATCTAAACCCGTCTCTGGTATAGACAAGTATATGAGGTGCTTCTGGAACATCATTTCTCCCTGAAGACATTCATGGAGTTCCACAATCATTTAGTGTTACATTCTGGTATTTTGGGGGGGAGGGGGACCTTAAAGGTCATGTGATGGCTACCAAGAAAATGGAGGCAGAAACCACTGGAAAAGAATCAATTTAGTAGGATCGCAGTTAGAAGATCACTGTACAAAAGTGATAGTTTCCCTAGTCACCAGCAGTAACCAATTAGAGAACACAGTGGAGAAGAGGTGCCATTCAAAATGGGATCCAATTATAACCTACCCGAGAAGAGAAACATGACATGTTTACAATGCATCTAGCATACTTTAATTCATTTAATCCTCATCGAGGTTTCAGGGTAGCTGCTATTATTATTCCCAGATGAGGATGAGTAGGTTTGCAGAAGTTAAAACCTTGCTTTGGGCCCACGGTCAGAGAGTTGTAGAGCCAGAAAGCCTGACTCCAGAGCTTATTTTTAACCACCTTGCTATATGGCCTTTCACGGCCTCATTAGGGAAGAAACCTATTGAGAGATGTGCTCTAGTCTCCCCACCCCTGAAGTCGTTCCAATCCCAAACCTGCAAATATGACCTTAATTGGGAAATGGGGCCTTTGTAGATGTAATTAGTTAAGATGAGGTCATACTGGATTAGGGTGAGCCATCAGTCCAATGACTGGTGTCCTAAAGAGAGGGAGATTTGGTGACAGACCTAGGGACAATGTCATGTGACAACAGAGGCAGAGGATGGAGCAAAGCAGCCATAAGCTGAGGAATGGTAAGGCTGGCCGGCAGGCTGGAAGCGGCAAGGAAGGGGTCTTCAGAGAGCACGGCCCTGCTGATGTCTCACTTGAGACTTCTAGCTTCCAGAACCGTGAGAGCGTCAGCTTCTGCAGGAATCCACCCAGCGTGTGGCAGTGTCGTGGCAGCTCTGGGAAACGAACATGTACGATTCCTAAATAAAGAGACCACTGAACTTGACAGGCAGGCATCATAAAGACCTGAAGAGACACACTGTTCCTGAGTGGGAAGTCACGGTACTAGGAGAATGTCCCGCCTCCAGCTTTCTTCCATGCGACTCTCCCCTTTGGTCAGTGTATGCTAAGCATGCCCAGTTCTGTCCCAGGTGAGGACCTTTCTCTGAGCTGGGATTTCTGTCTGGCATGTTCCCCCAGAACATTTAAGATTTCTACTTAAAGTCACATGTCCAAGAGGCCTGCTGTGACCTCGCTCCGCTCAAAGGTCGCCCCCTCGATGGCTCCCGCAGCACCCCACTTTCAGCCTTCTGTGGCTGCCATTGCGCCACGCTCTCTTCTGGTCACTTCTCTACGGGCCTCCTGCCCCTGCAACGCTGCTCCAGAGGGCGAGGGTCCTGTCTGTGTCCACACTGAACCTAGACCTCCTCCTTTAGAGGGAGGGAACGGCGTTCCCAGGAGAGCTCAGGACAACCTTGAGGCAGGCTTAAGGAGAGAAGCAGAACTTGAACTGGATGTGTGTGGGACCTGGATAAATAGGAAAGGAAAAGAATTCCGCTCAAGAATGTTCTGTCTCTTGAGGCGCCTGGGTGGTTTGGATGGTTGAGCTTGTCTGCCTTCGGCTCAGGTCATGATCCCAGGGTCCTGGGATTGAGCCCCACGTCAGGCTCCCTGCTCCGCGGGGAGTCTGCTTCTCCCTCTCCCTCTGCCTCTCCCCCTGCTTGTGCTCTGTCTCTGTCTCTGTCTCCATATCTCTCTCAAATGAATAAATTAAAAAAAAATCTTTAAAAAAAAAAAGTTCTCTTTCTTAATGTTGCCGAGGGATGGTGTTAGGGAGGCAGGACTCTCAGTAGAGATGTACATGTACATATGACAGGCTTTGGAAACCAACCCGGGAGGTTGGAACAGTGTCAATCTTAAACATCACGTTTTTCCCCCAGAAACATCCTTACGCCTTATATCTTGGGTGTTTTCAATGTACTGAGCTTTCTCCTCACCTCAGCAGCTCCCTGGTGATAGTGGGGCAGATGCTGTCCGGTGTTTTCCAGCTGGAGCTGAAGTCGGAAAGGCTAAGTGATTTAGCTGAGCTCACACAGCACCCCGCGGGCGTCCAGCTTGGCGACACTGGCCCCAAACACTGCCGAGGACGCAAGCCCCACCTGTCGCATGCATCTGCAGGCGCGGTGCCCTTGGAGAAGAGACAGCTGCAATATTTAGCTGTTTAAATGAAGCTTAGCAATACCTAAAGCATGGATATAGGGGTTGCTATTTTTATGGTTGCTAAGTATAGGAACCATGCAGATGGTGGGTCTGGCCTGTTAATAGGCATTTCGCAGAAATCGAGGAGTTGCTATTTCAAAGTTACTGCTTGGCCCTCCAGTGATACCCTCTACCCCTCAGGTCTCCGTTTAAGTGCTTTAGACAATTGGAACACAGGGACCGGGTTGTGACCGAGCCCCGCACTGTCTCCTCCCTTGAGGCACGGCTCCTCCTCTGGCATGTATGGGTCTTGCTGGGCTGTGGTTTTGTGATTTCTCATTTTTAAGTCTGAGGTACATTTTCTAGCTCAAAATAATGCCCAGCCTCTGACTTTCAGTGGGTGTCTTAGTGTGGACTGTTCTTCCTCACTATTCATGTTTCAGTCATCCCATCGGTGGCCCCTAACGTAGCATGTCTCCCCACCTCCCACCCCACCAGCCTCCACATTTCACTTCTTCCGCGGCAGGGCACGGTGCGAGAAGCCCTGTACTTGGGGTTCCGGTGGCCCCTCTCTCCACCTGAGGCGGAGCTGTCATTCCCTCTGTGACAGGAAGCTGAGTTTCCCGCTTGCTGAGGGACGGACAGCTGTTGAGGCGCTGTCTCTGAGCCCAGGGCAGAGCGGATCTCCTGGAGGCTGCTGGGGAGCATGGGGCCCGGCGCCTTCAGTTCCCAGAGTACCCGGGGCTTGCTTGACCTTGACCTGTGGAGGCGTGGTTACTGAGGTGGCGCTGGCGCTCATGTCTGGCCAGGCTGCTGCTGGGAAGCTCTCACCCACCCGTGAGAATGGGTTTTAAACCAGTTCTGATGGTTACTCGTGTGACCAGTCCTTCCTATCCTGAGCGGATAGAAACTTTTACTGCCCACCCTGCCCCATAAGCTCTCTGAAACCAAGGATATTCTGTCTTGTTCGCCACTGTATCCCCAGAGCTTAGAAAAACGCCCCTTCTAGGTTCCGTAAATATTGTTGATGGGATGAGGGAATAAAATACCCTAATGGGGAACTGGTCTCAGCTTCTCCCAATGCCGGGAGGGCCTGTGAGATCTGCACTTGGGAGGACTGAATGAAGGCGCTGAAAGATGGAGTAGATGTAGAGGCTCTAGAGGGGAGAACTGGACCCGGCGGTCAGTACTAGTTACGAGCGTGCATGTCCGCTCTGTGTAGGGAAGGCCCTCGAAGAGCGGCCGCTGTGCAGGGCTGGAGATGCCAGGCTTGTCCTGGTGTCAACTGAGAACTGCTGGGGCAGGGGCTGGGCCGCTGAGGGCCTCCCGGGGCCTGTCTGATGCCTCACCAACTGGGCAGCGGCCTGGCGGTCTCAGCAATCACTTGGGTGGGATGTGTGGTCAAAGACAGTATTTGGTTTCTCCTCCGAGTAGAGTGCTTTTGCCACGCTGCCTCTCTTTCCTACTGTAGTTACCAGAGGGCTGGAATCAAGATGTTTGGCACCAGCTCCCAGTTACCATTTGCAAAGCCGTGGATCAGAAACTTTCTCCTGTCCCGGCAGAAAGCCTCCCTTCCAGCCCTAAAAGGTCTGGAGACAATTGAGCAAATGTGTAGACTGAGCCATGGCGAAAGGAGGGAATTTAGAGGGCCGCCGCCAAGCAGGTTTCCCGCCATCCATTTATAAATGACCTATTTTTGTCGCTCCGTGGCTTCTCCCCTGGAGTTTTAGAAGACGCCCCTGCCCGAATGTCTCTGCAGCTCCGTCCAACCTGGAGCACAAGGCGCCTGGAGGACGCGCGTGGTCTGTGTTCGGTGGCGAATCCGTGCTCACCACGTTCGCGCTGACCTCCCCGGCATCCGGGGGAGAGGAGGAAGAGTCAGAGTTTGGTCTACATCACGAGGCAGGGACAAGTATTTGGGGCTGCTGGGGGCCTGAGCGAGCCCTGCCAGCCCTCCTCGTGCTGCTCGCCGCCGGGAGCCCGGAGCGTCTGCCAGCGTCACTCGCGAGGGCACAGCGGGCCACGACGCAGCCTCGGAAAAGCGCACGGCGGAGCGGTGGGCCCCTTCCGTCCTTCGGGCGAAGGTGTTCTGGCCACGTGGGGGCGTTTGCCGGGTCCCCGAGCCCGCTAGTGGCTCCGGCCCCGACTGGAGCTCACGAGCTGCTGCTCCCCGTTAATGATTATAAAGTACAACTCCGGGAGGGAGGATCATCTGGCCCCACTACTCACTGGATGGGCTCACCAGGCTCTCCGGAAGAACCCTGGGAGTTAGGAAGCTTTCGGACGTGCCCTCCGTCCCATGCAACGCCCTTACCCTTCTACCAGAATCATCCTCAGTTTGCACTCAGGGTTGTGAGAAAGACGACGTTGTGCCCTGGAGGCCCGCGGCCCGGCGGCTGAGGCGCCTGTCCCCGTCCGAGGCCGCGGGGCCAACAGGGTGGGGACCACCGGCCTAAGGCACGGTCCCGGTTCCGTCCGTGCTAGCAGCTGCGTTTGCCCGCGAGCTCCCGCCAGCCATGCACACACCAGGGCTCCTGCTGTCTGCGCCCGCAGCACAGCGCTTTCGCACGGCGAACTCCTCTCTGGAACCCCCGGGGTACTTAGGGCACAGACACCCGGATCTGCTCTAGTGGAAGAAATCATGCACGGCCGCTTTCCACCCACTGAGCCGTTCCTGCAATACCACGAGCAAACCTCAGGGTCTTAAGAAACAAGTTTAAGAATCACTTTTCACATTAATCTTTAAATTCCCCAGTTACCATCTGCAGTGGTATTATTTCCCCCACTTTCCAGCTGAGAAAACTTAGGTGAAGAAAAGTTAATTAACTCGAGGAGGGCTGAGCGGGGATTTGAACTCACGCCAAGCTGATTCTTAACCAGTCCATTGTTAAAAAGTCTGCCAGGAAGAAGAACAAGCTTCATGTGATTTCTTGGATTTTCAGATTCTGATCATTTTGCTTCCCTAGACATCCTGGTGACATTAACAACAGAGATGCATCAAGAAAATATTGCTTTAAAAAGTCTTGTGAGTGCAAATCCACTGCTTGAAAAGAATTGAGCAAATAGAAAAGAGTTCTCCCAGTTGTCAATGGTCTATTTATTAAAGAGCCTAGTACTGAATACCAATGAAAATACTTTCCCACCCATTGCCCTCTTAGGTGTCCAGCTCATTAATCCACAGCACTGCCTTCCCTCACTACCTTCATGCTCTAATAAATGGGGGCCTTGAAAAACCCACTGGCTGGTCCTAGACACAGCATTTTGAACGTGAAATTGGACACTTGTGGGTGCTTGAGGTTTTTAGCTCCAATTAGCATACTCTACTTTGTTGTTTCCACTAGAGGTGACTGACTTGCCGCTTTCCAAAACTTTTTAAAAGCTCTAATTGTGTTACAAACACAAGGTCTAGGGACACTGCTACAATAGAAAACTTTAATACTAACAAGGCAAGATAGTCTCTAAATCCTCCTGATGACTCTTTTCATCTTCCCAGGCCTGTTCTTTTGAGTTTACATAGAATACAGATTTGCCCTGCAGCAAATCTATGTCCACCGTACACAATTAGCCTAACTCGGTACAACATCAGACTCATTCCACTACTTCCCCTGATCAGGGTGTATGGCTTTTTTTGCAACCTCCCCTGAATCTCAGTGATCAAATCTCTTGGAACCAAATACTGGAGAAATGTCCCTAGCTATTGAAATATCTGTGATTTTGTGAATAAAAATTTTCAGGTACTTGTGCATCTTGTTGTGTATGTTACCTATTATAAAGAATTTTGGTATTAAATTATGTTAAGACGTTTTCCCCATCCAGATTCTGACTGCATATGATACTTGTTAGAGTAAACAAGCTCTATTCTTAAGCCCTCAGATCAAAGAGTTGTCAGCTTCAGATGAATTGGGTTGACAACTTGACGCTCCTGGGGGAATGTGTGGTAATCAGGGACAACCTGTTAGCAGGAAAATGTCCCGAAATAACTGGAACAACTGGGCATAACACTGGATTTTCCAGCATTGCAGTTTATTTATGTGGAGTCCTAGCCCAAGCCCAAGGCTGGATGCTCAGGGCCTTGAGGGTGGTAGGAGTTTCCAGAAAGGCACAGATAAGGGCTAGATGCAGACGTGCCAGCTTTATGAGAGCTGACTCATTTATGAAAATCTACTCCCTGTTGATTCAAGAGGTCTTAATGATCCCATCCCTCTGGCTTTGCTTGGAGGAAGTCATCCAAGCTGCGCCTACTGCCACCCACTGAGCATTATTCCTCAGCGAGTCCCCAAAGGCCTGGCTGGCGTCTGAAGACAAGATTGCTCCAGCTTCCCACTGATGATCGTAGCAGAAAAAGTGCAAACTGGCTGATGTGCAGCACACACCTCATTCCCTTTGGCAAAGGAGGCTTGAACAAGTAGCGTGTGGGTGCATACGGGTAGCTGCCTTTGGAGAGGGAGGATGAAAGAGGAATCGGGAGAAGGTGGCAGCCGGAGTCGAAGTTAGGGAAAGGGTGTTTCGCAGTGGGTTGGGATGGTGGTATTTCCTATGCCTGCTTCTGCAGAGAGGCCAATACCTTATGTATCAAAATGGACGTCTCACTGTACATCTACAAAAAGGGGAGTTGCCTTTGGTGGGGACCTGTGATACAGCTGATAAAGGCAGGGATGTGTTGAGAAATCAAGGAAATGCCTCCAGTGAGCAGGTCCTTCACCAGTCGGCCTTCTGCTTGAGACTTTCTGAGTCTTGCCTCCAGCCCAGGGCAGGTTCACATCCAACTGTCACAGACATCTCTGCTCTCTCTCCCTCCCCACCCACAATCCTTCCCTGATGTGCCCGTCTCAGGGAATGGCAGCCCCATCTGCCCAGTTGCCCAGGCTGGAGACTCCTTCCCTCCGAGATTCCCCCAGCCCAGCACACGTGTCAGCTGGGAGGGGAAACAGCCTGCAGATAGCAAATCACCATGTTGACATAAGGTAGGCGAGTGGTGCCATAAAGCCAGAGGGAGGAGGCATTTCACAGAGGAGAGTTACAGCGTGAAAACACATGAGCTAACCAACTTAAAGGGAAATGACTCTTCCACCAACAAGGCTAAAGACACTCTCAGGCAGCCCGTGCTGGTGGCCTGATACTGGGTGGGAGGCCTGAAGAAAAGATGAGGTGTGGAAGTTCTGCCCAAATGTACAGGGAGAGAGAGAGTGCCCTGTGGACATTCTCTATGAGAAGGGCATCCGAAGATTTAGGGACTTAGCCTTGAAGCAGCTTGCAGTTAAGCAGGAATTATTTATTCGTTTTGTGCACAGTCATTCCAAAATAGCCCTGATCTAAGCTCTAAGGCACCACAGGAACCCAGGAGGCATTTACCCTTAAGCTGGGCGTATTTGGTGGCGGTAGCAAGGGCACTTAGCACCCAGAACAGGCTGGAACCGGCTGGGAAGGGGCCAGAGGTCCTGCAGCTTCACTCAGCCCATTGCCACAGGCCCCCCCTTGGCGGCGCTCTCTCGGGCTCGGTCACACATGTCCCCATCGCCAGCGCCTGTGGCCCAAGACGTCAGATTCAGAGTGTTCGCTGTGTCAACACCAGCTCTGCTTCAATGTGAGTCTCCAGAGGTGGGTTTCTCGTGACCACTGTAAGTAGCATGTGAATTGCACACATTTTCCCATTATAGGCTCTCTGGCTTCAGAGAAGTATACAGAAAAAACCCTCTGAAAATTTGAGTGACTCCTCTGTTATGTACGTATGTGTGAGTTCTGTGGTTAAACGGGAAGGTTGCAGTTCTGGAAGATTCAGAGCTCTGACTCCAAATTCTTATGTGAACTTGGACAAATTCCTTTACCTTGTATATCAGTTTGGAAGGGCTACCAGAACAAAGTACCACAGGCTGGGTGGCTTACAAAACAGAAATCAGTTTTGTCACAGTGCTGGAGGCTAGAAATCCAAGATCAAAGTGTAGGTCGGGTTGGTTTCTTCTGAAGGCCTGTCTCCTTGGCCTGTGGATGGCTGCCTTCTCCCAGTGTCGTTTTATGGTCGTTCTCTGTGTTCCTGTATCCCAGGTGTATATCCTAACCTCTTTTTAAGGACACTGGTTGGATGGATTAGGGCCCATCCCAATGGCCTCATTAACTTAATTGCCTCTTTAAAGGTTCTGTCTCCAAATTCAGTCACATTCTGAGGCATTGGGGGTTAGGACTTCAACATATGAATTTTGGGGAAACACAATTCAGCCCATAACAATTTTCTTAACTTCATTTTTGCTCTTTTACGTCTGAAGAATTCCTTCAGATGAGCCAATGAATGATGTCTGAGGTCTTTTCCCTGCTCTCGCAGTGCTGCCTGGGAATGTGTGCTTCTCTCTCTCATGAGATTATAAATACTTAGATGGCACTAGTCACGTTGTCTTCCCCATCTGAAGATAACACCCGTCCCCTTCCATCCATTGTCGGTTGCTGGTGCTGCCATTGCCAAAGTCATCTGAACTGGCCCCCTATCTAGCTAAGACTTTAGAATGGCAGTCAACAAACAGAGAGCACTCATAAGAGGACTGAGCCCAGCCACACGCAGCTGCTGTGTGCTCTGGTTCCCCGTCACAAATATCATTTTAAATTAGGGTCCCACTTGTTGCAGACATATTAAGAGCACCATGGAAGGGAGGCACAGGCATACCCCTGCTCTCTTTAAATCCTTGTTTTGACAGTGTGGATCAGGAAATGTGCTCCCACCCCACATCTGCTGAAATTCCCTTCCTTAGTTTAGAATCAATGAGTGTCACCTCCTTCTGAGCTACCCTCACTTATAGTAGAGAGAGTGGTGGAGGAGGCAGAAAAACTCAGCAAGCTCTCATGTCGATGGCCAAAATAAATTCTTGCTTGAAAGCATCCTTTAGGGGAAGGCTTTTCTCCTCTCAGCTCCAAGTAGAGGAAGCATCCACATAGCTAATGTCAGAAGCTCATGCACATACTAACTTTGGACACTTAAGTTGCTCCTAATGGCCGTTTTAAAACAGCTGTACTTTGAGACATTTTTTCACATCTTCAATTTCTGGTCTGTCTCAGTGTTCCAATTTAGCAAAAAAGAGGGAGAAACAGGAAACAACTAGTTTTAGATTTTGATTGTCCTTGAGAAATGGTAGCAAACACTTCTAGGAAATCCCCTGCCATTCCCAGCCTGTTCGGTCCACTGCTGAGGATTTTTGTTGAATTGTAGAATTTTTTCCCACTGAGCCAAACAAAACAAAACAAAACAACAACATCAATAACAAAAATACATTTAATTTCCAGCCATTTGTCTTTTGTCAGAAAAAAATACCCTTAGCTTCGATAACTCTGGCAACTATAGCCACAGTATGGGCTTTGTTTCCAAAGAGCTAAGTCTGGACTACAAGTAATAAATTAGAAATACAAGTAAGAAGTAAAGAACTCAACACCTGTTGCCTTCTAGGATGGATTATTTACTGATGTTATAGACCGCACATAGTAAGCCATTTTGCTGAGGACGCTGAAAGGAGCTAAAGTGTATGAGCTGTGTTATCTGGCACAGCTAGAATACTTATTCATTGACATCTCCAGCACTCAGTACCCACCTTCACTCCATTGCCAAAATCCATTGTCTTCATTTCATAACTTAAAAAAATTCTTAAGTTAAAATATTCCACTCTCATTATCACTTTTCATTGTCTTATTATAAAGATTTCTTATAAATTTGTCCTTCCTTGCAAAAGAAAGAAAATGCAATGAATAAAAAGAGAAATATTTTGTCCCCTTTTTCTCATCTGTGCCTCCATGCTCACAGCACCCCTGGCTGTAGGCAGAAGTGTTATTCTTCTGAAAAACCTAATTCATGGAGATTTAAAATTCTTGTTCTTTTCCTTTTCCATTCTTCTTATGTGATTTTCTCTCTTCCCCGCCTCTTTCCTTTGCTCTTTCTCCTCTTCCACTTTCTTGCTTTTCATTTTTCTTTCTTAAGGGTACTCAGTCTGCTTCATACGTGATGATAGCCAGGTTTACCTATCATTTTCATGGCCTGGTTAGGATACTTCAGATCAAGTTACTTGCAAAATCCTGGCAGCAAGTACACATCTCCATATAGCAAGGATAAATTAAAGATTACTGGGAGAAAAATATTGCTCTTTCTCTATGGATATTGGGGTCAAGCTTGACACAGATCATTAAGCAGGGTTTCTGCCCATAGTCATGACAGAATAAATGATATTGGACTAGACCTCCCACTGTAAATAACTAAAAAGACTGGATGAAATATGTGAAGCAAAAGTTTTCAGTTATTGAAAATAGTCAGCAAAGGACTGTGATCCCTGGCTTTAGGGGGGGAAATGAAGTAAACCCTACAATTGTTTCAGCTTTTTATCTGGAGGCAGTTTTTGGACTGGACCCAGGGAAAACCCAAGCAGAGCATAGAGGTCTCATTGAGTTGAGAAAACAGAGATCAGAGTTTGGGAAGACTGACAGAGCCAGAGAGTGTAGAGTAAGATACCAGAGAAAAGGGAGCTATATAGAACTCCAGAAATGTGCATAGAAGTTCCCTTGAGTCTTTGGCTGAATACTAAGCTGCAAATACAAAGAGTAAAACTCCATATGGTCAGGAAGTGGAAGCTTTAAGCTGAACAATTCCTAGGCCTCATCTAGGGTAGGGAGACATTTAGGTTCTGGCCAGCCAAAGTGAAGCTAGCTTGTTAAACAACTGAAAGAGTCAGTAAAGACTTTAGAAATGTAATACCTTCAAAAGAGCTGAACTAGATCCACTTTAACAAAGCTTAAAACAAGCCTCAGGAAGATCAAACTAATAATCAAACAAACTGTCAAATCAATTCAACACTTTTTGAAGGAAAATAAAACCCAGCATTCAACGATGTAACACTCAGAATGTCCAGCATTCAATAAAAATAACTAGACATGTGAAGAAACAGGAAAATGTGACCCACAATGAGGAGAAAAATCAGTCAATATTAATAGACCCAGATATAATAGATCCAGATGATGGAATTAGCAGAAAAGGACTATAAGACCAATTATTCTAAATAAACTCAAGAATTTAAAAGAAAACAAAAATAATGAGGAAAATGACTATATTAACATCAGAAAAATATACTTCAGGACAAGGAACATTACTAGAGATCAAGAGGGACATTTCATAATGATAAAAGGGTCAATTCATCAATAAGATGTAAAAATCTTAATAGGTATGCATCTGATAACAAAACTTCAATTTACATAAATGAGTCAATCATGAAATAACATCCATAGCTGCTGTTTTAAATTAAAAAGGGAAATACTACTCGGCTACCTGCAAGGTTGTCTTTACCACCATGGATTTACTGAGTAAATTATCCTAGGGCATTATTAAGGGGACAGAAAAACAGTTTAACAGATTAGGCTTTGACCTCAAGGAGCTCATAATAAGGCTGAAATACAGAACACACACACACAGCAATTAAAAGATTAAAAGATATGTCTCATGTATTTTTCCTTAAGCATCTGCCTTTCAGTTTTTGAATCCAATACATCATTAGCTCTTGTTGGCTGTTTTCCATCTTTAGGTATTAGTCCCTGGTCTTAAAAACATTGTAGTAACTATTTAGTCATCCCTGCTATGTCCAAGTTGCTACTTGACACTTACTTCTAGGTTCAGCTACAACCCTCAGAATTGGGAACCTGGTAGAGGATCATTGTTAATATTACTTAAGATGGAAGTCTACTTTAGGGTCCAAATAAGTCTTGCAATAAGCTGCTGCAGGCCCTCTACCCTGCTTTCTATCCACTGGAGGCAAGCAGTGAGTCCTCAGTTCACTCACATTAGGAGAATACTTTTGAAAAAAATAAAAAAAGATTAGTTCTCAGGGTGATTCACACTCATTATAGTTAATTAAACCAGTCCCACTTAAGAAGAGAAAGGAGGGGCGCCTGGGTGGCTCAGTCGTTAAGCGTCTGCCTTTGGCTCAGGTCATGGTCCCAGCGTCCTGGGATCGAGCCCCACATCGGGCTCCCTGCTCCACGGAAAGCCTGCTTCTCCCTCTCCCACTCGCCCTGCTTGTGTTCCCTCTCTGTGTCTCTCTCTGTTATATAAATAAAATCTTTAAAAAAAAAAAAAAGATTTAAGAAGAGAAAGGAGCCACTCCTTGGGAAAAATCATTTTTTTTTTAAAGATTTTATTTATTTATTTCAGAGAGAGAGAATGAGAGAGAGCACATGAGAGGGGGGAGGGGCAGAGGGAGAAGCAGACTCCCTGCCGAGCAGGGAGCCCTACGCGGACTCGATCCCGGGACTCCAGGATCATGACCTGAGCCGAAGGCAGTCGCTTAACCAACTGAGCCACCCAGGCGCCCCGGGAAAAATCATTCTTAAAAATCCACTTTATACACACAATTTAATCTTTTAAAATTCAGTCATATTTCCCAAGAAAACTGCTTGGAGGTAGTGTTGGGATTAGAATGGATTATCCCTAAAAGATCTTTCCCATAAATCCAAACTCAGCTAACAGGAAGAGCTCGCTCTTTGTTGCCTCTTAATGAATGATTGAATTTATTTATGCCACTTCTTTCCAAAAAAGATCAAAGTAGCTTACCAACAAACCTGCTATAGATCTTAGCTGGTTCCAGAAAGGAACTGCCCAAAAGATAAGTCTCATCTAGTGTGGCCTGGGAATGTGAGCTTCTCCATGAAGTTTTCCCCAGGTTTCCCGGTTGCTCCCATCTCTTTGTAACGTGGAAAGACTAGGGACTTTGGAGTCAAATAAATTGGGAAAGAACCCCAGCTTTGCCACTATAACCTGTGTAGTCCTAGGCTGTCATGAAATATCATGGAGCCTTATTTTCTTCATCTATAACATGGCTGTGTACACACACACTACAAATAACTAGTTCTCTCCTCAATGCTCACCATATACCTCTATTATAGGCCTTATCATTCATTACTCTTACATGACCATGTCTTAGATCTTCTGGAATCTGGAAAGTTGGTCACTGTTCTTACTGTTAGAATTGTACTGCCTCCCCCTCCTTGATGGAAAGGGCTGTGTCTGATTCACCTATGTCCTTATCTGGACACAGTGTCTGACACAGAGTAGATGGTATTATTATTGTTGAATGAAACCCTCACTCTCCTTCAGAAGCACTGAATAAGCCCTCCATTACCTTCTTTAGAGAAGAAAAAAGCAAAGCAAAACAAAATTTTAAAACTCCTCCAGGTTTCTCTTATAGCTCCCTCACAGCTGAGGCCATAGTGCTCTTATGGGGGTACAGGGTGAAGAGCTTTGATGTCAGGCCCTCGGTTCAAGTTCCTGTTCTTCCACATACTAGTTGGGTAAACTTGAGCCATCAAATAAAGGAATGTGTGAATCAAAACTACAATGAGATATCACCTCACACTTGCCAGAATGGCTAAACTCAACAACTCTGGAAACAACAGGTGTTGGTGAGGATGCGGAGAAAGGGGAACCCTCCTACACTGTTGGTGGGAATGCAAGCTGGTGCAGCCACTCTGGAAAACAGTATGGAGGTTTCTCAAAAAGTTAAAAATAGAGCTACCCTATGAACCAGAGATTACACTACTAAGTATTTACCCAAAAGATACAAAAATACTAATTCAAAGGGATACACGCCCCCCGATGTTTATAGCAGCATTATTTACAACAGCCAAATTATGCAGAGAGCCCAGATGTCCATCAACTGATGAATGGGTAAAGAAGATGTGGTGTATATATATAATGGAATATCACTCAGCCATAAAAAAGAATGAAATCTTGTCATTTGCAACAATGTGGATGGAGCTAGGGTGTATTATGCTAAGCGAAATAAGTCAGAGAAAGACAAACACCATATGATTTCACTTATACATGGAATTTAAGAAACAAAACAAATGAGCGAAGGGGGAAAAAAGAGAGAGAGGCAAACCAAGAAACAGACTCTTAACTATAGAGAATAAACTGATGGTTACCAGTGTGGAGGTGGGAGGGTGTTAAATAGGTGATGAGGATTAAGGAGCTTACTTGTGATGAGCACCAGGTGTTGCAAGGGGGTGTTGTACACCTGAAACTAATATTTCACTGTATTTTAACTAACTGGAATTTAAATTAAAACTTAAAAAAAATAAAGGAATGTGTGTACACTGGCCAGGTCAGACCTGGCTCATGGGAAGGACACAGTGTGTTTTTTTTTCTCTGAGCTGTCCCCTACTCTTAAACAAATCACGTTCTTAGATATAAAAGTGATATTCTTGACGGTTGATGCTGCCTGGTCCAACTCTGCATTATCACCCAGTCACTCTATTTTAAACCCTTGTCCATTTTCCTCACACTTAATTTTTGTGCTTTGTTGTTTTCTTTGCTTTCATATGGAAATAGAGCTTCGTAATTGCACGGCTAGTTTCTGTGGAGGTCCTGGCTGTACCAACTGCATCCCAGCAAATGAAATGGATACTCCCTACCTTCCTTTCATTTTGTTCCTTAAGAGAAAACTTGAGTTAAAAAGACTGCCTGAGGGCGCCTGGGTGGCTCAGTTGGTTAAGCGACTGCCTTCGGCTCAGGTCATGATCCTGGAGTCCCGGGATCGAGTCCCGCATCGGGCTCCCTGCTCAGCAGGGAGTCTGCTTCTCCCTCTCCCGCTACCCCCTCTTGTGCTCTTTCTCTCTCTCAAATAAATAAATAAAATCTTAAAAAAAAAAAAAGACTGCCTGAGGAGAGCCCCTGTCTCTCAAATTGCTGGGGTGCAGGGTAGGATATTGGCTCAGAGACAAATGAACTGTTGCCTGCTCTTTGAGACACCGCTGTCTAGGACTTCTGAATATATCCTTCATTTGTAACAAACAGGCTAATCATTTGTTACCAATCAAAGAGGTTGTGAATATTTGGAGGGTTAGCATTTAACAGTTGTGAGTTTTAAAATAGATCAAATTCCTTCATTCCCCCTTCTAGTATTTCATGGTAGAGAAGAGGCAGAGAGAAACATGGGGGGGTGGGGCGGGCATGAACTGGTTTGTTCTTTATTCACTGAATGCTGAGCTCACAGAACGTCCCAGCCACCCAGTGTCTTCCTCCCTTCCACACAGAAAAGTTGGGACAAAATGGTTGATGACAAATGTCCAATCCCAAGGAAACTGAGTCAGGAAGTGTTCAAAGTCCCTCGGGGGTGCTGTGACTGCCCTGTTCATTGAGCAAAGGGAAGGAACACTCTAGCTGGTTCACCAAAAAAGGCCAGCACTTTATGAAAAAAAAAATGAATGAAGTGAAAGACATAGGAGACACAAGACAAAGTGACCTTAATTCCAGCTACCATTTATTGAATGTTTCCACTGTGCCAGGCTGTTTGCATGTTGTATCTTGTTTAATTCTCTTAACAGCCTAAGAGGTAGGTGCCATTATGATCCCTGTTTTACAACGGAGGAAATAAGACCCAGGGTAAGTGATGGGTCTCAGACTCAAATCCACGTTTTTCTATTGTATTCCTATTATATTCCTTCTACCCTTGATTGCTAAGTTGAACTGATGCTCAGCTGAGAAACAATGAGTGTAAAGGAAGATTGCTGGGCAGTGAGGAGAACCAGAGTCTAGTTGTGATCTTGAGGGGGCTGAGGTGGTGAGGCAGAGAGGCTGGGCAGGGCCATACACAGTCGATACTGTCCAGGGTTGCACATCACGAGCATAAGCACAGGATGCTACGTGAGCACCAGTGAGGACACCTAACCTGGTCTTGGGCGGAGGAGGAGGAAGTCTCTGGAAGCCAGCCGCAGAGACGGTAAGGTGCCCTATATGTAGGAAACAGCTGTGGCAGGTCTCCGAGGCCACACAGGTCAGGGGAGCTGCAAGAAATTCAGGTCTTTGGGCAGGCAGAATGCAGGGCTGGGGAGAGAGGAGTCCAGGCCTCGCAGGGCTTGGTGAGCTCTACTTGACATCATCCTGGAGGCAATGGGGAGATCCTAAAGAACATTAAGCAGTGAAATTTTTTTAAAAAGTGTTTAAACAAGTCGAATGCTGCAATTTTGCCTTGTGTGAGGTGGATCTTGGTGTCATTCACCTAGAGAGAGAACACAGGAAAAAGTGCAGCGTGTTTGGTTGGACATGTGAGTTTGAGGTGTAAGCTCTCCAGGTGATGTCCGGAATGGAGCTGACAGAATGGAGTCTCTTATTTTCCCACATAATGCAATTCTGAAAATTCTCACTGAAATATGTGACAGACCAGTATCATCTTACTATTTCTGGAGAGCTCTGAAGAAGTCATCCTGAGATATTTGTGTTTATGATGCAATTGTAATTTTTTTCTTTCCTTTCTAGACTGAACTAGCTTTAATTAGCTCTTTGCTGAGGCCAAAGATTTGCCCCTTTGGGTCTGATCAGTGACTCCTATCTGTGACTCAAATCTGTGAAGTTGACGAGATCTTTACTTCAGGTTGCTAATAGTATCACCTTTATTTTTCAATTTTCCACTACCTTTTCCAAAATAATAAAGGCACATCATGAAATCAGGGAGGAATTTGGTGACTGCCTCATAACTTGCCCTCAGATGCTAGTAGCTAAGAGACTAGACTCTTCCGGGAGGTCCTCTCTAATGCGCTGTGAGCTGGTGCTCTTTCACATGTTCCCACAAAGCAGCACCCCATACTTTCTTTATGCTATGTCACTGACATTTTACTGTAACTGTTCATTTACTGCATTTTATTTTATTTTTTAAAAAAATTTTATTTATTTATTTGACAGAGAGAGTGCAAGAGAGCACAAGCAGGGGGAGCGGCAGAGGGAGAGGGAGAAGCAGGCTCCCCGCTGAGCAGGGAGCCCGATATGGGGCTCAATCCCAGGACCCTGGGATCATGACCTGAGCTGAAGGCAGATGCTTAACCGACTGAGCCACCCAGGCGTCCCTCATTTACTGCATCTTAAAACTATCTTTCTGCCACAGGCAGGAGCCCATTAGCTTTTTCTTGATTGCATTCCCAAGACTTGGCAGAGTTCTTAGTGGGTGCTCAATACATTTGAAATGAATGAATCCTCAATTCGATGAAGTAGGTATTATCATCTCCCTTTTGAAGATAACAAAACAAGCTCAGGGAAGTTGATATTTGTTCAAGGCCAAACATTGGTAAGTGCTTGGGACCAGGACTGCATCTAGTCCTTCTAACCTCGAAGTCTGTGCTCTTTCCTTTGACTACTAGCAACTGCTTTGATGAATAATTTTTCACTGATTTGACGCTACCTGAAAACAAACACACAAGCCTCCAGTGAAAAGAATAGGCGTATCTGTGGCAAGTGCAGACCCTGTTGGACACCTGTGGTGGTCGTATGAAGAAACGGCAGGGACAACCGGAAACAGTTCGACTATGTGCCCCGGGCCCTGCTCTGTAGGGTGGCTTGAGTGCTTCAACCTGTGACCGAGATGGTAAATGATGTTCCTGGGAGGTTGCACTAGGTAATATGGTCCATACGCATGCCCTATAAAGGATTTTTTGACATTTAGAAACACTCAAAATGTGCTATGTGGTGTAAGCCCACAAAGAGTAGAAAGGAGAATAGGAATTAATCTGGAAGGTCTTGTGGATCAGGATATCCGTGTGACTCCCCGCTTTACCTGCTTCAGTCTTTGTTCAAATGTGCTCTTCTTAAGGAGGCTGTCCTGGTCACCCCTCTAAACTTTGACATCCTCTACTTCCTTCTCTGCATTATTCTTCTCCTTAGGATTTATCACCATCTAATTAGTAATTCATTTTGCCAAAGATGTTTATTTTGTTTATTGTCAGTTCTTTCCACTAGAATGTAAGTTCAACAAGGACAGAGGGCAGAAATGTCCATCTGTTTCATTCTCTGCCATTACCCCAATGCCTAGAATAGTGCCTGAGACATAGTAGGTGCACAGTAAATAGTTGACTTACCTGTGTTCATCACACTATCAACAATATTTTGAAAGGCATCACTAAGTTCAAAGGGTAGTGATAGTAACAGTAATGAGGAGATGATGACTCCTTCCTGCCTAGAGGGTGAGAAAATCCATGGGCTTTGATTTCAACTGACATCACAGTGTCTTGGTCCATTTGGGCTGCTATAACAAAATACTATCATAGACTGGGTAGCTTATAACAACAGAAATTTTTTTCTCACAGTTGTGGAGGCTAAAGTCCAAGAACAAGGTGCTGGCAATTTTGGTGTCTAGTTAGGGAAAGCTTCTGGCTCAGAGAAGGCCATTCTTTTTGCTGTGTCCCACTCCTAATACTATCATCTTGGGGGTTAGAATTTCAACATATGAATTTGGGGGGAACAGATATTTAAACCATAGCACTCAGCCTTCAGAGGGTGTTCTGATACACTTCCTAAGACCTATGAACATAAAGCAAGCTTATGCTGGAAGCTTTCACTTTCTTCACAAAGAAAATCTGACCTGAAAGTTTCTTCCTCCTTTGTGAGAGAAGTCATACCTCTCTGCTTATAAGAACCAGCCTAAGGGCCGCAAAACAAATTCCATGGGGCACTGTAAATGCCATCTGGGTAGAGAGAAGGCATCTGCCTTGGTGTCTTCACCAAAAGCATGAAGTTGAGTTGAACTGGAGTTGAAAATACAATCTAAGAATGGCAGCTCTTGGACCATAGGAGCAGAAAATTCCTCAGCAGCAGAAAATTTCCGCCTTGTACCTGTTCTTTGGGATCTCTTATTGCCTAGGTTGTTAATTTTTAGCTGTAAGTCTGGTGTGGGGGAATGTGTGGGTTTGGGTGGTAGAAGGTCTGCACAGAGCTGGTTCACCCTGGATTACCTAGGCTTATATTGCCAGAAAAGTAAGTGGTTATAATAAATTGTTACTGGATTTACATATGCACATGAAATGTGACTGCGGGCATGATTGGTCTGTTGTGCTGGTGCTGAACCTTTGCTTTCTATCCAGTCCTGAGAAAGTAATTTAATCCTGAGAACAATGAAAACCTTCATTTCCCAAATTAGATAATCTATTCCTTAAAACACACACACACACACACACACAGAGCAAAACAAAACAGATGCCATCATTTCCAAGCCTCTAGAAGCTGAATTCTATTTCCCTAGTAGCCATTTGCCACTTTGAACCTGGGAGGAAATATATCCTTCTCCGGCCAGGTTTCTGGGCTGGTTGCTCAGGGCCCTGGGGCACCCATCGTCAGGAGGAGAAACCACTGCAAGAAATCTACACATTTTTTCAAAGAAATGGAACAAATAATCCTAAAATTTGTATGGAACCAGAAAAGACCCCAAATAGCCAGAGGAATGTTGAAAAAGAAAAGCGAAGCTGGTGGCATCACAATTCCAGACTTCAAGCTCTATTATAAAGCTGTCATCATCAAGACAGTATGGTACTGGCACAAAAACAGACACATAGATCAATGGCACTGGCACCTGATTCTTGGGGTGATAAGAATAAGGACGGATAGTTTGAGTACACATCATTGGCTGGATGCTGTTCTCTGTGCTTTAAGTATTCTCTCATCTGTTCTTCACAATCATTCCAGGTAGGGGTTAGATAATGTGCTTTTACAGTGAGGAAACTGAGGATAGTAACTTCCCAAGGTCACATGGTCAAGAAACTAGAATTTTCATCTAGGTCGTCATACTCCAGAACTTGTGTTCTAAACCTTGATATTAGGCTGCCTTTCATCCTTATTTTCACATAGGCCACATTCCTAACATTTCTTTTTAGAGGAACATTCCTTTATTAAAGGGGGATCTTGACCAAAACATAAAAATAATGAAGATAGAAGTGGAGGTGTTCTGACTGAAGTAAGAACGGGAGTGGGTGGGGTGTGTACCTTGACCCCTCCCTCCATGATCATAACTCTGCCCTCCCTGGGGCTCCGAGAGGCACATTGGTTTTCGGAATCCACCCTTCATCAGCTTCAGCTTCTCTTTCCTCTAGTAGATCCTTATTATTAGTCAATCCTCATTATTCATGGATGCCATATTTGCAAATTTGCCTAACTGCTACGATATTTTTTGTAAACTCAGAATCACCACCTATGGGCTGTCATGGTATTCGTGGACACGCACAGAGCACTGAAGAGTTTGTCACCCAGCACGTGCATTCCCAGCTGAGGTGGAAGATGCTGATGGGCTGCCTTCTTGTTTCAGGAACTGTAAACAAGCTTTTTTGGGGGGAGTGTAGGTCTACTTAGTGCCATGTTTTTCAAATTTTTGTGCCCTTTTTTTAAAAAAAAGATTTATTTATTTGACAGAGAGAGAGAGCCCAAGCAGGGGGAGTGGCAGGCAGAGGGAGAGGGAGAAGCAGACTCCCTTGAGCAGGGAGCCCGACACGGGGCTCGATCTCAGGACGCTGAGATCATGACCTGAGCTGAAGGCAGATGCTTAACCAACTGAGTGACCCAGGTGCCCCTAAAACTTTTGTGCTTTTTGTTGGTGATTTTGCTGTTTAGAATGTCTCTCAAACATAGTGCTGAAATGCTAATGTTCCCGAGTGCAAGAAGCCTCGGGATGTGATGTGCCTCACAGACAAAACACATTAGTTAAGCTTCGTTCAGGCATGAGTTACAGCTCTCTAGGCTACGAGGCCAACTATATTAAATACATATAAAAAAACATACATGTTAAATAAGGTATCTTCTAACAGAAGCACACGTAAAACAAGGTTATGCATTGATTGATTGACTAAAATGTGGTGACCAGACCAACTCTGTATTTCCCCTAGGAGTCCCCAGCAATCTCATAAAGCATCATATCATCTGCAAAGAGTGAGAGTTTGACTTCTTCTTTGCCGATTCGGATGCCTTTTATTTCTTTTTGTTGTCTGATTGCTGTGGCTAGGACTTCTAGTTCTAAGACTGCTAAGACCACCCCAAAACTGCTAGAACTCATACAGGAATTCAGTAAAGTGGCAGGATATAAAATCAATGCACAGAAATCAGTGGCATTTATATACACCAACAACAAGACAGAAGAAGGAGAAATTAAGGAGTCTATCCCAATTACAGTTGCACCCCAAACCATAAGATACCTAGGAATAAATCTAACCAAAGAGGCAAAAAATCTGTACTCAGAAAACTATAAAATACTCATGAAAGAAATTGAGGAAGACACAAAAAAATAGAAAAACGTTCCATGCTCATGGATTGGAAGAACAAATATTGTGAAGATGTCAATGCTACCTAGAGCAATCTACACATTTTTTCAAAGAAATGGAACAAATAATCCTAAAATTTGTATGGAACCAGAAAAGACCCCAAATAGCCAGAGGAATGTTGAAAAAGAAAAGCAAAGCTGGTGGCATCTCAATTCCAGACTTCAAGCTCTATTATAAAGCTGTCATCATCAAGACAGCATGGTACTGGCACAAAAACAGACACATAGATCAATGGAACAGAATAGAGAGCCCAGAAATGGACCCTCAACTCTATGGTCAATTCATCTTCGACAAAGCAGGAAAGAATGTCCAATGGAAAAAAGACCTCTTCGACCTCAGCTGCAGCAGCTTCTTCCTAGAAACATCGCCAAAGGCAAGGGAAGCAAGGGCAAAAATGAACTGTTGGGACTTCATCAAGATAAAAAGCTTTTGCACGGCAAAGGAAACAGTCAACAAAACCAAAAGACAACCGACAGAATGGGAGAAGATATTTGCAAATGACATATCAGATAAAGGGCTAGTATCCAAAACCTATGAAGAACTTATCAAACTCAACACCCAAAGAACAAATAATCCAATGAAGAAATGGGCAGAAGACATGAACAGACATTTTTCCAAAGAAGACATCCAAGTGGCCAACAGACAGATGAAAAAGGGCTCAACATCACTCGGCATCAGGGAAATCCAAATCCAAACCTCAATGAGTTACCACCTCACACCTGTCAGAATGGCTAAAATTAACAAGTCAGGAAATGACAGACGTTGGCGAGGATGCGGAGAAAGGGGAACCCTCCTACACTGTTGATGGGAATGCAAGCTGTTGTAGCCACTCTGGAAAACAGTATGGAGGTTCCTCAAAAAGTTGAAAAATAGAGCTACTGTATGACCCAGCAATTGCACTACTGGGTATTTACCCCAAAGATACAAGTGTAGGGATCCGAAGGGGTACGTGCACCCAATGTTTATAGCAGCAATGTCCACAATAGCCAAACTATGGAAAGAGCCAAGATGTCCATCGACAGATGAATGGATAAAGAAGATGTAGTATATATACACAATGGAATATTATGCAGCCATCAAAAGGAATGAAATCTTGCCATTGGCAACGACGTGGATGGAACTGGAGGGTATTACGCTAAGCGAAGTAAGTCAGTCAGAGAAAGACATGTATCATATGATCTCACTGATATGAGGAATTGTTAATCGCAGGAAACAAACTGAGGGTTGGTGGAGTGGTAGGGGGTGGGAGGGATGGGGTGGCTGGGTGATAGACATTGGAGAGGGTAGTGCTATGGTGAGTGCTGTGATTTGTGTAAGACTGTTGAATCACAGACCTGTACCTCTGAAACAAATAATATATTATATGTTAAAAAAAAATGATAGTAGGAAGAGAAAAATGAAGGGGGGGAAATCAGAGGGGGAGATGAACCATGAGAGACTATGGACTCTGAGAAACAAACTGAGGGTTCTAGAGGGGAGGGGGCTAGGGGGATGGGTTAGCCTGGTGATGGGTATTAAAGAGGGCACGTATTGAATGGAGCACTGGATGTTATAAGCAAACAATGAATCATGGAACACTACATCAAAAACTAATGATGTAATGTATGGTGATTAACATAACATAATAAAATAAAATTAAAAAAAATGGAGTCCCCAGCAATCTCTAACTCCGTGTTTGTGGCAACTTTATGTAATGCAACTACCACGAATAATGAGAAATGACTGTAGCTATTTATTGAGAGCCTCCTATAGGCCAAATAATGTGCTAGAACCTCATTTAAAGTAACTCTAGTTCTCAACAATTCCAAAAACAAAGTGTCATCTCTAATTTATAGATGGTAAAACTCATGCCTAATTAATTTGGCAATGTCATTAAGCTAGAGGGAGGTAAGCCAAGGCTGGATAGCATATGGCTCTGCTTTTCTCTTTCCTTTTTGCTCAGTTCATTTGTGAACAAATCCCAGGATGCCATCTTGTGCAATTCAGCCATATCCATGTCCCTGACTCCCACTGGATTTCTTTTCCATTGAATTGAACACAATACTCCACCAAAGCTTTTCTCTGCTCTACAGTCACACAAATAGAAACCTCCCTATTGATTCTGGGATAATTTTTTTTTTTTTTTTGACAGAGACGCAGCAAGAGAGGGAACACAAGCAGGGGGAGTGGGAGAGGGAGAAGGAGGCCTCCTGCAGAGCAAGGAGCCCGATGCAGGGCTCGATCCCAGGACCCTAGGATCATGACCTGAGCTGAAGGCAGATGCTTAATGACTGAGCCACCCAGGCGCCCCTGGGATAATTTTTTTTTTTGAGCCAAAGTGTTTTATTAAAAATGTTCCTGAGTGAGTTTCCCACCATGTTTCCTTGCCAGCCATCTTGTGAGTTTCCAGGTGGCTGGCTTGTGAGAATGGATGTTACTGTGTCTCCCTGCTCCACAGTGCTGGGCGCTACCGCCATGACACTGCCTGTCATTCAGCTCTGCTGGGGTTCCCTGGGGGCCTTCCTTCTTTTCCTTCAGCTACCATCCACTGTCCTGGCCCCTTGCTTGTGGCCTATGATTTCCCTCCAACTGTCACTCCAGGAGAGCAGCCGTCTCCTTGTGGGGGGCAGGGCCAGATGCTGGTTGTGGCAGCAGGTGAACAAGATGTGCTCCCAGCTTGGGGTCTCCTCTTGGCTTCGAATGGTGTCCTTGTTATCAATGAGCAGGTCCCCCAAGACCACCATCTTGTCCCTCCTCAGGATATTGCACTCCACAAACTGAGGCCCCAGTGGATTCTTCCCCCAGCGGTACTTCTTACCCACACGGTATTCATACTTCATCAGAGGGCTGGTACAGATGAAGACCTCAGTGTTCTGCATGTTGTTCATCTCCTGTATGGCTTCCAAGGCTCCAGGGATAAGCTCTAAGGCTAGGAAAAAGCCTTCGGCTTCATACACACCGGCCACTTTGTCTGCTGCGTCCCGCCACGGGTCTCAGTACTGCTCTCAGTCAAGGAAATCCAAGTTGTTATTTCCAGTGCCACATGTGGCTGGGAGGCCAGGGAGGCTGGGATGGGGGGCTGGGATAATTGTATAGAGAGCCACATGTTTGATGCTCCAGCCACATCCTCCTCTTTTGTCCACATTTTGCTTCTGGCAGCTACTGGGGTTTAAATTTCCAGGCAGAGCAAAACTATCCTTTAGTAGGAA
Organism: Mirounga leonina; assembly: GCF_011800145.1. NCBI lineage: Eukaryota > Metazoa > Chordata > Mammalia > Carnivora > Phocidae > Mirounga > Mirounga leonina. The sequence goes on from NW_023270642.1 coordinate 2,891,076, forward strand.
AAAAGGCAAAGAATGGAGATGGTGTGGACTTAGAGAAGCAAGAGCAAAACAGATAAGGGTGGAGAGACAACAGGCAGCATTACCTTTTCAGAAAATGCTGTGGGAGCAAAGGGATAGACCAAAGATGGGAACCCAGAGGAGTAGACCCTGAGATGCACAGGTAATTCTTTATATTTTTAAATCATTTTCATGTCTATGATCTCATTTTGCATATCACAGCCACTCTGTGTATGCAGAGGACACATTTTTTTCTACTTTACTGATGAGAAAACTGAGGCATGAAAAGCTGTAGCAATTTACTCTAGGTCACAAAATTCTATTTTATTCCATGTTCAGGATAGATTATTTATATCACACAGCAAATTCAGAAATTGCTTTCCTGGTATTTTAAATTTTAAACCAGTGTCACGAATAGACTATTAGGAAGGAAAGATATTTTCCTTTATTTTATACTTGAACCATATGGCTATTTTAATATTTTTTTACTTAACCACAATTTCTCTAAATTTCATTGTTCATGTTGAAGCATTTGACTAAAATATAGCAAAACTACTGTGCCTTTCAAGGGGGTCAAAATGTTTTCTGTGGATGGAAACGTGTCATGTGAATAAAGATGAAAGCAGCTTTGTTGTACTCCTCTTCTGGGAATCTTTTTAGGGATATTACTAAAGTCAAGAATAGATCAGAAATGAAGAAAAGATGGGAATAAAAGAATAGCTTTCATGGAAAATTGAAATCATTCCTTTTAAAGTTCACAATTTCCACCCTGATGATAGATCCCCAGCCTTGCAGGATGGGTTCTTCCTAGATAGAAAGGTGACAGCTACGAGAGGATTTTGATGCAACTGTGATTGATGTCAGCAGGTCCAGACAGTGATACTTTATTACGAATTTAATGGACATTTATTAAGCTGATTCAATGGGAGCAGCCCTGGGCTAGATGGGGCTAGGACATACAAAAGGAAGATGCAATCTATGAAGGTTTCGGGGGCCAGTTAGGGATGGAAATTCCACTGATTTGAGTTGTTGCACCCTCATTCCATGCCAGGTGCTCTCAACATCATCATTTTGTGTCTGCCTCCCACAATCCCTGACTGAACAGCATGATTCTCCCTAAACCAAGGTGAGGGTACGTGGAGAGATTTGGTGACTTCCCCAGGGACGAGGCGGCTGCCCCAGGCCTTTTGTATCCAACTAAAAAGCTCTTGTCTCTCAGCCAGACAGGAAATAGCTAGAGAAAAACAGAGTCACAGCCTAAAGTTGGGACACGTGTCTAAGATGCAGAGTTTTGCTTTCAGCCATGATGCAAGAATTCAGAACAAGAGCCAGACCCTTGTGGGCCAGTGTTCTCACCTACGCTTCATAGAGAAGACAAAACATGAGCATTTCAGTGCTTCTTTAATAAGTGAAGTGGTTGTGGAAATATTTGCAAGGAGGAAACACCTTTTTAGTAGAGAAGTTTCCTTGGCTAGTTAACAGAACCTTTTCTTTCTTGGGCTAAATGTAGTCACTTCTCTTATATCCTGAAGCGTCTGGCTCCCCCAGTACAGACATGTGAGCACTGCCACGGGCCTGGAATGTCTCAAGAGGGTAAGAATAGCCCGCAATGAGAGATGACTCCTGCTGTCTTCTGGTCACTGCAGTTGTCAAGAACGCTTTGCCTCAGAGGCCAACAGCTCAGGGCCGTCTCTGCTCGGAGACAGAAAAACTGACCTCCCATTCCTGGGCTCACAGATTTCCCTTTATATGTGCAGCTCTCACCTTTACGTCTTTTGTAGCGAAGATACGTTTATTCCTGCAAAGATTTTCCACCTTCTTGGAGAACACAGGCTTCCGATGTCTCCAGCAGCCTTGAGTCTGTGACACTCGGGAGACATGGAACGTTTGGACCTGCTGGGATTCCTTCTCATCACTGTCAACTGCAACATGACCATTGTGGGTGAGTATAGGAAATAGCTCCAAAGCTCTTGCATTTTGTTTTCACCACTTTCCTTGGCCTCTTTGTTGCTGGAAGAAAGGGAGCTGTGTGCTCAAGCTTTCTTTTAATCGCTCCCCAGTTCCACCATCATTTAAGGAAGGCTTGGATTGAGTGTTCTCTCCTGGGGGCTGTTCTCACTGATGTTTAGGTGCTGAGCCTGAAGACTGAAGCCAGTGGAAGGAGTATCTTTGAGTAACTCTTCTCTGACTACCTGATCAGGAGAAGGAACAATACAGTAAAAATTAAAGAGAAATTTGTGCCTTGATTACACTTTCTTCTTGTTCATCTTTTTCCTTGAAGCTTAATTTGTAAGGATTAGTCATTTCTCTTGTGCAATTTAAGCCAAATCCAAATTTTAGTTTATTATTTTTTTTAAAAAGAAAGTAATAAATATTTCTGAGTTTGATGCAGACATGTCAAATTTTTAGAGAAGTATGGGTGTCCTAGAAAAAAGACTTGAGAAGGGGTACCTGGGTGGTTCAGTTGGTTGAGCATCTGCCTTCGGCTTGGGTCATGATCCCGGGATCCTGGGATCAAGTCCCGCACTGGGCTCCCCGCTCAGCGGAGAGTCTGCTTCTCCCTCTGCCTGCTGCTCCCCCTGCTTGTGCTCTCTCTTTCACTCTCTCTCTGTCAAAATAAATAAAATATTAAAAAAAAAAAAAGACTTGAGAAAAGGATTAAAATACGCCTATGAAGTGGTTGATATTTTTCTTATTCTTTTGTAGAATTTAAACAAAATCAACTTGGTCTTACAAGTTTGACTCAATGACTTGATCACATAATGCTATTCTTTGAGCTTAACTGCCTTCATTTATAATAGAGTTCTGTTTTTCTGATGTCAGGTGATGTTTTCTGTATCGTGTCACAAAACAAAATATTTGCAGATTATTTTAACTGAGTCTTAGACGTGTTCCAAAAGAGTTAACCTGTGATATGAAAATAGGACTTTGACGTTATTTTGATTTCCTAGGTTGGTCTCATTTATTATAAATTGAAGAAAGAGGAACCTCATTATTTCATAATAACTGTAATAGAGGAAAAGGAATTCCAAATCATTGAAAAATCTGGAAAAGTTGAATGTCATTAAGGAAATTTGATTTCAAGGACCATAAAGCAACAATTAAATAAAGATCTTATGGACCAAAATAAAGATGACTGAACTATAATTAGCAGCTTGTATTTGCTACACAGAGTTACACAAATGTGCTAACATTCTTTAGAAAGCTTATTATCTGCAGAGAGTAAGGTCTTATTTGCATCATTAATTTCCTCAGCTCAACTTTCTTTCTAGAACTTTCAGTCCAGGAGACATTACCAAGAGTCTGAACTAGTGGAGTCAGATCAAACATCTTTAGTCTCTAAGGCTTCTTTAAAATCTGTCAGTTGCAAAGCATTTTGCAAACAACTAGAACAGCACAGTGTCTGACACATTGTACGGCTTCCTTAAATACTTGGCAGATGAGCTAACTAGCCGCCGCTGCTTCGGGGACTGAAATGCATGCTTAGTGACTTCGCAGTTCTCCAGTCTCACCCCTGAAAATACTTAAAAACTACTGTCGGACGGGCATATGTTTGTATGCTGGTGATGGTGCCCTTCCTGCTTCCTCCTTTCTAGGGAAGATCTGGCTTATCTTCATGATACTGCTGAGGATGGTGGTGATCATCTTGGCAGGCTCCCCCGTCTACCAGGACGAGCAGGAGAGGTTTGTGTGTAACACTCTGCAGCCAGGATGCGCCAATGTCTGCTACGACATCTTCTCCCCGGTGTCCCACCTGCGGTTCTGGCTGATCCAGAGCGTGTCTGTTCTCCTCCCTTCTGCCGTTTTCAGCGTCTACGTGCTCCACAGAGGGGCCGTGCTCGCCGCCCGTGGACTCTCCGGGCCAGACGGCGGTCCCACCCGTCCTGACCCCTGTGACCAGAGCCCTGGGGACAGGCGCCGCCCTCCGCCCTGCAGGGAGCCGCGCCACCTGACCGTGCCGGACTTTTCCTCGGGCTACATCGTCCACCTCCTTCTTCGGATGCTGACCGAGGCAGCTTTTGGTGCCTCGCATTACCTCCTCTTTGGATTCTTGGTCCCCAAGAGATTCTCTTGCACCCAATCTCCCTGCACCAGCGTGGTGGACTGTTACGTCTCCCGGCCCACGGAGAAGTCCATTATGATGCTTTTCATGTGGGCGGTCAGTGCGCTCTCCCTGCTGCTCAGTGTGGCTGACCTCATCTGCAGCGTGCAGGGGAGGACGAGCGGGGGCTGGGGCCCCGCCGAGGATCCCCCGGGCCCCGCCGCCGGCCGCCGGCTCTCCCGGAGCCTGGGCGCTAGGCCGGGTCAGATGGCCCGCGACGGTGGGGGGGGTGGGGGAGGGGGCGCCCATCCACCCCGGCCTGTGGAATGGAGGGGTGGGTGCCGACAGCCCCAGTGGTAAGTCCGCTGTATCAGGGCGGATGGGGCTTCCCGATGAAGATGAGAGCGAGGTGATGTCCTCTGCCAGCGAGAAGCTGGCCACGACTTGCAAGGAGCCTGGGAGTAGGCCGCGCGGAGAGGCCTCCCAGGACCCCAGGGGCGAGGGTCCCACAAGATCAGAGGAGCATCCCTCATCGCCTCGGAGCCGGCTGGGCCGGCGCTATCCATCCTGTCAGCTACAGCCCCTCGACGGGCTCGCCAACTCCAGATCCAGAAAATCTGAGTGGGTCTGAAGAGGGAATGCCGGGCAGCCCCCGGGCGCACCGTCCTCTCCAAATGGAGACGTGGCCCACGAAGACGCAGACTCACTTTGGCCCGTGTGAAAGTTCACCCACTAGGTTCCCGGAGAACATCAACAGGCAGAAAGGCGAGCTGCCATGGGACACATGCAGCTAATTATCCTCGAGATACAGATTTAATTTAGATAATTTCTCTTGACAAAAGCACTTGACATTGTGCTTTTGACAATGTGACTGGAAGCTAAAATGATTAATTGGAGAGTGTCAGGTGACAGATGATGCTACACTCTGTTTTTTTGGTTTGTTTGTTTGTTTGTTTGTTTGTTTTTACCGTAGTATGTGCTTAATTAAAGCATATTGTCTTACGTTAATAGAGCTCATTCATGTTATAATGTTTTCTGGTGAGTTATTTGAAGTTTTTGGGTGGTTTTTTTTTTTTTTTTTGGTTTTGGTTTGTTTTTCTGTTTGGATAAAAGAGGCATCTGATATGCATGTTATCAATAGAGAGACATTAATTTAACTTCTCCTGATGACTTTAATAAAATTAATCGTGATGGAATTGTAATATCACCCCTCAGTGTTATGGGAGAAATGACAAATGCAGAAAATATGGCTCCTAAGCACTTGGGGATTTGGGTGGAGGCCTCTTAGATTGTTTCTGCTTGTGAGTATAGGTGCCCAGGATGAGAGGGATCCCCGGCGTGGGTGCTGTTCCTGTGTGTTTTCTGAGTGGCTGTCCTCACTGACTTGAGGGAGCACATTTTTGTTTGTTTTATTTTTAATCCTTAATTGAAGTGTCGTTGACAGAGAAGAGGCATCTGTGGATGAGTGGAGGCAGAGTTGTTACATGTTCTCTAGTCTGGGTTTTGTCCTTTAGAGAGCTGTACAGTTCAGGTTTCCCTGTTCAGTGGAGCAGATGAGAAATGATGCTGGTGTCCTGGCCTCGCAGTCCGTGTTCATGCTTTTTGGCTGTAAACGAGAAACAGAAAACATCCTCATGTCTAGAGATGAGCTTCATATAAGCATTCTCTGCACTTCTCAGTTGCTCTGGTTTGGGTCTAGGAGCTGCCCAAGTCAGAGGTGACTTGGTGAGAGATTTAGGGTTGCCTTTAAATGCCACATAGATGGACACAGAGTAGCAGAAAGAGCTACTATGGGGCAGGATAAACCTGCTTATCTTATCAAGAGAGGAGAAAGAGCCATCTGGGTGTACTTCCAGAATTGATGAATAGCCTTTGGTCTCCAAACACAAAATGGCTAAGGACAAGGAATTGCCCTTCACTCCAGCAAATAATAAAAAAAGTGCACTGATGCATTCATGAAACCAATGGCCACTTTTAACTGTTCTAAAGAAGGCTTTGACAATGAAACATCTGCCAGGATGGAGAATAACATCCTGCTTGATAAATCTACGGGATATCAAAACAATTGGTTAAAACTTAAATTGTCCAAAATTGGTTCTGGCATAAAAATATTTGAATGAATATGGCTATTTTTAACATATGCAGTAAATCTCTCTTGCTCCTCCATTCATTGGAAACAGTGAGCCATGACTCAGACCCCTTTCTTCAATACTTAGATCAATGTCTGGCACATAGCAAGTGCTCAGTAAATGTGATTTTTTGAGTCTAATATTCCTAAAGCATTTGAGGGAAAATTTGGTTCTTGTCCCTTCTAGCATGCTGGTGGACCGCCCAAGGTTGGGTCTAGTCTTAGAGATATAAGAATTGTCTAGCGCTTCATTACTATTTAAAAATAAGTTCCACGGGTCTCTCAAGCCCCCAGTATTAGCCTTGATAATATTGAGTGACAAAATCAACTCAACACATGTGGTGGCCTGTGTCCATGCAGGATGTCTGGTCAACAGCTGGGAAAGCAAGGTGGCAAGGGCTGCGCTGGGGTTTCCTCTTGGCCGTGTCCCCAGAGAGAACTGGGCAGAGTGTGTCTGTATTCCTTCTCCCGCTGGAGTCTATGCTCAAGTTTGGGTTTGCAGGCAAGTGTGATTTTATTTGGGTGGCACTGGGAAAGGCTGCTTTTGCCTCTCTACTGATATCCAAAGTCCCACTATCAGAGAACCAGAGCCTTGAGGTTTCATGGAAAACTGTAAATACTATTGAGAACAATGGGTGCCAAGAGAGAAGAGGAGAGGTAAGGAGCCAAGGGAAGGACATCTGTGTTCTCATCCCATGTCCCCATTACTGGGCAGGCCACTTCATCCCTCTGGGCCTCAGTTTCCTTCTCTGAGTGAAGAGGAACCTAGACTAGATGATTCCTTAGTGCTCTACAAATTTAGAAATTTGCCAAAGCTGTGTGCCATGTAGAGCTGTCATTTTAACATTAATGAGGGTTAATGCATTAGACCTTTCCGTTGCTAACTGCCTAAGCACAGGTTTTGATAAGATGAAAATGATGGTAAGAACAGGACAGGACGAGTCTCAGAGGAGGGGAAGCTAAGCAAGGACATTAGCTCAGGTCCTTAGATATACTGGGGCTGGAGAGAAAAAAAAAGGAGATGACAAGTCTGAAGAGAACTGACTGAATTGGGCCTAGAACCCAAATCTCTTGCACTTTGGGACTGTCCTCTTAATTGCGATCATTTTATTTTATTTTTTTAAATTTTATTTTATTATGTTATATTAGTCACCAATTTGCGGTCATTTTAAATAAGAAAGGATCTTAGGGGCTCCTGGGTGGCTCAGTCGAGGTTAAGCGCCTGCCTTCCATTCGGGTCATGATCCCAGAGTCCTGGGATCGAGCCCCACATTGGGCTCCCTCCTCCGCGGGGAGCTTGCTTCTCCCTCTCCCACCCCCCTGCTTGTGCTCTCTCTCGCTATCTCTGTCACTATCTGTCTCTCTCTCTCTCAAATAAATAAAATCTTTTGAAAAAAAATTTAAAAAAAGAAAGGATCTTAGTTTGTTTGAGTGTCTGCCCGTGTGCCTTGTTGTAGTGGAGTTCTTTTGTGTTTGCACAGGAAGAAGGGCTCATTAGATACTGTCAAACTTTCCAGGAACTTTAATGCAGAAATCTTGACCTGCTAGTGTCCAGGTGATTCTCAGGTGGTCCAGCAGTGACGGGCGACCACTAGTGGAATCCAAACTCTGAATCCACATGTACTGCAGCTGGCTGGCTGCCGAGAGAAACACGAAAGAAAGCTCATGAGGATCAATGAGGTTATGCTTGTGCTTAGTCAAGAAAAGTATTATTTACAGAATTAATAAATGTGCCTCCCTTTTTCTAGCATGTTGCAATCTACTATAAGAACCTATTACGAATTTTTTTTTTTAAGATTTTATTTATTTATTTGACAGAGAGAGACACAGCGAGAGAGGGAACACAAGCAGGGGGAGTGGGAGAGGGAGAAGCAGGCTTCCCACTGAGCAGGGAGCCCGATGTGGGGCTTGATCCCAGGACCCTGGGATCATGACCTGAGCTGAAGGCAGACACTTAATGAGCCACCCAGGTGCCCCCTATTACGAATTTTCTGAGTGTAAATTTGGTTTCAGGCAAGAAATGAGGAGGAGGGTGGTGTTTTGCAGATGGAGAGAGGGGGCATCTAGGCTTCTGAGGCACAGACTTGCCGAAGGTCTCCTACAAAGGAGACGCCGCCCCCGCCCCCCCAACCTGAGAGCATTTCCGGGGCAGGGGCAGCTGCGGATCCAGCTGCATTTTGGTTGTGCTGTAGGGTAAATGCTTCCTAGAAACCAAACAGATGTCTCCCCACCGACCATTGGAAATATATGTATATATATTTTTCCTTTCTCCTGTCAATCACAGAACAAATCTTTTCCTTGGGAACTTTCTGTGTTGTGACCTCAGAGAGTGAGTGGCAGACAATAGAGCCGAAAGAAGTGACTAAATTTTCTCATAAACTGAACTTGGATGAAATGAGTTTCATGGAGAATTCAGGAAATTAAAAGTCAAATGCAAAAACTAGATGTATTAAGAAGAGTTTCCTCCCTCCCCAGACAGGCAGGGTAGAGACATGACATGTTTAAAATACTGAGTGATTATGAAGAGTGTGCCTGCCTGGCCATGATGTTGATTGGCCATTCATTTCCTTGGCCATCTCAAAGCTGAAAGACTCCCCAGGCTGTCACCTGTGTGTCACTGGTTCCGTTCTTCTCCCTCCTGGTGGTGCTTCTTGTTCCTCACACAGCCCCTGTGACTGTTTTATCAACAGACTGAGACATCAGATTTCACACCAATGGAGCTACATTGATAAACCAGTATTTACTGAGTATTGCCTCTGTACCAGGGATTAAATCTCTTGCTTCTGTTTCTTTCTATGAAGCTAAAAAAACCTCATCATGTGACAGGTCAGCAAATTGGTGGGTTCTAGCAAAATGTCATTGTTTCAGTACCACTGTTCAAACAACTCCAATTCCTGTCACCTTTCATTTTCTCAGTGCTGAACTGGGCACTAGAAGGACTATATTATGTTGTGGGCTTTGTTGGGAAGCTCAGATGAGAGGGAGTGGGTGTGGGACCCCCCTGAGACAGACTTGTGTGTCACAGGAAGGTGTTCCCTGGGCTGTGAACTGGTCCATGCTTGACAGATCACACTAAACAGGTCTCTCCAGGAATCTGTGATATTTGCATGAGGAGAAAGATGTCCACAGACATAGGGATGCTCCCAACCTTCTTCCCACAGCCTTTCTTACCAACAGAAGCCTCTCTTATTTATGAACACAAAAATGTTGATTTATTTCTGGTGGTACATCTTGACCATTTCCATGCTTCTCTATATTTGCTTCTAGCTGCCCAGAAAAAGCAGGATTTGGGAACTCGCAGCAGCAGACCTGGGAATTGTATTAAGTTACTTTGGATAACAGAGGGGGTGAGAAATTAGGGATAATGAAGAAATTGTGGACAATCTGGCCTCATGGGAAGAAGATAATTTAAAAAGACAATGAGTCTTGGGTTAAGATTCAGTCCCTTATTTCTAATGAAAGTTCTTTATTTTGCTCACAAGTGTCAGATTGTCCTTTACCCCGGCTTTTCACCTGATCAGGCTGGCAACTGCAAAGGTTTAGCTTGAGATGTAGATTCATAATAAAAGATGACAGCCAAGACAGACAATGGGGGAACTGGGTAAATATTGCAAACCCTATGGTGTGACCACTCAGGAAGGTGTGTGGTGGGTGCCAACAGAACGCAAATATTCTTTTGTCACATAAGATTCCTCAGCTGTGTACTAAACAGCTACAAAAAATTCCTTCTGGTTTTAAGTTGTCAAATAAGGAATCTGCAAAGGTGCATGAGGTTTTTCCCCTTGGTTTATGAAATGATGTGTTATTTTATGTGTAAGAATTTCTTTTTCTCCTTTTCTTGTGCTTAGAAAGTTGAAGTGCTTTTGATCTCAGAAATAGTATTTGAGAAGCAATTTAAATGTCCGTAAATTTGTCTTCCTCACCTGGGGTATTTGATCCGAATAAAGCCTAAGACATTATTAAAGTTTACACTAAGCTTACCCACTGCCATTTCCTCCAGAAATGAAAATTCAGTAATTTTATAGAGGTGGTATATGCGATTCGCCATTAGAAGGAAATAAAGTCTTATGCTAAAGCAAGTTCATCCAACTTTGTTGTGTGCCCACAGTGGTTCTTCAGAGAGAAGTAAAGAGGACGGTTAAAACTTGTACTCCAGGGACAAGGAAAGTTTTCCATTCTCTCACTACCTAAGGGCTCTGAGAGCATTACTTTTCTCTGTGTGTCTTTATTTCCTCATCTATAAAGAGAAATGCCACCTTTCTACCTAGAAATGTGATATTTGTCAGAGTGTCGATTGCAGAGTTTTTTTTTTTTTTACCTTTTTTGAGGGAAGATAAATGTAAATATTGAAGATTACTCATTATGTCCGTGTATTTATTGAGCATCTCTTGTATGTCTGGTACTTGTGCAAGGCATGGGATGAGTCACAAAAGAAAGATAAGGAAAGATCATCTTTGCATTTGAGAATCTCTTCCAATGAGACAATTAGGCAATACATGAGGGCAACATATACTCAAAAATTAAATTTCATGGCTCCAGACTTGAATATTTCACCAAAAAATATCTATTTTTTTTAATAAGTAAACTGCCATTTTGCCAAATAGCAAAAGTTCTTGCATAAAATTAAGGAATTGGGCCCCCTCCATTACTCATCTGGGGAATGGAAGAAGGCTGAGCTTTCGGTGTTATCTATCCTTCTTCACCTTCCTGCAGCCCTCGGCTCCTTCTGGGTGCCTCTCCTCTGGGCACCTGCTTCTTCTCTGCCCTATCTGATCATGACTCCTAATTCCAGATAACCCACATTTCACATCCCACCCCACCCCCAGGAGGCATCCTGAGCCACTTCCCCTTAGCACCAACCTCAGCATCATGGAATCTTCCATTTGTCCGGGACCTTAGAGACTCCAGTCAATGACTCATTTTACACCTGGGGAGATGAAGGTCCAGGAAGGGGAGGTAACTCATTTAAGACAATCTGGTCAGTTAGCAGCCAACCTTTCTCTCTCCTGCCTGGTTTTGGCTCCTTTTATTGCTTCAGGATGCCTTCTTGAAGGTCAGATAGAAGCGGTTATTGTTCATAAAGCTTAATGTTCACAACAGTGTAAGATTTCCAGGAGTGTTAACAAATGAACAGAGGGTTCAGGGGCACTTTAGTAGTATTTAGTGGTATTCGAGGCAAAATGAGGGTCCTACAGTAGCTCTATAGAATAGAATGAAATTGGTGTTTAGTTACAAGTTAGATCAAACATTTCTTGAAGTTAAAAGAATTATAATGGAAATATAAGAACACAGAAGTTTTGAAATAGCACCCTTATCATTTGTCCACAGTGAAATAGCATAATCTGCTTGTGTTCTTAGCTTCTTAGGTTTTAAAATTTAAGTTCTCATACAATCTGCACTATTAAGCTAGTTTCAACCACATTCTGACTGGTGTTTGGGATGCTGCCATAATTTCATGGGTTAAATTTAAAATGCTAACCTTGAAAATGCCATTTCCCCCTGGTGCTTTGTCTAGAACTTAGGTGACCTCCCTCCAGGTAGATGGGCTCTCTGAGCTCTCCCCACTAAGCCTGTCAGTGAAGTTTCTCAGTGGGCACATAACTGAATCACAGTGAAGCACATTGATTATATTTTAGTAATTAACTGGTCATTAAAATAGTTACATATAAAAGATTTTAAATTCAATAAGATTTACAAATTGGGCCAACTTTTAAAGGAACTTGGTCAGCTTGTGTTTAAATGCCTTCCAGGTTGTAATTACTTAAATCATGATTTTTTTTCTTCCATGCATGAGAAAATTACCTCTCTGGAATAAATTTCAGTCCAGAATAAACTAAAAGAACTCAATTCTATCTTTTTCAGCCTATGGCTCCCAACTGCCCTGATTAAGAGCTGGTCTTGGCATGTTCCCTGGCTTCTCTGCCTGATCTACTTTATTTCAACTCAGGAGCCCCCACACCTTATCCATACCCTGGAAATTGGGATGCCGAGAAGGATTTGTCTAGAGGAGACAGATGTTTAGGAGGCAGCATCTACATGACTCTGTTACTGGTTGGATTGGGGGAATAAGGAAGAGGAGGAGGTCCTGGTTTGGTTTACTGGGTTGCATCCCCGAAGAGGAATTCCTGGTGGAGAAGATGGATGCTAATGGTTTCTGGTTTGGAAGTGCCAAGGTTGAGTTTTCTGTGGAGCATTTACAGGAGATGCCTAGAGGGAAGGTGGACTTATTGGGCCAGAGCTCAGAAAGTGAAATGACAAGAGTAGATTTGGGAATAATCAATATAGAGCTGCTATTAAATCCTTGGGCATTCTTGCCCACAGACTCTAGCCTCTGTTTCAGGTGACCCCACATCTCCTTGGTGACCTTAACTGACAGGAAAAGTGAATGGTGTCAGCAAGGCTATCAGGCTCCTTACAATCACTCCTAAGGGAGTGAATCTCTTGTTTTCCAATTTAGGAAGCAGACCTTCTAGCAAAGCAGCCCTGATTTATTTACTCTGAGCACTGACTGGGTCAGAACTCCAGAAGTTCTCAAATATCCATGTTTGAGTTTAAGACTCTCAACTCTTTCTGTGTTTCCCCTTCCACCCCAAACCTGAGAGGATGAATGGTCTTTACCGCACCCCAGGTGGCCTCACAGCCTTGCTTCCTCCCTGGGCCAAAGAGGTCCTGACTCTCTACCCCCTTGTATTGCTATGTCATTGCAAGAGGGTGTCCTACACTACCTTATTTGGTAGATAGAGCAGAGAGTTACTTATTAATTGTATAAGCATGAGTTAGTGTTAAACTCAATCATTTTTTGAAACTGTTCTAAAACTGTTTTTTTTTTCATTTTTTTGTTCTTGTTGCCAAATTGTCTTTTTTTTCAGATTAAATTTACCATTTTCTTTGAAATACTAAATTTCAACATGGTAATATATTTTATTGCCAACTTTACTTTCCAGACACAAATGGACAAGATGCCCCAGGGACAGTGTGTAAGTTGCTGGGAAGAGAAGATGGCCAGGGTAGGGGCCTGAAGGGGTCCGGCAGCTGATCTTTCTGGAGAAAATGGCCCTAGCTCCCGAATGGGTGCCATTATAAATTCAGGGTCTCCAGTAGGGCCTTTAACACTGTTTCCCCAACTCCATGTTTTCCTAGTTAGCTCACTTTCCTGTGCTTCCCAAAAACCATTTTAAACTTTTCTTCTCTCCTCATATTTTTGCTTCTTGCTGTATGGAGAAGTCATCCCATGGGAACTTCTGCCCACAACTATTTACCCTGTTCCCTGGCTTCTTGTTTGCATGACTGTATCTCTCACTAGATTCTAACACTGAATAAGGACTTACTGAGTGCCAGGTAGTGTTTTGTGCCCTCTTTGGATTTTCTAATTTAATATGTCATTATCCTCCACGACGTAGGCAGAATAGTGGTATTCAATGTACAGATGAAGTAGCTGTGGTTAGAGAAGGTTCTATAAGCTCCAAGTTCCCTACTGTAGCCCTAATATATGGTATAGTGTCTGGGACTGGCTAGGTACCCTTATTAAAAATAAACAATTTTAAAAATTGATTTTAACATAAAGCTTATGGGGCAAAGGCAGTACATAGGGAAAATTTGAAGACATCAGATAGGGAATCAATAACAGATTAGCTATTTGAGTTGACAAGTTGACAGACAATCAGAGAACACAGGTGAGAGGATTGGCTTTGAGCAGAAAGGTGATATCTTTAGAGACTAGAGACAAAGGGCAAGGGTGGGAGCAAATAAGGATGTTCACTGGAGGGTAAGAGAGTTTCTGTAGGCCAAGTGTGTTTGGAGAGAGAATTGAGGGACTAAGGATGGTGGCTTGAGAAGAAGATTTAAGTCTGGAGTAGCCACTGTAAGAAATAGGGGAGGAAGCTGACCAAGGACACACAAAAGGAGTCACCTGGAGTTCCTGTACCTGGAGAAAGAAGGCATTTATTGAGTGTCTACTGCATGTCAAGAGCACAGGCCATGTCATTTGATCTTCTCAGTAGCCCTGTGAATACTATTTTATAGATAAGGAAACTGAGGTTCACTGGTAACTTTCTCAAGGTCACACAGCTGTGGAGGAAACTGGGGTCAGAATTTAAACCTGACTCCAAAAACCTGTGTTCTTTTCTCACACCCTACTGCTTCTTGTGAACTTTTGGCTCATTATGGGGAAAAGCTTTCCCCACACTGTAATCAACTCTTGGCCAGCTCAAGACTTTTTAATCACTCCTTTTCTGGGCCAGGAACAGAAAGGACGCTTACGGTTGCAGAAGTACTACCTTGCCAACTGCTGATTTTTTAATCAAAAGAGGATTTCTCAGCTGCTTGATTAACCCATTCTATGTATCTCCAATCGGGTACGTAGAAGTTTGTTTGCACTTGATGTTTTTTATTAGATACCCAACATGCACAGAATCAGTCTGCATGGGGTATAAGTAACTTCAACCATGTCTTTTCCCACAACTTAAATTTCAAAAGTTATATAAAACTTCTAATATTCACTTTTCATAAAGCGAATCCAACCAGTCTTTAAAACAGAGGTGTGAAATGTTATTTCAATAACTCTTACAATTTTTTTTCTAGTTGAGTGGAGCTCAACTATTTTTATTTTTTTATTCTTATGTTAATCCCCATACATTACATCATTAGTTTTAGATGTAGTGTTCCATGATTCATTGTTTGTGCATAACACCCAGTGCTCCATGCAGAATGTGCCCTCCTCAATACCCATCACCAGGCTAACCCATCTTCCCACCCCTCTCCCCTCTAGAACCCTCAGTTTGTTTTTCAGAGTCCATCGTCTCTCATGGTTCGTCTACCCCTCCGACTTCCCCCCCTTCATTCTTCCCCTCCTGCTACCTTCTTCTTCTTCCTTTTTTTTCCTTAACATATATTGCATTATTTGTTTCAGAGGTACAGATCTGAGATCCAATAGCCTTGCACAATTCACAGCGCTTACCAGAGCAATACCCTCCCCAATGTCTATCACCCAGTCACCCCCTCCCTCCCACCCCACCCCCCACTCCAGCAACCCTCAGTTTGTTTCCTGCGATTAAGAATTCCTCATATCAGTGAGATCATATGATACTTGTCTTTCTCTGTTTGACTTATTTCACTCAACATAATACCCTCCAGTTCCATTCACGTCGCTGCAAATGGCAAGATCTCATTCCTTTTGATGGCTGCATAATATTCCATTGTATATATATACCACTTCTTCTTTATCCATTCATCTGTTGATGGACATCTTGGCTCTTTCCACAGTTTGGCTATTGTGGACATGGCTGCTATAAACATCGGGGTGCACGTACCCTTTCGGATCCCTACTGTTGTATCTTTGGAGTAAATACCCAGTAGTGCAATTGGTGGGTCATATGGTAGCTCTATTTTCAAATTTTGAGGAACCTCCATACTGTTTTCCAGAGTGGCTGCACCAGCTTATATTCCCACCAACAGTGTAGGAGGGTTCCCCTTTCTCCGCATCCCTGCCAACATCTGTCCTTTCCTGACTTGTTAATTTTAGCCATTCTGACTGGTGTGAGGTGGTATCTCATTGAGGTTTTGATTTGGATTTCCCTGATGCCGAGCGATATTGAGCACTTTTTCATGTGTCTTTTGGCCCACGCTTGGATACTTTTTAAGGTCCAAATGCCTTGGGAGGAACAGCTCATCATGTACGGGTCAATCGCATTGGTGAGCATGACAGAACAGAGAAATGACTGAGATAGGAGGAGGAAGAGGAGGAAGATAAGATGAGGGAGAGCCCAGATTTCTTGGGGAGAGAGAAGAGAAGTTGTTGGCACCAAAGAGGGAAGAGGGAGAAAACGAGGAGAGACTGGAGTCACAGAGGTGCTTTGTGTAAGAGATGCCAAGAAATAGAGAAGGAAGCCTGAGCAGGGTGTACTAGGACATAGAACTTTCTGTGCTTGAGCAGATCAAGGGCAAACTCCAGGACCAGAGGGCAAGAGGCAGAATTTAAGGCCCTGAGTTTGAGTCTGGAATCAGAGTGAGGCTGGGATAGGATGAAGAGGGAACATGGTAGCTCTGAACATTTGGGGAAGTGGAGGAATGGTGGCTTGCCTTTGTGTGTATGTAGATCAAAGAGGTCTAAAGGGCCTGATATGTTAATAACTCCATATCTTTAAATGGGACCATCAAAGGTCCAGAAAAGATTCCTTTGAGTCGGTCAAAAGTAAAGGAGTGCATGTATCTCCTTTGTGGTAGGATGGAAGGGGTGTTAGAAAACTCCGCCCAGGTATAACTCCCCAGTGGAACTTGTCAGTCACCCTGGATGTATTTCTAACAGCAATGGTTCCTAATAAATTGTCACTCATTTAGGTACTATTGGGTCAGAAAGCATACTTTCTATATTTTTTTATGTCTCACAGAAATTCTGGTATGGACAGGGTGTGTACTCTATTCTGTATTCCTTTCCTTGGAGTCTTATTGGGTTTGGTTAGTGAAGAGACTAATAATAAATTTCATTGTAAATAAGAGGATGCAGGATAGAACTTGGTACCTAAGAAGGGAATATGGAAGTCATCAAAGAGCAGGATGCAGAACAAGAGCTCCCAGGACCCCAAAGACACATCTCACCTTCTTCTCAAATTAATTGGTCCTTGCCCGAAGCCTAGCAGTGTGCCTCCAAACAGGTTCTTGCCCAATGGGGGATATTATGGGAGATTTAGAGGCAAATATAGGTCTGGAGCATCACATAAAATAGGGGGTAGAATGGCAACCAAATTGTTTCAGTAAAGTCTTGATTATGCTAGGGAAATTACACTGCTGATAATCCAAATGGAATTAACACCTTTTGTTGTTAACTTGACACTTCTCACACAAGTTAATGAACAGCTTCCAATAAAACTAAATCAGTAACTTTAGGGCCTAGAAAAGAGTTACCAACTCACATCAGGCCCACCCTTACTTTATTGAACTTGGAAACATCTGTGTTAGT
This sequence comes from Mirounga leonina, assembly GCF_011800145.1. Taxonomy (NCBI): domain Eukaryota; kingdom Metazoa; phylum Chordata; class Mammalia; order Carnivora; family Phocidae; genus Mirounga; species Mirounga leonina. Next base: position 2,908,197 of record NW_023270642.1, read on the forward strand.
CTTGCACTAATCCTTTTTGAGTTGGGCAATATGATTGTGTTGGAAACTCATGGAATTCACCACATTCATCCTTTAATTAGACTAAACTTGGATTTAAAAGCTTCTGTGTGATTTGGAAAAATTCAATCTTTAGTCTCAGACTGCCAAATCCTTTGAGAATTTTGAAGTGCAAATATACAAATCATAATACAGTGTTAGGTTCTGTTAATCTTGAGTATGTGAGTCATTTTAAACCTAGAGTATTTTGGACTTAGTCATTTCCTTCATATGAAATCCAACTTTCCAGCATAAAAATTACGAAGTGTAAAGTTTTCCAGTGTATGGAATTACAAGTCTAAAACATGGAAACTGTGCCTAGATGTAATATTGCTGTGACTGCAGCATTTTGTTGCAAATCTGATTTAAATGTTTTATTTTGCTTCTTCTGAGCTTTTCTTCTCATAAAATTTCTTCTTTACTCTTTCTTGCTTCTTTATTCTTCTTGCTAAATAGCTTTAGTTCATTTTCTCCATGGTCAGTTAGTTTCACATGAAGAAAGTATCTACAGCTGAATATGGTACAAAAAAATCCCCTCCCATATCATGGCAGTGGAGATAAAGTAATTCTCAGTTCTCAAAAACTATGTGCTGATTGAGTGAATTTTTAGAACAGCATTAAATTTAAAAATGAAATTCTTTTGAGTGGAAAAAGATTTTATTTATTTATTTGAGAGAGAGAGAATGAGAGACAGAGAGGACGAGAGGGAAGAGGGTCAGAGGGAGAAGCAGACCCCCCACTTAGTAGGGAGCCCGATGCAGGACTCGATCCCAGGACTCCAGGATCATGACCTGAGCCGAAGGCAGTCGCTTAACCAACTGAGCCACCCAGGCGCCCTCTATTTTTTTTTTTTTTTTGTATTTTACTTCACTACTTTCAGTTGAAGACAGACTTAAATGTGATGAAGACAAAGATGACATGTGACTATATTAGTGTGGGGAGCTGTGGCAGTCATTAATGGCATTCAATAAATATTTCCAGTTTTTCTTTTTCTGGGTGCATGATAAGATTACTTCCCTGTGCCCTTTGGGGTACCATATAGCCATATGACTTGCCATCGCTAATGACACATTTGGATATGACACGTTATTTCCAGGCAGAAAGTAAGAATCAGTTAATATATTCCTTCCCAACCTAGGATAATGGAAGTACATGGCAAGACAAAGCTTTTACCAACCTGGATCTCTGAGCACTTAGGCTGAATAGAAGCCCTTTGCTGACACGTGATGGACACATGTAAATGATAAATTACTTTTTGTTGTGGTAAGCCATTGAGATTTTGGAATTGTTATTGTAGCAAAGCCTAACTTATTTGGATTTATACAGAAATTAAGGAGCATAAATGGGTAAAGAATGCACGGAACAATGGGTAAATGGATGGATGGATGGTTAGATGAATAAAAGGATGGATGAACATAGTAACTAGTGACATAGTAACCAATATCCTAAATGCTCTGATTCAAATAAAGTGCAAACCACTGGATTCTAGAAGAGTATTCTTATAAATCAGGATGCACTCATATGTTCATTTTCACAAGCAAAGTATCTATAGCTACATACTGTACTTCTAATCCCAGTATGGCGGCAGAATAATGGTCCTGAAAAAGTATCCATGCCCTATTCCTATCCTGGAATTTGTGAATATGTTATCTTACGTGGTGAAGGAACTTTGTAAATATAATCAAATCAGGATCTTGAGATGGGATTATCTCTTATTCTGGATTATCTGAGTCAGCTCAATGTAATCACAAGGATCCTTATAAGTGAAACAGGGAGGCAGACGAGTCAGAGAAGAAGATGGGACATCAGAAGCAGAGGTTGGAGGGGCGCCTGGATGGCGCAGTTGGTTAAGTGTCTGCCTTCAGTTCAGGTCACAATTCTAGCATCTGCGGATTGAACCCCGCATGGGGCTCCCTGCTCAGTGGAGAGTCTGCTTCTCCCTCTCCCTCTGCCCCTCCCACTGCTTGTGTGCGTGCACTCCCTCTCTCTCAAATGAATAAATAAAAATCTTAAAAAAAAAAAAAAAAGGAAGCAGCAGAGGTTGGAGTGATGCAATTGCTGGAAGGGATCATGAACCAAGGCAGGCAAATGGCTTTTAGAAGCTGGAAAAGGCAAGGAAACAGATTCTTCCCTAGAGCCTCCAGAAGGAACGTAGCTCTATTGACACCACGACTGTAGCCCAGTAAGGCCCATTTTGGACTTCTGGCCTCCAGAATGACAAGATAATACATCTGTGTTGTTTTAAGCCATGAAGTTTGTGGTAATTTATTAGAGTGGCAATAAGAAGTGAATACACCCAATTACTTATTTTTGTTGATATTTAATCTCAAGAGATCAAATCTCTTAGCAGAAGAATACAGGAAACTCAAAGCAAATCCATGACCACTTCTGGGGGAAACATGCTACATGATCTGTAAACTTTGCTCAAGCAAAGCCCAGCTCAGATGGGTAAGTTTTCTCTGACCCTACCATCCCAAGGTGGCACTAAAAGTTCCTGAAGTTGTTATCGATGGGAACACTCTCATTACATTTGCCTCTTCTGCCTTAGAGTTCTCAAAAAAGTTGAATTTGCATTACTAGATATTTGTTTGTTACTAGAATAAATCAATTACCCATTGCACCACAGGAAAATTGTCACTTGGCACCATCACAGATGCGAGAGAATTCTAGGTCTGTTAATCCCTTTGACAGTGGACCAGGTCCTGTGTCACCCATTAGTCCTTAAAGTCCTTGGAAACAGGAGAATGTCTTAAGTCTCTTTGCATCTCTGTCTAGGCACCAACACAATGTTTTAAGGAAGTAATGTTCTGTACAACATAATTTTGAGAGACTACTATAAGGTAAATAAGATGGTGTCATGGCTCTCAAATAGCACACAGTCCATTGGGAGAGAGGGAGAGAGAGAGAGAGAGAAAGATGAACAAATACAATATAGTGTGGCAAGGGTTGTATTGAGAAGGATGAATTGAGAATACAATTGAAAGGAATGAATTGAGAAGGGAGGAACAATAACTCAGTGTGAGGTGGTCAAGGAAGACTTCAGAGGGGACTTAAAAATTTGCCTGGGTCTTTAAAAATGAAAGACCCCTAACCAGCAGTTTGCTAATAGAGAAGGGACTTCCAGGCAGGGGGTAACACATTCAAAAGCATGGTGTGAGTGCAGGGAGTATTTGCAAAACAGTGAGAACTGGAACAGAAAGTGCTCAGGGAAGGTGGGACAGGTCACCTGCTTTATGCCTTCATTCCCACGTACAGATGTGTTTGTACAAGCTGAGTGGTTCTCAAACCTACTGAATCAGAACCTCTGAAGGAGGGCTAGGATCCAGGCAGTGGCATTTTATAAACAGATTCTATTTCACAACAAGGATCAAAAACACTGACCTAGATGGGCTCACAATTTCCTTCTAGATCTGAAATGGCATGATGCTATGAAATGATACCTATTATTTGGTTCTAACAAACTGCTTTTTAATATTGACTTCCATTTTAAGAATATTATTTCTAAAAATAGAATTTTAATAACCAAATTTGATTAAAGTTTGTTTTTTAAAGGCATAAACAAATATTTTATGCTTCTTAAGAGTAGACACATTTTAAGATAATTATGGTTTCTAAGAGAAAATAAATTATCTGCATAAGTTCAGGAAATGAGGTAACATCATCTTTGAAATTGGCTTTAGCGGTGGTGTAAAGTTCTGTCCCTGGGTTGGGAATACAGTCAACTTCCAAGCCTGGACTATGCCCTGGGATTTATTTTCCAAGGGAGAGCTATTTTCACAGTAGAACATTAGGCTGGGCCTGGACTCTGGGCAAGATCAATATTGAATTTTTTCCTATACAGGCAGGTGTTCCATATGAAGTAAGGAGTGTTATTAGAAAGGGCCAGCAAACACTCTAACATCTTTATCCTAAATCTATTGCTATGCAAGCTTTCTGCTATGTCTTTTGTTTATTTATTGCCACTGCCAGCTTGTCCAGGCTTCAGGGATCTGCTCTCTGCACCAGGCTTGCTCCATTCCTGGCACTGTGAGCCCCCTCTCCCAAAAGACAGGTGTAAACTCTGCCAATACCAAATCAGCAAAGAAGTAAAACTTGCACTATTTGCAGATGACATGATGGTATGTATAGAAAACCCTAAAGACTCCACCAAAAAACTACTAGAACTGACAAATAAATTCTGTAAAGTCATAGGATACAAAATCAATGTACAGAAATCCACTGTATTTTATACACTAATAATGAAGCAGCAGAAAGAGAAATTAGGAAAACAATCCCATTTACAATTATACCAAAAAAAAAAAAAAAACCCCAAACCCCAACAACCTAGGGATAAACTTAACTGAGGAGATGAAAAGACCTGTACTCTGAAAACTGTAAAACATTGATGAAAGAAATTGAAGACAACACAAACAAGTGGAAAGACACTCCATACTCATGGATTGGAAGAACAGATTTTGTTAAAATGTCTATACTACCTAAGCAATATATAGACTTAATGCAATACTTATCCAAACTCCAACAACATTTTTCACAGAACTAACACAAACAGTCCTCAGATTTGTAATGGAACCACAAAAGAGCTCAAATAGCTAAAGCAATCTTGAAACATTTTCTGGAGGCATCACAATTCTGGACTTCAAGTTATATTACAAATCTGTAGTAATTGAAATAGTATGGGACAAAATACTGGGACAAAAATAGACACATAGATCAATGGAACAGAACAGAAAGCCCAGAAATACACCCATGATCTTATGGTCAATTAATCTTCGACAAAGAGGTAAGAATATACAATGGGATAAAATCAGTGTCTTTAACAAATGGTTGTGGGAAAACTGGATAGCTACATGCAAAAGAATGAAACTGGACCACTTCCTCACATCATACCAAAATGGATAAAGACCTAAATGTGAGATCTGAAAACATAAAAAGTCTAGATCACAGGCAGTAATTTCTCTGACAGCAGCTGTAGCAACATGTTTCTAGATATGTCTCCTGAGGCAAGGGAAATAAAAACAAAAATAAACTCTTGGAACTACACAAAAATAAAAAGCTTCTGTGCAGCAAAGGAAACAACCAACAAAACTAAAAGACAACCTATTGTATGGGAGAAGATGTTTGCAAAAGACATATCCAATATAGGCTTAGTATCCAAATTATGTAAAGAACTTATACAACTCAACACCAAAGCCTCAAAAATCCAATTTAAAAATGGGCAGAAGACATGAACAGACATTTCTCCAAAGAAGATATACAGATGGCCAATGACACATGAAAAGTTGTTCAACATCACTCATCATCAGGGAAATACAAATCTAAATCACAATAAGATATCACCTCATATCTGTCAGAATAGCTAAAATCAAAAACACGTGAAACATCAAGTGTTGGAGAGGATGTGGAGAAAAAGGTACTCTTGTGCACTCTTGGTGGGAATGCAAACTGGTGTAGCCACTGGGGAAGAGTCTGGAGGTTCCTTAAAAAAATTAAAAATAGAATTACCAGGTGATCTAATAGTTGCACTATTGGGTATTTGTGAAAACACTAAGTTAAGGAATAAATGTACTTCTATGTTTATTGCAGCATTATTTACAATAGCCAAACTATGGAATTAGGAATTGGTAAAGAAGATGTGATATATACATGTATAATGGAATATTATTCAGCCATAAAGAAGAATGAAATCTTGCCATTTGCAATAGCACAAATGGAGCTAGAAAGTATAATGCTAAGCAAAATGAGTCAGTCAGAGAAAGACAAATGCTATATGATTTCACTCATATGTGGACTTTAAGAAACAAAACAAATGAACGAATGAAAAGAAAAAGAGACAAGCCAAAAACAGATTCTCAGCTACAGAGAACAATCTGATGTTACCAAAGGGGAGACGGGTGGGGGGATGGGTGAAATAGGTGAAGGGGATTAAGAGGACACTTATCATGATGAGCACCAAGTAATAGATGGAATTGCTGAATCACTATATTCTACACCTGAAATTTATAACATTGTATGTTAACTACATTGGAATTAAAATAAAATTTTTAAAAAGGGAAAATAACAAGTAATGGCAAGAATGTGGAGAAACTGGAGCCCTTGTGCATTACTGGTGAGATTATAAATTGGTGGACCTGCTATAGAAGGCAGTATGGCAATTCCTTAAAATTAGAGTTACCTTATGGTCCAGCAATCTCACTTCTGGGTATATATTCAAAATAATTGTAAACAGGGTCTCAAAGAGGTAAGTGCACACCCATGTTCATAGCAGCATTATTCACAATAATCAAGAGGTGGAAGCTACCTGAGTGTCCCATCAATCGATGAACAGATGAAGAAGATGATGTGGTATATACATCCACCGGTTATTGTTCAGCTTTAAAAAAGGAGGAAATACTATGACATGCCTCAAACTTTAAGGACATTATGCTAAGTAAAATAAATCAGTCATGTAAAGAGAAATATTGTATGAGTCCAAGTTATACATGAGGTACCTAAAATAGTCAAATTCATAGAAACAGAAAGAATGATGGTTGCAGGACTTATGGGAGGGGGAAAAGGGGAGTTGTTTAATCTGTAGAGTTTTAAGTTTGTAAGATGAGAAAGTTCTGGAGATCTGTTTCACAACAATGTAAATATACTTAACATTGCAAATATGTACACTTAAAAACTGGTTAAGATGGTAAAGTTTACATTGTGTGTTTTTACCACAATAAAAAATAATCAAGATGCAAAGTATATATGGAAACGTTGCTACAATAAAAACTGGCTCTTTAATGATGGTGGCTGGCTTTTACCGCTTCAGGCTTTTTATCTGTATTAGGATTTAATTCTCTTAACCCTGTGAAGTGGCACTCTTCTTGTACCATTTCGCAGAGGAGGAGACTGAGGCAGGTAGAGGATAGGTCATTTGCCAAAGATCACACACACATGAGTGGAGCCAGGCGAGGGGGTGCAGAGTCTATGTTCTTAACGTTTCCATTTTATTGCCTTTCTGCATCTTACTGGAGACGCTCTAAGTTAATCAGGTAAAAATAATGTTCATTATGAGATCCTTTCCAGAATGATTAAATTGAGTTATTAGCTTCTTTTTCATTCCCATCAAGTATAGCTACAAGATGCCCTTTAATGATATTATGCAAAGTTTCTTAGGTCTTTCATGACCTATGACCTATGGCCCTTGGCTTAGACTTTTTCTTACAAAAATTGCATGAGGTTTACCAGTCAAGATCTAAAATCATATTTATTAAGTGGACTCAGGAAAACTTCAGAGTTTACTTGTGGAAATGACTCTCATTTTCTGGGTCTTTGGTTAAGGACTTCTCACGTCTTTCAGGGGATCCAGAGAAAGAGTAAATTTCTGCACTGAATAAACATTATCCTAAAAATCTAAAACTTGAGCAAAGTTCCATTATTAGGTAAGATAGTATCAGGTTCCCTATAAAGATATATACACATATTAACACATATTTAGGATTTCAGCCAATCTGCCTCCTGGACATATGACAGACCACCTGGTTTTGGCAAGTCATGCCTTTGTTAGGTCACTACAAGATGAGCTTTCATTTCTAGCTGAGTTGGTTTCACTGAATAAGCATTTACTGAAGAAAAAACATTTTAAATATCTTTCCTAATTAATACATCAACATCGCTGGTTCCTTTTAGGATCACAGGTTGGGTTAAATTTCTAGTTTAATAGAATCATTGAACAATTTTTTGTTATTTCTTTACAAGTGAAAGAAAACGCAGGGGTTATCCAAAACTGCTTTGTGTGGTTAAGATCTTCATTTCCAAACAACAAAGCGTGGAGTTCTCCCTTTAGACCAGGTGAGGGCACTCCTGTCCTCTTCCATATATTTACTCACTCAAGGTGACAGAAAAAAAGTAACTGCATCTATTTAAATTAGTCAAGTTGGATGACAGTAGCTAGTTTGCTTAGTTAATTTCTATTTTGTTTCATTTTAGATCAAAATACCAGCTTTGGTTACATTCTCTGGCTCTCAACTCTGGCTACACATGAGAATGACCCGGGATAGTTTTAGACACTTTGACTTCCCAGATTCCATCCCCCCAAATTCTGATTCAGTTGGTCTGGGGTGGTGCCACAGCACTGGTATTTTTTTTTTTTTTTATTCTTATGTTAATCCCCATACATTACATCATTAGTTTTAGATGTAGTGTTCCATGATTCATTGTTTGTGCATAACATCCAGTGCTCCATGCAGAAAGTGCCCTCCTCAATACCCATCACCAGGCTAACCCATCCTCCCACCCCCCTCCCCTCTAGAACCCTCAGTTTGTTTTTTAGAGTCCATCGTTTCTCATGGTTCATCTACCCCTCCGATTTCCCCCCCTTCATTCTTCCCCTCCTGCTATCTTCTTCTTCTTCTTTTTTTTTCTTAACATATATTGCATTATTTGTTTCAGAGGTACAGATCTGAGATTCAACAGTCTTGCACAATTCACAGCGCTTACCAGAGCACATACCCTCCCCAGTGTCCATCACCCAGTCACCCCATCCCTCCCACCCCACCCCCCACTCCAGCAACCCTCAGTTTGTTTCCTGCGATTAAGAATTCCTCATATCACTGAGGTCATATGATACATGTCTTTCTCTGTTTGACTTATTTCGCTCAACATAATACCCTCCAGTTCCATCCACGTCGTTGCAAATGGCAAGATCTCATTCCTTTTGATGGCTGCATAATATTCCATTGTATATATATACCACTTCTTCTTTATCCATTCATCTGTCGATGGACATCTTGGCTCTTTCCACAGTTTGGCGATTGTGGACATTGCTGCTATAAACATCGGGGTGCACGTACCCTTTCGGATCCCTACTTTTGTATCTTTGGGGTAAATACCCAGTAGTGCAATTGCTGGATCATATGGTAGCTCTATTTTCAAATTTTGAGGAACCTCCATACTGTTTTCCAGAGTGGCTGCACCAGTTTGCATTCCCACAAACAGTGTAGGAGGGTTCCCCTTTCTCTGCATCCCCGTCAACATCTGTCCTTTCCTGACTTGTTAATTTTAGCCCTTCTGACTGGTGTGAGGTGGTATCTCATTGAGGTTTTGATTTGGATTTCCCTGATGCCGAGCGATGTTGAGCTCTTTTTCATGTGTCTGTTGGCCATTTGGATGTCTTCTTTGGAAAAATGTCTGTTCATGTCTTCTGCCCATTTCTTGATTGGATTCTTTGTTCTTTGGGTGTTGAGTTTGATGAGTTCTTGATAGATTTTGGATACCAGCCCTTTATCTGATATGTCATTTGCAAATATCTTCTCCCATTCTGTCGGTTGTCTTTTGGTTCTGTTGACTGTTTCCTTTGCTTTGCAAAAGCTTTTTATCTTGATGAAGTCCCAATAGTTCATTTTTGCCCTTGCTTCCCTTGCCTTTGGCGATGTTTCTAGGAAAAAGTTGCTTCGGCTGAGGTTGAAGAGGTTGCTGCCTGTGTTCTCTAGGATTTTGATGGACTCCTGTCTCGCATTGAGGTCTTTCAACAATTTTGAGTCTATTTTTGTGTGTGGTGTAAGGAAATGGTCCAGTTTCATTCTTCTGCATGTGGCTGTCCAATTTTCCCAACACCATTTGTTGAAGAGACTGTCTTTTTCCCATTGGACATTCTTTCCTGCTTTGTCAAAGATGAGTTGACCATAGAGTTGAGGGTCCATTTCTGGGCTCTCTATTCTGTTCCATTGATCTATGTGTCTGTTTTTGTGCCAGTACCATACTGTCCTGATGATGACAGCTTTGTAATAGAGCTGGAAGTCCGGAATTGTGATGCCACCGGCTTTGCTTTTCTTTTTCAACATTCCTCTGGCTATTCAGGATCTTTTCTGGTTCCATACAAATTTTAGGATTATTTGTTCCATTTCTTTGAAAAAAGTGGATGGTATTTTGATAGGGATTGCATTAAATGTGTAGATTGCTCTAGGTAGCATTGACATCTTCACAATATTTGTTCTTCCAATCCATGAGCATGGAACGTTTTTCCATTTCTTTGTGTCTTCCTCAATTTCTTTCATGAGTATTTTGTAGTTTTCTGAGTACAGATCCTTTGCCTCTTTGGTTAGATTTATTCCGAGGTATCTTACGGTTTTGGGTGCAATTGTAAATGGGATCGACTCCTTAATTTCTCTTTCTTCTGTCTTGTTGGTGTATAGGAATGCCACTGACTTCTATGCATTGATTTTATACCCTGCCACTTGACTGAATTCCTGTATGAGTTCTAGCAGTTTTGGGGTGGAGTCTTTGGGGTTTTCCACATAAAGTATCATATCATCTGCTAAGAGTGAGAGTTTGACTTCTTCTTTACCGATTTGGATGCCTTTTATTTCTTTTTGTTGTCTGATTGCTGTGGCTAGGACTTCCAATACTATGTTGAATAGCAGTGGTGATAGTGGACATCCCTGCCGCGTTCCTGACCTTAGGGGGAAAGCTCTCAGTTTTTCCCCATTGAGAATGATATTCGCTGTGGGTTTTTCATAGATAGCTTTTATGATATTGAGGTATGTACCCTCTATGCCTATACTCTGAAGAGTTTTGATCAAGAAAGGATGCTCTACTTTGTCAAATGCTTTCTCTGCATCTATTGAGAGGATCATATGATTCTTTTCTTTCTTTTGTTAATGTATTGTATCACGTTGATTGATTTGCGGATGTTGAACCAACCTTGCAGCCCAGGGATAAATCCCACTTGGTCGTGGCTAATAATCCTTTTAAGGTACTGTTGGATCCTATTGGCTAGTATTTTGGTGAGAATTTTTGCATCCATGTTCATCAGGGATATTGGTCTGTAATTCTCCTTTTTGATGGGGTCTTTGTCTGGTTTTGGGATCAAGGTAATGGTGGCCTCATAAAATGAGTTTGGAAATTTTCCTTCCATTTCTATTTTTTGGAAAAATTTCAGAAGAATGGGTATTAATTCTTCTTGAAATGTTTGGTAGAATTCCCCTGGGAAGCCATGTGGCCCTGGGCTTTTGTTTTTTGGGAGATTTTTGATGACTGCTTCAATTTCCTTAGTGGTTATAGGTCTATTCAGGTTTTCTATTTCTTCCTGCTTCAGTTTTGGTAGTTGATACATCTGTAGGAATGCATCCATTTCTTCCAGGTTATCTGATTTGCTGGCATAGAGTTGCTCATAATATGTTCTTATAATTGTTTGTATTTCTTTGGTGTTGGTTGTGATGTCTCCTCTTTCATTCATGATTTTGTTGATTTGGGTCATTTCTGTTTTCCTTTTGATAAGTCTGGCCAGGGGTTTATCAATCTTGTTAATTCTTTCAAAGAACCAGCTCCTAGTTTCGTTGATCTGTTCTACTGTTCTTTTAGTTTCTATTTCATTGATTTCTGCTCTGATCTTTATTATTTCTCTTCTCCTGCTGGGTTTAGGCTTTATTTGCTGTTCTCTCTCCAGCTCCTTTAGGTGTAGGGTTAGGTTGTGTACTTGAGACCTTTCTTGTTTCTTGAGAAAGGCTTGTATTGCTATATACTTTCCTCTTAGGACTGCCTTTGCTGCATCCCAAAGATTTTGAACA